>NC_069112.1:41821488-42147482 GCF_025612915.1 Magallana angulata
TGTGTTTGTTGACAGTTAACGTTGCCCTCAATAAACCAGCATACCAACAGTATCCTCTGTCACCAGGTGACGGCACGTATGACGCCAGTAACGCTGTGGACGGACGTACATCTGACCTGGGCTTTGGCGGTGGTCAATGTGCTGTATCACGTTCGAGACAAACCGCCACCTGGTGGGTGAAACTGACTAGGATCCACAGTATCCATCACATCACTATTTACTTCATGACGAACAATGACGGTATAGTCACAGTCATTATGTATATGGATATGATAGTCTCTGTGGTATAAACTGGCATCACGCATAATTATACGCTTTTTATTTACATGTTAACAATTTTGTTTTATCAGAATACTAAATCTTTAATCGATTTCCCCTGTTAGTTTGGAAGATGCAATACCAAAACAATGTTGATTTTAATGTAATTGAAACTTGACAAAATTAAACTGTTCCAATGGCTGTAATGAACATGAATGATAAATGAATCAAAAGCCAAATACATGAATAATTTTAAATTAAAATTACAGTTTAAGAGAATGTTAGATGATGAAACCAAGAGTTTGCTAAATTCACTTTATAGATACGATTGTTTATGTTTTAAAATAAGATGATATGCCAGGATTCTTTTGAGGTAAGATTTGCGGTTACAGGGAGATTACTCACATATTTTCATAGTGACGTAATACTAACTACCTTATACATTTATTATCTCACCTCAACTGAAAGCGCAAGTATGCTTTTTCTGATCACTTTTGGTCTGCCGTATGTCTGTCTGTCCGTTTGTAAACTTTTCACATCGGCAACATCTTCTCTAGAACGACTGGGCCAATACAACTATTTTTGACACAAAACACTTTAATGCGTAGATGATTCAAAGTTGTGAAAAGGACCACGCCCTTCTACAAGGGAATCTAATTTGAAATTATTGAAAATTTTCGTCAAAATTTTCAGAAATCTTATTCTCAAGTACCATTTGGCCAGCTGAAACTTATGTGGAAGCATCCTCAGATGGTGTTGATTCAAAGTTGTAAAATCATCACCTCTGGGGATAATGTTTGGCCATAATGGGGGTCGCATTTTTACTGAAGAATATATACAGAAAAGTCTTCAAAAATCGTCTTCTCAGACACAAAACAGCCAGGAAATCTATAACTTATTTGACAACATCCTATGGCAGTTAAGATTCAAAGTTGTGAAAATCAAGACCCCCGGAGGTAGGCTGGGTCACAATGGGGGATCGATTTTTTTATATAGGTATATTACTACTGTAATGAAAAAAAAAACTGGGACTATTAAAAAACCCTGAAGAAACCCTGAGTGGCACTGAAAAAACCCTGAGAGACCCTGAGGTCGGCACTGAGAGTACTGATGAAACCCTGAGGGACCCTCAGGTTTGCACTGAGGGTACTTAGGAACAAAAGCCCTGAGGAACTCTGAGGTCGGCACTGAGGGTACTGAGGAAGCCCTGAGAGATCCTTAGGTCGGCACTGAGGGTACTGAGAAAACCCCGAGAGACCCTAAGGTCGGCACTTAATACGACACGTTTTTAAGATCTTTAATTATTTAACAATTGTGGTAATTATAAATAGAGACATAACTAACAATTCATTTATTTGTTATAAATATAGATTTTACTCAAGCAGTTGCATAGGATCAGACTTCATTTATACAGCATCTTTAATTAATTGTAAAGGAAAAATACAGAAACACAAAGGATAAGTATATATTTAGTCAGTCCGCGGGCTGACTAATAAGGTTCGGGTGAAGCTTTAATTTTGCTTGCGTAAAAGAAAAATCTGGGAAGTAATTAGAGAGTTTTTGTTAGAAAAACTTTGCAGAAGTTATGAAACTGGTCAGTTTCTAGGTCAAACTGTGCATCGATGTATTGGAAGACTGTCAAGGGAATCTTGAGTCGCACAGTCCGCGTATAAATTCCCGACTCTCTTTGTGAGATTGGAGAGGAAATATATTGGTAGTTGTTTGCGACGAGGCCATGACATTCAGAGAGCTATGTTTGAAAAGTTACACTTTTTAAGTATTAAGTAGGTGTGCAGTCATATATTATATGTACACCGCGTCTCGCTTATCTTCATATCATCTTTTACAGTAATAACAGGAAGAGTGCAAACTAAATGTGCAACCACATATTTTTGTTATTCTGGAAACTTCACTTTAGTCCTATAATTGAAATTCCGCTGGTTGACTTTCTTGCTTTTTGAAAAGCTAACCGTGTCTGTACTTATTACATGTACATAGTACATGTATACTGGTTTAACATGTGAAATGCGAGAGGCTCTACCTTTTACTTAATTCATTTTTAAACAAAATTAATAAGGCCGTTAAGATTTAAGGTATTCTTCTAAAACATAGTAAAGGTCGGCGGTAAAATGTAATGTTTTTAAAATAAATAATCATGTTCATTTTTATTCATTTAATTAATCATTTAAGTCGAGCTAACAGAACATATTTCACTGATGGGTATTATAATGCATAGACAGTAAAATGGTGTAAGGTTATATAAATCTATGTACATACTCTCTCTCTCTCTCTTTCTCTCTCTCTCTCTCTCTCTCTCTCTCTCTCTCTCTCCATTGGTAAGGAAAACGAAACAGAACACTACAATTAGAATTTCATTTACAAGCCCGAGCAAAATATGAAATAAACCGACTTTGATCGCTGTTCAAATTTCCTAAATAATTATATAATTGTAGTCCTTGTTCAATAATCATAAACTTTACTATGATTTGATTTCCATGCAGAGGACCCGGGTGAAATCACTTTTTATCTAAACAAAAACAACCCAAACTCATTTGTTTTACGGTGCAATTCACCGCCGTTTACAGCTGTCACTCTGTCGCGTGTATAGTCTGAGCCTTGGTTGTTAGTTCCGAGGTTTTTCGTGATCCCAGACAAACAAAAGAATGGATTTTGTACTTGTACACAAAGGACACAGTACATCGTCTATCATACACAGTATTTTTTTTTTATCATGGACTTCGAATCAGAAACAAGACAATCAATTATCAATAAATATTGAAATGCTCGATTTTTAAACACTGGCAATAATACCACATGCTACATTTAGTAATAGATTGCTGTGAAAGTCTCCTGCAGTCATTTTGTACATATTTTTGAAGTGTTGACAACAGTGAGTGTGTAAAAAGTACTTGATATTTAGTCCCTTTCCTTTATTCTAATTAAACAATCTGTGAAAAAATATGATAAATTGAAGCTCTTTATCCTTTTTCATCGTATGGTTTTTTAAGCAATTGCGAGGCATTAAAATGTCTTCTTATGAAATTTCAACCAATTTGATGTATATTTGCTGTGCCGCCTTCACGTCAAAATTCAATGTAAAGTCGTTGTCAGATTTCTATTGCCTGGTAAATATACCATATGTACCATATCCGTATTTCAACCCGAACATCAGTGAAACCTGATTAAAAGTTAGTCGCAAAAAATAGCAGAATGAACATATTTAATTTGATTTCTTTTATCATTAACTGCACAGGTGCTTGAGGACAGGATCGACTTCCCTCTTTCCCTTCCACCCCCTCCCCAGTATATAGACCCCCGGGCGTTTTTTTTTTATTTAATTATCCTTTTAGGACATAATCTAATTTATACATTCATTGTCCAAAAGTACCTAAAACAAACATTTTTTTTTAAAATAAGACCCTCTACATGTATAATACAAGAAGGTTGTTAACTTAGTCTGCCAGCCAAGAGGCACTGCCGATGAATATTTGTTGAAATGTACTATCAAACTGCATCTACGAGTAAAAAGGGTGACCTCATATCGTAACCTGGTAATTCCCTACATTTAATATCTGCATGCCATGCCCGTGTAAATACATTTATTAGGCAAATGGCACAATTTTCACCGACAATTTGCAAGTTTTGAACCGATCCATCTTGAGCGAACGGAAGTGAGGGTTTATCGCAAGAAAGATAACTCAGAGAGATTTACGAAATTGCATGACAAACTCGAACAATTCATTAGAAGTATGTTTATGTTCATGTTTATTCACCAATCAAGGGCCCTCGGGGGGCATATGCATTATAACAATACAACAACATGATTATAACAAATAATGGATGACATATATAATTATTATACTTTCATATTAAGTACTGAAATCTGATTGGTTAAGACGCAATTTATAATCCGTTCTATTACTTTCAGCGTTAGCAACACACTTGGTAACGGGTAACATAACGAATTGTTACATGCGCGTAAATGATGTGCGTACGGTTCGCCGTAGAATTCAAGTCAGTTCAATAGAAAAGCAGTTAAGTTTTCTTTAAAATTGACATTCAGTATAATAAAATAAACAGTGCCTGTTTGGGAGGATAACAGTTGAAATCGACACCCGTCAAAAACCATAGTCAACCTCCGTTTTGCGTCGGTTGACAATGGTTTTCTCGGGGTGTCAATTTCAACTGTTACCCTCCCAAACTGGCACTACTTATATTATATTGTACTGTAAAGTAAGCATAGTAAACTACAATGCATGCAATGGGAGGTACATTTGATATAACACACATCAAGTTGTCATACACATATGCAAGGGTATACATTGATGAATTCTAATCAGGCCGCGAAGAACTGAAAACTTTTTTATCGTATTTGGTACTGGACAATCTAAAAGAAGGCACTCATACTAAGTGTATTACAATGGAAGACATATAAGAGAAAATTAAAAAAATATATATGTTACGAGTTATCTTTCTTGCGATAAACCCTTACTTCCGTTGGTTCTAGATGGACGAAGTTAGCAACCTTCTTGTATTATTTGTACAGAGGGTCTGTATTTTTTTAAAATGTTTGTTTTATGTAATTTTGGGCAATGGATGAATAAATAAAATTAGAAATATGTCATAAAAGGATAATTTAATAAAAAAAGAAAAGAAAAATAAAGCCCCGGGGGTCTATATATCTATATACTGGAGAGGGTGGAAGGGCGGGGGGGGGGCGATCCCGTCCTCAAGCACCTGTGATTAACTGTAAGTCTACGGACACTTAAAAAGTGGATGTCTAAGTCTTTCAGTCTCCGATTTCATGCCTGCGCCGGGTATCCCGACCACTCCTTTGTAAACAAGATATTAAATATTTTCTTTAATTACTTGTTGGGGTATCTTTATATTTGTAACTTTATAATGTTTATGCCAATTTTCACCAAAATTCGTCACTAATTAAGGGAAATATTCGAGTTTTCTCAATAATTTCCGAACAACTCTCGTATATCTTGTATATTCTATTTTAGTTCCAGTGTTTTTCTGATCATTGCCAAAGAAAAGAATTAACAATTGATATACACAACGGTTTTAGTAGAAGTTATATGCAGCGTTAAAGAAAAACAGTATTGTGGAAGTTCTATTTTAATCAGATGTCAAATTGAAATAACTGTTATTATTTGAAGAGGTTCGATCCTCTTATTTTGGGTAGCCATTTTGGGTCACCTCTAGTCTGGAAATTCTGTGTCATATATGAATTCTACTTGTAAATTCCTTTTTTACAATGCCAACTATACTATATCGAATAAAATAGTGAAGGAAAAAATCCATATTTAGAAAGTGTAGTAAGGGACTATATTTTGTGGCGGAAGGTTTTTAAGAATAAAATGAACATTTTTCATAACTCAGTTGTTTTAGAGTACCGTAATTTTAACTTTCTTATTTTCCGTGCAGACCAAATTTTCAGATAGTTTATGCATTGGGATATCTTCTTTTTGTTTCAAAAAACATATTTCAACAATATTTCAATATTTCTATCGACATAAATTGGCATGTTAAAGTGATACTTCATAAAAGTAAAGAAAAACTCAACTCCAATTTTCCCCTAAAATTAGCTTATTTCATGCCATATCTCAAAATTTACATTATAGACACATACGTTTGGTTTTAGTTTCTGAAAATTTAAGTTTCTTTTTACAAGTCTGTCATAATTTGAGAAAAAGTTTGAGACTTTTAAATTATTTAATTGCATGTTGAATCGTTTATGAATAAAAATAGTATATTTTTAGTGCAAAAAGGTCAAAATATCAATAAGGTGAAGAAATTGCAAACTTTTTCATTATGATAATTTTAATTTTATTAATTCTAAATAATGTAAATTTGTATTTGATACCATGGTTCATTTCGATAAAGAATTATAGAGGGAAAAGCGATTTATGTGCAATTTGCACTTTCAGTGCAGAAAGGTCATATTAAATATACAGTAGCAGCGAAAGGAGCATATAGACCCCAACATTTTGTTTTGAATTTTGGTTTAGATATGTGTGTAGATGTTAAAAGAATACTTTAGAAAAAAACTTAGAGACTTTTGATCGCAGGATCCAACATCCTTAAATTACTTATTTCTTTTTATGCATGATTATTGTAGAAAAAAAAGTTGTAGTTTTAACAAAAAATGAAGCGTTTTGTTTGAAAATAAAACCTTAATATAATCAAACAATATAATAAGGCTCATACCCAAACATGATTTCTTTTTCTTACTTAATCTCAGAGTTGCTAAAAAGAAATTTTAACAAAATAAAAATATAAATGATCATTATAAAAATTAATTTTATCGTTTATAATTTTCTTTTCATCGAATAATTTAGATCGTTTTTCTACTAAAAGTGACCTCAGGGTCTCTTAGGGTTTCTTCAGTACCCTCAGTGCCAACCTCATGGTCTCTCAGGGCTTCCTTAGTACCCTCAGTGCCTGCCTTAGGGTCTCTTAGGGCTTCCACAGTACCCTCAGTGCAAACCTCATGGTCCCTTAGTACCTTGAGTGGAGACATCATGGTCTCTCATGGTATTCCTCAGTACCTTCAGTGCAGACATCATAGTCTATCAGGGTTTCCCCAGTACCCTCAATTAATGCCATTCGGGGTTTCATCGGGGTTTTTTTTTATACTCTCAGATTTTTTTTATTACAGTAGTGTATAAAGAATTAATATTTTAAAGATCTTCGTCTCAAAAAGCAATCAACCAGGAAAACCGAAGCTTATGCGGAAGCATCTTCAGGTAGTGTAGATTTAAAATTGTAAAAATTATTACCCTCGGAAGTAGTGTGGGACTACAATGATGGGTTGAAATTTTACATAGGAATATTAAAGAAAACAGTCTTTAAATATCTTTTTCTCAGACACATATCTGCCAGGAAAGCTGAAAAATAAGTGGAAGCATCCTTAGGTAGTGTATATTAAAATGTGTGAAAAGCATGCCCCCGGGGGTAGGAAAGGGCAAAAATGGTGGGGGTCGGATTTTTATATAGGAATATATAAAAAAAGGTCTTTAGAAAACCTTCTTCTAAAAATCCAATCCGCCAGGAAAGTTGTAACTTTTTTGGAAGCATCCCCAGGTAGTGTTGATTCAATGTTGTGAAAATCATGAGCCATGGGGGTAGGGTGTGGCCACGATGAATGTTGTATTTTTACATAGGAATATTTTGATTAAACAATTTGAAATCTAAAACAAAATCTTTTAAACTAATTGGCTAAAAAAGCTGAAACTTAAGTAGAAGCATCCCCAGGTAGTGTAGATTCAAAGTTGTGAAAATCATTATCCCTGGGTGCTATGATAGGGTCACAGCGTATGGGGGGGTGCACATTTTTACCTAGGAATCATTAAAAATCTTATTCTAAAAAACATTTACATAGAAAAGCTGTAACTTTCGTAAAAACAGCTTCAGATTGTGTAGATTGAAATATATTAAAATCAAAATTTTAAGGAGAAGGGTGGTGCCACATTTGGGATCTAATTGTACAAGGAAAATTATTTAATATTCAAAAAAATGAAATGTTATCAAATATGGTTTTACTTCTATGCAATTATTTTGACACATTGCTGATTCTTTGAAATTGATTAGACTCTAGCCTTTGGACGATTCTTGGGCCTAGCAAGGGGTTCACAAATTGATGTAGGTTTATATCTCATATACAAACACTTCTTTGGGCTCTTTTCTAGCACTGCAATGCTGCTCAAAGTGTGTCGTGACTATAAAATCATCTGGTTATAAACGGGACTTGACTATAAACATAAGAATATATAAGGGGAAATATATTTTTGCTAATACATGATATACATGTATTACATGAATATCACATTTTCCAGGTATTTTGCATTATGACTCCATTCAGCTTATTTTGTCATGTCTATTGTTGCTCAGGTGAGAGATGTGGACCATGGGGGTCTTGTGTTAGATATGACATGAAGATTTAAATGAAATAATTCGTTAATGATTTCATTTTTTTATTTAGCGGGGTTTTGTTGTTTGAAGTTGAAAAAATAACAGACTGAAAACATTCGTTTTTATTAATGTTTACAGAAGCGAAGTCTGCAACATATGCTTTAAAAAAGGGTATTAGAAACACAAGATTACATTAAGATAAGTTGTTTCCTCATTTCCATGGACTTTAACAGGTTTTAATAAAGGTGTTTTTGTTCATATTATAGTAGTCCTAAATGTTTTGTTCCATTTTATTTTATTTTCAAATAGCTCATTAGCAATTAATCTAAACGAATCATGATACAAATAATGACTTTTTTTTCTTCAAAAATTTTAGGTATAAATAACCCTTATAGTAGTCACATACAAAATGTGTGTTGCAAGAACGCGGAACGAAAAACGGAACGTAACGTAAAACTGAAAATATCATATCACTTTTACCGCTTTAAAATGTTATAGATTGGCCAGAAACGATTAACGTTGTATGATTTATCCATATCTAATGAATGATTATCAACATGTGACTGCCTTATTGATATTCTTATAAATGTCTATCAAATATACACGTTGCATCATATTCAATTGGCGTTAGTAAAATACAAAATGGAACAAAAATCAAATGTATACGAATTGTCTAATATTAACAAGATGATTAAACAAGTAAATTAGCTATATCTTTTCACTTATTTTTCGGGTATGGTATTTCTGGCATAACGTAACGCAGCTAGTGAAAGCGTTTCGTATGTTTTATTTGTAATTTTTTATTTAAAAAATGATGTAAAAATTGAAATCGACAATGAATGTTCTGTGTTCTATACAATCTTAAATTATACAGACAATACAGTATCATTAAGATGAAAACAACCGTACGACAGACGACATTCAAAATAAAAATACAGTTAACATTAAAATACTCGGTAGTTGGTGAAACTAGTATTTTTAGCAATGCAATTTTGTTTACGTTTGAATTACTTGGCAGCTGTTCATTCCTGCAGAAATATATATATATATATATATATATATATATATATATATATATATATATATATATATATATATATATATATAATTATATAACACAAGCACAAACATTGCAATAACTCTCAAATTGACATATACCTGCCCATAGTGAATGATAAAGATATATATAAAGCACAGAGAAATTCACTTTTGTTGGAGCTCCACCATCCGCCCCGACCGAGGCTTGAACTCACGACCTCTGGAACCCATTCTCCTAGCAGTGAGCGGCCACCGCGCTCCCCACTCGGCTATCTAGGCAAGACAAAAATCTTGCTTTCGATAACCAACGGAACCTAGCGCGCTGGCCGCGCACTACACAGTCGCTTGAGATACAGGTGGAATACAGTTAAACGACAATCTGAGAGGATCGGAACGATACACATTGCATAGATACAAACATATATAACGGTGGATGGTGGATGGTGGAGCTCCAACAAAAGTGAATTTCTCTGTGCTTTATATTCACTTTATCATTCACTATGGGCAGGTATATGTCAATTTTAGAGTTATTGCAATGTTTGTGCTTGTTATATATGTTTGTATCTTCTGTTAATAACATTCTTTTTCTTCCCGAATTATGAGCGACAATTAGGTATATGTTATTCTTGAAAATGATCTCTGTGGCACAAATATCCTGGTTTTTATTAAAACAAACCAATGATTTCCAATATAAGATATTAGGTTAAAGAAGGCGCTAGCACGATAAAGAAACCTTCGTATGTATAGCTCCTCTAAATTATATGAAGTTTTTTTTCAGGGTCAGATATTAAAGGGATTAGGGATTTTAGATTAAATTGAGAAATGTTTCATGTTAATTACCACGGTTATATAAAACATAACCTTCCCTGGTGTACCATAAGGTTTTTTATTGCGGTTCAGGTGAAATTTTGTTAAACAAGAATGCGTTAATGGCTTTTCATTCTCTTTACTGTTTAGATTATACGTGCCTAGCTTTTAAGAGAGGGTTCAGACCGCCCTTTTCGACACACATTCTCTCATGCAATATATGACACTGACTGAATTTCAATTTGTTAGCACAATCGTATCGCTATTACACATAAACGTATATAGTTTTAAACAAGGAAGTTCTAATTATTTATTTGTTTTTGTCCAGACAACTTTTTCTAACAACAATGATATACGATAGCTGCTGAACGTTTAATAATATTCTTGATATTAAATCGTTGTCCAGTACTTTTAATTCACATTGATATACCACTAGGGTTGTTAAAAATGCTAGTTAAAACGTTCAAAATACGGTATCATAATTTTGTTTATATATAGAAATGGTTTAATAAAACGTAACTTTTTTTTTCTTATATAATTCTCAGAGTTTAGCCCCCACTATTGAATTTTATATTATAATAAATGATAATGGTGTTATTTTAAACGACAAATATATGAAACTTGCTTATGTATTCCATGTAAGTGTGCGTTAAACTATATAACTATTTTAATCGATAGGTGCATGGAGAATGTGTAATATGTTGCGCCTATAGTGCATTTGATACTAAGCAATGTTTTAGTTGATATTGTAAAAAATAATCATAGAAAATTGTTTTTCACTGGATCGATAACGTCTTGTACAGATTACTGGTATCGGACGATCATAGCAGACACTTTCCTTGGATTCTCTGTGTATGTCTCCAATACCACAGATAGATCACAGGGGACGTAGTGTTTCAAGGACAACAACTTCACAATAAACACTTTACCTTCCGTCTTCATAACAAACTGTTCTGTTCATGGACAATATGTCATCTACTACAACGAGAGACTACATGGAGTTCTCTACCCTGAAGGCTATAATAGTTATGTAGGGAGTGACCTCTGTGAAGTAGAGGTGTATGGTTAGTGTTCTTGATAATTTCAATAACCTTTGAAGAATGTTTTTTTAATTCATATTTTTTCACATGTTTACCTTTTATTGTCAAAACATAAAACAATAAACTATCGCGTAGACCCCGCGGATTAAATCAGTAATGTGACAATGTCACGCGTGTTGTCCATTTGAAAAATAAAAAACAAAAAACAAAACAAAACAAAACAAAAAAGCTTTCAAATCTTCAATATAATAAAAACAAAAAATATGTAATTAATAACATTTAATGTACAGGATGTCCAGCAACAGGGTTTTACGGATCTAACTGCTCCATTCCCTGTCCAGATGTTAACTGTCAGTACTGTCACATAGAGACGGGCACCTGTCAGGGATGTATACCTTGGTACCAAGGTCATCACTGTGAATTAGGTAAGAAAAGCTAAAGATACATTTTTTTCCTTTATCTTTTGATAATTTTTATACTGGTTTGTTCGTTCAATGCGATTTTTTTATCGAAGATAATAAAGACACCGTACTGATTTATTATGCCAGTGCCAAGATGGCATTTCTGCACCAACTTAAGATGCAGTTTTGGAAAATCCATACACACTTAATGATAAACCATTGTCATGAGAAAATATAACCACTTTTGTTTTTTGTATGTCTCCCCTGACAGGTTAGATATTTAACTTTAGAAATTGATATCTTATGGGAAAATGATAATTCAAATAGAAGAAGTGATTCTCCCACAGGAAATATTGACATTCCTATAGGTTGTTTTTTTAATTCCTATACAAATGTTATTTCCTGTAGGAAAATAGCATCTTCTTTTAGGGACTTGATTCATACAAGTAGTGTTCCTATAGGAAATAAAGATTCCCTATCGAATTTTATCAAATCCTATCGAAATTTAAATTCCTATTTCTACATGAAAAGGAAGTTACTATGAATTTTATGAAATCGATAAAGGAAAAATCTGGTTATTGATATTGTGAAAATGGCAGGTGGACAGTTGTCAAAAGGGTACCCTTATTGTACGGAAAACGTCTCCTACATTTTTAAGGATAGGAATTTTACAGATAATAGAGGTGTATATATTGTAGGATTTTGAATTCTGATACTTTATGAAGCGAAAATACAGCTTTTGTACAACTTACAACTTATTCATGTTTTGTCAAAATATTGCATATAGGACAACCTTGTTGTACGGATAACTCCTCCTACAGTTTTAAAAATAGGAAGTAGTTCTTTTGCAGATCAATCGTACTTGTATCAGAGGTCTGCATATTGCTAGGAATTTAATTTTTGATAATTCACGAAAAAAATACCAGCTTATGAACTTAGTTATTATATTTTGCAAAATACTGCATATAGGGAACTCCATTTCACTGGATACGGTAGGTAGTGTTATCAATTCAGGGTTGACATGGCCTATGGATGCAGTTCACATAAAAGAAAACCCGGTTTGCTGTCTCAATGACAGCTTTTTACGTGTTTCATTTTGTTTCCCTATCAAATGCAAAAAGATGAACGGTGATTAATGAGTGCTAAGGAGCAGAGTTTTTATTATATTCCGATAAGCATATTGGCGTAATAGGGCGCCATTGTGGTGTTCACATTTATAATACTTACACTTCTACACAACATGCTCTACATTATTTTTTTTTTTTAGTATTTCTTCTAATTTTAGCATGCAACAAAGGATTTTTTGGTGTTGACTGCAATGAAAGATGTGGACAATGTCGTGAAATATACCAGTGCCACCATATATATGGTACATGTTCAACTGGATGTGCTGATGGTTATCAGGGGGCCATGTGTAAAACAGGTATGTAGAAATCAACGTAGTAACCAATAAGATATTTAACATATATATGCGTGGATGGATACATATGGCATACTTTTCAAGCTTGCTTGAGATTAAAGCTAAAGTATGTTTTTCTGATCACGTTTTGTCTGACGTCCGTCTGACTGTCTGTCCGTCCGTCTGTAAAGTTATTTACATGTTCGACTTCTTCTTCCGAAACAATGAACCAATATCAACCAAACTTTACTTAAATCAGTCCTAGTGAAGGGGGTTCTAGTTTGTTAAATTAAAAGGTCTCATCTCTGTTAGAAGGAAGATTATTTAGAATTATTAAATTGTTAGTATATTTGAAAAATATTCTTCTCAAAAACCAATGGACCAGAAAAGCTGTTATATGTGTTGAAGCATTTTCAGGTAGTATAGATTCAAGTTTGTTCAAATCATGATCCACGGGGGTATGTTTGAGCCACAATGGAGGGTTGAATTTTTATATAGGAATATATAGTAAAACAAAATCTTTAAAAGTCTTCTTTTCGAAAACCAATAGGCCAGAAAAAGCTGAAATTTGTGTTGAAGTATCCTGAGTTAGTATAGATTTTAGTTTGTTCAAATAAAAATATCCGATGGTACAATGGGGCCACAATGTTGGAGGTTGAATATTTACATTGGATTATAAAGAGAAAAAAAACTGACCAGAAAGGTTGTAAGCTGTGTTGAAGGACCTTCTGGTATTGCGAATTCAAATTTGTTCAAATCATGATCTCTGGGGGTAGGTTGTGGACAAAATGGGGGGGGGGGGATGGTCAGTTTTTTTATAGGAATATTAACAGAAAAATCTAAAAAAAAAATAAAAAAAAAATTCTCCAAAAAACAATCGGCCAGTAAAGTTGTAACTTGAATGGAAGCATTATCGGGTAGTATAGATCCAAGTTTGTTCAAACCATAATACACAGGGGCAGGATGGGGCTACCTTTGGGGTGGAATATTTACATACAAATGTTAAGAGAGTTTTTTAAAAGTTTGCAAAAAAGCAGTAACTTGTGTGGAAGCATCCTAAAGAAGTGTAATGAATAGTGAAAATGTTTAATACCCAAAATGAATAATTAGATCTTAAAACCGAATATTATTTGAGTGGGATAACTTACTTGCCTGTGCTACGGTAAAATTAAATCGTATGCGATTCGATTTTTGATTTTATTATATTTATGCATAAAAACAAATAAATAACTTCGATGCACTTATTGAGGAACTGTTTAGTCACATATAACTGAGCGTAACTATCATTATTCGAGCGATTCGTTCGGCGATAAATGTAAACACGATCTGGAATTAAATAATTCCTTTAGGAAGTTAATATCGTTTATAGTTAAATCACTTGGAGTTATTTTTAAAGTATAAATTCTTAAGCATTTATAGCTAGCTAACATTTATTAATTCGATATGTTCAGGTTAATATCGGACAGAAATAGGCGTCCCTGTTATTGGGCATCGAAGAAATTATATGAAACGTGAAGCAATGCCTGTTTCTTGTATGTATGTTTATCATTTAAAATGCCGAATTGGTCGTTTATAAATTCAAGCTTTTATTACTTTGCAGACTTTAAATGAAGTAAATACAGACATCTATGTCTGACGTTGTCAAATGTTGCATCGAATTCTCGCAGAATTGACAAAGATGTAGCGCCGACATTTTAGCCCGCATCAATGTTATGCACCGCGTTCTTAATATAATAATTATTTTTAAATGGTTTAACTTGTAAAACGTATTAAATTGACATTATCAATAAAATACATTGTTAAGCCAATTTTCGTTTCGCAAAATAACTCTGAAATTTATACTCGAATCTGATTGGCTACAGGATGCAGGATAGGATAGGATAGACCTTAACTTATATTTCTATCATGTATCGTGCACCCTGCATCCTATTCTATCCTATTCTTGTCAACTGTCAGGATAGCAGCACTGTATGAACAGTTGTTTAAGATCTTTTTGAGAATGGCAATGCTCACTGTGTGATAAATGTATACCTATGAAATTATCCATTTTTTAATTTTTTAGAAGTGTTTTGCTGTTGTCACATTTGTAGTTCTTTTATCTTGAAGCGGATATGCAAAATATTTTTTTATTAAAGCTAGTTAGTATATAGAGTTGTTGATTTAGCCCGCTTTACCCATTATTATGAAATTTGAATTATAAAAAATCACATACTTAGCATAAAAGTATACAGATGTATATCAAACACGAGGTTGAATTTTGGCTTATGCTGCCTTACTTTGTTAACACAAAGTCCGAACTATACCTTTATAAATGTTTAAGGATGTGGCAAAGGATCATATGGTGATCAATGTAAAGAATCGTGTGGACACTGTCGAGATATCAACCAATGCTCCAATGTCAATGGCTCTTGCTTAACTGGATGTGACGCTGGTTCTAGTGGAGAATTATGTGAAACCCGTGAGTAGAAAATCGGCAAGGCACCATCCAAGCTTTGAATATAACGATCTTTTGTCAAATCAAGTCATTTGATTGATAATAAATACCTTAATTCTTAAGTTCTATAAATGAAGATTGATTGAAATTTCGTTTATGCAACTACAAGACGACATTAAATTATATAAAGCGGAAACATAAAACACTGTCTCGGATCATTATTTAATAGAACAATAGTGACATTTAAAACGTGTGTTAAGTGCTTCTTAAAATGTCTAAAATATATGCAATGACAGTCCAATCAAATATCTTTCAAAACATCAGCATGTATTTATGTTTGTGTATCACATATGCTGATAATTCTTCAACCAAAAAAAATCTCATAATTAAGGTTGCGACAACGGTTCATACGGCTTTGATTGTAAAGAGAAATGTGGAAACTGTCGTGAAATCGACCAATGCTTTTATACAAATGGAACATGCTTAACTGGTTGTGATGGTGGTTATCAGGGAGACTTGTGTAAAACAAGTGAGTGTTTGTAAATATGTTTCACATATGTAAGCATGCATTGCAATGGATTGATCACCAGGTAAATTTATAGTGTACTTGTAAATATTATAAAATGGTTACATATTCTTTGTAGAGTCATTGCTGTCTTTATCAGAAAAAAACTGTATAATTTTGTATAACGTGTAAGTGGTTCGCTGCATTTGTTCCCCAGCAGGCCCGTACTCGAGATAGACTTGAATAGTTCTGAGTTCTGCAAATATGTAAAAAAAAAGACATACTTAATCAGCGCATCTGCACCTATATAGACATACTTAATCAGCGCATCTGCACCTATATAGGGACTCTATGTTATGTAGGCAGTAATGACTGCAGCATGCGCAACTCAACAGGTTCCAGCGTTTACTCAAGCAGACAGTATCGCACACTTTCGCCAACAACGCAAACATAACACAAGCAGGTAGTGCCGTATATTTGCGACGCAATGGTAAGACCACTAGTAAGGATGATCACACACACATTAGTGATCCGCTGCAACCAACACCAAAACAGCGATTGCCACACTCTTGTATGAATTGGGAATTAAGCAGGGATGACAGCGCACTCAGTATTGAATGTTAGAGATAGCAAGAATGACAACACATTTTATCAAACCATATCTGTTTAAGATGAATCCAATTAGTCGTTTTCTTTTGCCCCCAAAATCAAAAATACTGTTATGGTATAAATGCCGGACTAGAATAATTTATAGTGTTTAGATTATAAACCCAAAAATAAACAATAAATATCCTAACCTAACTGAAAAATATGTTTATTTATTTACAACAACTTAACATTGAATATTTATTGGTGCATGCAAATAACTATCATTTTTGTTTGGTGAAAAGTAGAAATCAATTAAAGGACAATGCAATTATCAACAGAAAAAAAACCTTCTTGCGTCATTTGTATCGATTAATTTCCTCTTATATTTCGATTAGTATGTTTGATAAGTTTTTTTAACAAAATAATCATAAGAAATGCAGTGATGCATGCACCGGGTGTGATGATGTAAATATATTGTGTGACTCTGGTTGATTCCTTCTCCGGATATGTTACTTCTACAATGACAGCAGTGTTCTCATTTCTTTCTGTCAGAACGCCTATTCATGTGCATTAATGTCCAACATAACTGTTATATTAATTATAAACTCCGTCACATATATAACCTTCGTTAATGCAACTACACAAATGCACATCTTTTGTTACGGAAACTAAATCGTCGACACACAATTTTATGCATAATACATAATCAATTCCTGAAAGGTGAATCATAAGAACAAACATATATGGAGGTTAAGCATGGATATAGTTTTGTAAAGCTAAAGATGAAACATGCGCGCTATTATGTACGTGTACATTAAAATAATATACAACTATTATTTTTAATCATTGTAGAATGTGACAGAGGATCGTATGGTATTGAATGTAATGAAACATGTGGACACTGTCGTGATGTAAACCAATGTTCCCATATCAATGGAACATGCATAACAGGATGTGCGGCTGGTTTTGAAGGTGACTTGTGTACAACACGTAAGTATGCAGATACTGAGACAAATGTTGAGATCGCTCTGGGTTTTTTTTTCGAAGACTGCGATTTAATAGTCATGCTATTCAACACATCAAAACGTATATGTGTAGATAGTGTATATCACATATGTTGATCAGTTATTTCAGGCTGATTATTTTTTATTAATTAGGGTGGTGAAAACATGTCATTGGGCTTTGAATTCACACAAAAACTATGGAAACTGTAGTGATATTGACCAATGTTTTGACACAAATAAACAATTCTTAACTGATTATGATAAAGATTATCATAGAGATGATTGTAAAATACGTAGAATTTCAAACTGCATAATTGTGCATCTATTTTGTCCTTATATTTCCCCTAGCATGTCTACGAGTGCATTTAGGAAATAAGTGTCCGCGGGTATGATAAATCAACTCTCAGCGATCGATTGAGTAAAAATTCTTCTCATCGATATGACGTCACAATAAACACCATGATGTCATATTTTACTCCGAAACATGTCGATTTAAACTTTATCTCTGGTTTAAATTATAAAAAACTTTAGTCATAAAATAACACTAGAAACTTTTCTAACTGAATATATCTTCGATTTCTCTGTATTACGTATAATAATCATGACATTTTAAACGTGTGTTTAGTACGTCTTAAAATGTATAAAATATATGTAATGGTAGTCCAATCAAATATTTTATCATTTTTTTCAAAACATCAGAATGTAATTATGTTAATGTATCACATATGCTGATCATTTTTCAACCGAATACTTTTTCATAATTAAGGTTGCGACAACGGTTCATACGGCCTTGATTGCAAAGAGAAATGTGGAAACTGTCGTGAAATCGACCAATGCTTTTACACAAATGGAACATGCTTAATTGGTTGTGATGGTGGATATCAGGGAGACTTGTGTAAAACACGTGAGTGCTTATAAATATGTTTCACATATGTAAGCATGCATTGAGGTGGATTAATAATCAGGTAAATTTATAGTGTACCTGTAATATTATAAAATGGTTACATATTCTTTGTAGAATCATTGCTGTCTTTATCAGATAAAAGTATATACTTTTGTATAACGTGAAAGAGGGTCGCTGCATGTGTTCCCCCACAGACCCCTACTCGAGATATACTTGAATAGCTCTGATTGTTGCAAGTATGTAAAAATGCATATCTATTCAGCGTGCCTGCACCTATGTAAGGACTATGTAATTCAGGCGGTGATGATTGCAGCATGCGCAACTCAACAGGTATCAGCGTTTACGCAAGCAGACAATATCGCACACTTTCGCCAACAACGGAAACATTACACAATCAGGTAGTACCGCATATTTGCGACGCAATGGTAAGACCACCAGCAAGGATGATCACACACTCATTAGTACTCCGCTGCAGCCACCTCCAAAACAAGCAGGAATGGCTGCACTCTTGTATTGATGCAATATTAAGCAGGGATGATCGCGCACTCAGTATCGAATATTAGAGATAGCAGGAATGATAACACATTCTATCAAACCATTTCTGTCAAAATCAATAACACTGTTTTAATATAGATGCTGGCCTAGAATAATTGATAATGTTTAGAATATAAACTCCAAAATAAACAATAAATATCCCAACCCAAATCAAAAAGCATGTTTATCTATTTACAATAAATTAGCATACAATATTTATAAGTACATGACAATGATTATCATTTTTTTTTTAAAGAAGAAATAAATTAAAGGGAAATTAAAGGGCAATGCAATTCTTAACAGATAAAAGCCTTCTTGCGTCATTTGTATCGATTAATTTCCTTTTATATTTCGACTAGCATGTCTGAGTAGTTTTTTTTTCTAAAAAAAAATAAGATGAAGAAATGCAGTGATGCACGCACCGGGTGTGATGATGTAAATAGATTGTGTGACTCTGGTTGATACAATGATAGCAGGGTTCTCATTTCCTTTCTGCCAGAATGCTAATTGTGTATACAGACTACATGTACATGTTCATTCATGTCCAACATAACTTGTCCGTCTCCCAATTGATTCAGACAACGTAGACAGATAGATAACGATTTAATATCGTAAAAGCTGCAAACAAGACAAAACACAAACTTAGAATAAAATATAAATGTAAGAAATCTGTAAACACTATGATACAGGTATAGGTTGACAATGTAGGTCAAGTGAGCCGAAAAAATGTAAACATTACACCGCTATATACCGAAAGGTTTAAAGAAATCATGGTTATACCGAATTATGAAAGAAATAATAATAATTATAATAATAATATTTTTTTTATGTTCGGCTTAAACCACGCGAGGGTATCATAGTCAGAACAGAATGCAGCAGTAATAAAAAATCGTTCATTTTACCCGTGAGGTATTTACTATTTATGCTAATTTTATTTATTTCTTATTATTCCGAGCAATGCTTGTAGCTTTGCTTTTTGATTGCTTGCTTTTGTTGGGGGCGGCCCTGCGGTAGCCTCCATAATTTCACGGTGGCCAGAAGCGCCAAACAAACTATTCTCAGATAACTTGGTTTTTATGTTATTTATCAGGTATCTGGGATAATATACAACTACTATTTCTAATCATTGTAGAATGTGACAGAGGATCGTATGGTAATGGATGTAATGAAACATGTGGACACTGCCGTGATGTGAATCAATGCTCCAATATCGACGGAACATGCATAACAGGATGTGCTGCTGGTTTTGAAGGGGACTTGTGTACATCACGTTAGTATTCAGATATTGAGACAACTGTTAAGATAGCTCTGCTTTTTTTTTTCGAACATCGCGATCTTAATAATCACGCGATTCATAACATCGAAATGTATATGTGTCCATAGTATAAATCACCGATGTTCATGCTGATTGTTTTTGAATAATTAGGTGGTGACAACATGTCATAGGGCGTTGAGTACACACATAAACTGTGGAAACTGTCGTGATATTGACCAATGCTTTGACACAAATTAAAAATGCTTAACTGTTTATGAAAAAGGTCATCATAGAGATGATTGTAAAATACGTATTTTGGAAATAAGTGCAATAAGAAATTCAATGATGCATTAACAAATATCGTGATGCAAAAGGTTTGTATGAATTTGGTTGTATCCATGACTACAATCAGAGAGCTAACGGTTCAATAAGGCTACATGTGCAAACTTTTTTGGCACAACTGTTATATGAAAACAAAGTACTAAAAGTACTTAAAAGCGCTAACCTAGCATGGTTCTTAGGGAAATTTACTTTGTGCAAGCTTAGGTAGAAATGAGACTTATTAAAACAATGTTGATAAATATACATTGAAAGTATCCAATGCCAGAAGGGTCAAAGTTGTATTCATTTCAATTTTAATTAAGAAAATTTGGTCGAAATTACTTCTTTTTTAAATATATATGTATATAAATACGTGAGTACAAATTTAGCTTTACGTTTTTAATAAGATTAAATGAAACTTTCAATCAAAAATGACCTATTTCATATGTACTTTTGAAAAACAAACATAATTGTTATACTTTCATGTTAAATACTAAAATCTGATGGGTTTAGACGCAATTCATATTTTTTTCTATTACCCGCAGCGTTAGCAACGCACTTAGCAACGGGTACAATAAAAATTGTTACATGCGCGAAAATTATGCGCGTACGGTTCGCCGTAGAATTCACGTTATTCCTATGTAAAAGCAGTTAAGTTTTCTTTAAAATTAAGACATTCAGTATAACAAAATAAATAGTGCCTGTTTGGGAGGATAACAGTTGACAATGGTTTTCTCGGGGTGTCAATTTCAACTGGTACCCTTCCAAACAGGCACTATTTATATAATATATACCTACTCCCTAATTAAAAATATTTTTCTCCACAAAGTTTCTGACACTTTGTTTTTGTGGCGGAAGCTTTCTAAATAACATGGTTATATGGTTGTTCCATGTATTTGTCATATCCCTGACCAAGAGCGTAAACAATGGCTTTATAGCGGCGATACACAATACTTCATGCAAGTAGACATCAGTAATAACATATAAATATAATAATTTAATGCTTTTTTTATGTCGTCGGTCCTATGACACAGCAAGCGATGCAGACAAATCATCATACCACACTAACTCGCATCAATTTGTCTGCACCACTTGGTGTGTCAAAGGACCGACGACATCAAAACATGAGCATGAACTTCCTAATTAACACTGTCCTTAATATGTTCCTATATGTAAATAGAATACAAGCCTTCCCTCATTCCCGCTTCTCAGGAGGCAACACCAGGAGGCAATGTAACCATTGATGCGTTCATCATTTATTCATATAAATATGATATATACAGTATAGCTGTCAAGCAATCTGATGTTCATGGTTCACTTAAAAAAAAAATTAAAGAAGCAAACGGGCTTTTTTATTTTCTAAAAGTTGGTTAAATCCTCAATTGTATGAATAATCTAAAAATATTACTGTTTGATATATAACCTATTCATCTTATTATTCAACATCATTTCATTGCAGGTATACATTAATTTACAACAAACCCCCCCTCCCCCCCCCCCCCCCATCGTCACCGAAACATGTTTACCACCGTACTCGCATTGTTTTGATTTTACAGGCTGGGTATTCAAAATTTCAAGATTTTTTTCAATAATTACTTATGAGTATAATTCAATACAGATAGAAATGGAAGAAACTATTAGTATTAAAACACGTTTCACGTATCAGTAGCAATTTAGATAAACTTTTTTTCTAATTGTTAGTGTTTCAAAAAATAATGTTATTTGAATTTCAAATTATTGTTAATTCTTTTTATGACTTACTTGAAAATGATCAAACCTGCTGTATGCTAATGTGTTCTTTGGTTTAATGTGGTTGTATACAATAGCATAAATGTCGTTGAGCATTTGATTCAATTTATCATAGAATTTTTCATAGCATATCACTACATTTTCATATCAAGGCTTACAAATCACATAGCACATGATGGACATTGCAAGCGTTACATAATATTAAAGCAAAAATACTGTTTTTGCGCCACCATGCATTGTACAAACAATATTACATTTTGTACAATTAATATCTTTATATACCTTTTTACTGTTTAAGAATGTGACAACGGAACGTATGGTATTGAATGTAATGAAACATGCGGACACTGTCGTGATGTAAAACAATGCTCCAATGTCAATGGCTCTTGCTGGACTGGATGTGATGATGGTTATGAAGGGGACTTATGTAAATCACGTGAGTAGACAAACACCAAGGTACAGACGAAACTAGCAACTTATTATTATAAAAAGAATATCTTTAAAAATGATACTGAAAATAAAAATTGGTAAAAACATTTTTTTAATTACACGATGCGATTACAAATGAAGTAGTAATAACATAAACATATTTACGTTTTATTTGTGGCAAACATACATTGTAGTAACGTAATAAGCCAGTACTTCCGTATCAATCAAACATGCTTAACTAAATGTAATAAAAGGTTATATGTATCAAGGAGAACTGTGTAACGTACGTGTGTACATAGACCATCTCTGAAATTATGCATACTAGATGGATATATAAATAGATTATTCATATGTTTTACACTACATTGTTAATACTGATGTAAATTTGAAATTGTCAATAAAAAATGAAGAGAAAGTAAAAAGAAATCAAGGTAAGTCCAATAAAACGGAAATTTACCAGATATCTACAGTGTTTGTTTTGAGTAATATACCTTTATTAAGGTCACTAAAACAAAATAAATTCAAACAACGTAAGTTGGACATAATTTGTTTTATCGTATTTTGATTATAACGACTTATACTGTGTGTTTTTTATGTTAAATTTCACCAATTTACCAATACTACTTGTATTACAGGGTTTAGTAATTTTACTTATTAATATTCAAGTCATTTGTTGTGAATGTTCTTTATGTAAAACTACGAGGGAAAAAACTGCTACTCGATATAATAATGAAAAAAGTTTCCATACCCATGGTGTATAGTTATTGAAACTTTACGCCCACATAATTGATTTCTCTCGATTTTATAAGAGGAAAACGCATGTTGTATTTCAAGTTGCCAAATTAAATTCAAAGTTTGATAACTATTATTTGTTAAATATATAAACATGAATCGATGACAAATACAGTTTTAATCATAATAAAAAACTGTATATTATATATTCTCTGACTATTCGGACAATAGAAAGTTAATGTTCCCCTCGATAGCAATTATTTTTTGCAACGTCGCCAGATGAATGAGTATCTGTTTTAGGGAATTATAAACTTGCTATCGTCCTCAAAGCAGGTAAGTACGTATATAATATACATAAATGTTTACAATGTCTAATCCGATCTTACTATATGTCGCTGATATACGAATCAATTTAACTTACGGTATTTAATATCTTAAGACTTTTTTTTGCAAACCGTACTGTATATTTCGTGTACAATTCAAATGTAAAAAAAAAGAGAAAAGAAGACCGCGAATGGTGCATGCAATGCGCAATGTAACAATTAACAACATATTAGGTGATATTATTGTTATGACGGCAGTTTTGGGAAAAGTATGGTAAGTGATTTTTTTTTCTTAGTATGATCAGATAAAAGTGATACTTAGAAGCAATGATATCATATTTTGGTGCTTAAAAGGGATTATGAAGGATGCACGTATGCACATATAACATTTTGAGCTCTGAACAATGTATGACTAAAGCGTAGGTTGCCAAAAATAACAAAACGAAACCAAAGTTGATATGTTTTGCACATATTTGACAGTTAGGATACTAAAATAATGTGATATCAAATGTGACTTGTTGATGGTAAAGGATGTTATTGTTTGACGTTGATATTATTTTTTTTTACCTCAATCTACTTGTTTTACTTCCAATGGCTTCAATGATATATCTCAATGTATTTAAATGAAAGACATTGTCAAACAAAAGACACATTGGAACTAAATACGCAGAAGATTGATTTACTATATTTACGTTTTTGGGGGGTTTTCCCATACGCACGGGGGTAGATTTAGCGGATTTCAGCGTACTGCGTAACTAGTGTAAATTTCCCCCCAAGCGTAAATTACCACTTTTACAATAAACTTCAAATTATTGTTATCTTTTCTTTTTCTAAAATGACTTTGTTGAAAATAATAGGTATTTGAACGATCTTACGTAACAGTAATGTGCCACATGTTCACATTTGTATGAATCATTTCCCTTTCTCAAGGTTTTGCATTTTGTCTTCAAAATTAAAATTGAAATATTTTCTTAAATAGTCCGGGTGACCTGAACATGAGAGAAATATATGCACCGATATAAGAACAAAGATCGTCTGAATCGGAGGAAATATTCTTGGATCCCGGTGGTGATGGCTTTTTTAGTGAAATGAAATCTTCCGATTTTATCATTAACGGTAATATATTATAAACAAAAATCATAATTTAATTTAACATAATTTTAGGAACAGTGATCCTTTCTTCTTTCTTACCTGACACATTTTGCAATTTATTTACAGGGAGACCAGGTGTCCTATAAATGTGAAGACATGAGAACGATGTTTTTAGGAATGCTCAGAAGTAATTACCACATAAAGAATACCAAGTAAGTTACCGAGAATAATAGTGTTTTGAAAAAAGAACATTATATAGAATATACATAGAAAAAGAGCAATACGAATAACAAATTACATGGAACTTTTACGGCGGAAAAATGACAATTGAGATTCTTATAAATTGTGTAGCATATACATGTACCCATACATTTGTATTTATGTTTCTTTAAATTGTATGTGTCAGTATTTGTTTGCTTTTTGATAAGTGTATATATGTCATGTAGGTATAACAATACCGATATATCTCTACTAAGGTCTAATGCAGTTGGAAAGTCCAAGGTTATAATTCCTCAATAACGCCCAAAGAAAACTAGTTCATAATAAATCCCCCGAGCAGAAAGAATCATACTGACGTCATTTCAAAGTACCGCGTTGATTTTGGGACATTTAAGGAAACAATAAAAACACGGTGCATGTAATAAATAGTACATGCGATCTCATTTTATATTCAGCAAATGTTGTTCCGGCGGTTGTATGGTTACAAGACTGTTAACGCTACAAATAATTATGAATCTGTTTTGTATGATCAAAATAGCTATGTGTTGATGGTTCCTTTTAAACACTTATCTTATTTTTTTATGGAACTTTTGCAGCGAAATAAAAAAAAATGTATATATATATATATATATATATATATATATATATATATATATATATATATATATATATATATATATATATATATATATATATATATTGTGTAACACTACTGGCTCTAAAAACCCCTGTCCGTATGAAAATCCCCTGTCACCCCTGTGTTTTCACTGTCATCCCCTGTACATCCCCTGTGTGCCACTGTACAGAGCCCCTGTATACCCTGTCATCCCATGTGCGCCCCTTTACACAACCCCTGTGTGCCACTGTAAGCCCCTGTCACCCCCTATACGCCCCTGTCATCCCCTGTAAGCAACTGTCTGCCCCTGTGCATGCCCCTGACATCCCCTGTACGGTCTTTAACTGTTCGCTAAGTAAATAAATAGCTTTTAATTAATTCGGATTTTTAAAAACTTATATATAGCATTCATATTTTAGACGGTGTTTGTTTTTCTTTGCATTTCATAGAGGGCAATATTATTACAAGCGTGAATAATTTTGACTTAACATTGACACAAATCAAGATATACTTGTATACCGATAATCGCTGATTTTATCACATGCACATGCATTTAAACAAATGACCATGTTCTGTAATTTTTAAAAATTAAATAGAAAGAAAAAAAAGAAAGAAAAATAAGTGGAGGAGTGCGTGAAATCAGCAATGTTCTGTGCCATGTAACCTGACTGAGATAAAGCGCATAATAACACAACATGATCAGCACGTGCAGATAACCACACACCGAAATGATGAAATGATCACCTTTATTTTGACTGTTTTGACCAGTGTAATGATTCATAGATTTAAACAGCCTTAATGAAGTTAATGTAAATCGCTGACAATTGCTGTCAGTATTGTTTTTTTTTATAAATCATGAGAGAGAGAGAAAGAGAGAGAAAGTTTATTTTTTTTTCGGAAAGGGGGGTTAGACCGGTCCATTGACACTTTTAACTTCTTTCAGCTAGTGTGCATTTTCCAGTTTAGTTATTTATATGCATTATTGTATAGAATTATCCACATGCATATACACTGTAGAGCAACGATACCGTTAATGAATGATTTAATGCATGACTGTATGCAAATGCCGATAACGGGGTACCATTTAATTTTACACACATGCATTAATATTCAACAATGGTCTGGATTTCGGATCAGAACAATATCAGGCATTTATTTAAAATTTATTTCATTTGAAACATGAAACATGTACATGTAAAAGAGCAGTATACAGTTTTAATTCATATCACTGTGCAAAATAATGTTCTGAATTTCAAGCTCTTCAATCTTTTCATGTTTGAAATTCTCAGAGCTGATAATAAATACGGAATTCTTCATCACTTGGTTTGACATCTCTGGAATTGCATATTGGTGGACCCTTGGGAATACGGCATACATAACCTTCGTTTTTAACTTACGGCCCACAGCGCGCCTCAACCTTATAATTTGTTCCTTTTACGCCAACATTCCCCACCCGGTTCGTACTGCACACAACCAATGCAGATTCAGAAGAATACCTTAGCACCGTAAAATTTACGCGGTCACAAAAGATAAAGAGTAGGTAATACAAATTAGGATTGCATGTTTACTTATTAGGAAATAAATTCCCGGATAAACTATATAATTAATAAATTTAATTCAAAGTCAATGCTCTCTCTCTCTCTCTCTCTCTCTCTCTCTCTCTCTCTCTCTCTCTCATGACTAATCAGGGTTTTTTTTAATATCTCAATATCTATACAACCTCCTACATGTACCTGTATAGAAAACACATTTACATTTTCTGACCTTTGCGGCAGATTTCTGTTCACTGGCAATTAATTGAATTGTCTTTGATATCGTAAAAAGAGATATGACAATTAGATTTTGGAAATTATTGAAATTGATTATGAGATTAAAACATCAGTTTAAATTCAATTCAAGAGTCCAATAAGCCGGTCAGAAACGTATTAAACAAACAAACTGAAATATTTGTTAGACAAACTTATATAAGCTGTTGAAGCTTTATTTTGCTATTCATGGGAAATTAATAAATGTATAACCAAGAACTTGGTTAGAAAAAAGAAGAAAGGTGTACTATATCGTTACATAGCTGGTTATAAATTCTATATTCTGACTGATTTATTGGTTTTAGTGAGCTCCTATATGTTTAGATATATACAAAACCATGTGCCGCGCTTGATCTTAGTTTCTAGTGTGTTGTTTATTTCCAAGAATCATATGATTCATAGGCTTAAGATATTCATAAGTAAAGTGTACATATATATGTAGACAATTTTGAAAACTGAATAATTCACTTTATGTTGTATTTTTATGTCTGTTTTTCAAATATTAGGGGGTAGCAACGTTCCCGAGCTCCAAAAGACTACATGCCCTGAGGGCTTGCACACCTAATATAAAACATAATTCCCGCCCTCACCTGAGGTTTACGACTCGGTGAATCTCAAATCTTTAGTTGTTAGCATGATTTTTGAAGTATCAATAAATTATTAACTAAAACATGGGATTTTCTAAAATTACGATAGCAGTGTGTCTTGTGATTCGGTGCTGTTGAGTGCAAATATTGACTTATAGCTCAAAATATAACACATGTGATTTCAATAGTTGAATTAAGAAAATGATATTGAAAAAAAAAAACAACACTCAAAAGCCGTACAGGGGATGTCAGGGGCATGCACAGGGGTATACAGTGGCTTATAGGGGATGACAGGGGCATACAGGGGGTGACGGAGCTTGCAGTGGCCCACAAGGGGGGGGGGGGGGGTGTACAGGGGCGCACATGGAATGACAGGGTATACAGGGGCTCTTTGCAGTGGCACACAGGGGATGTACAGGGGATGACAGTGAAAATACAGGGGGTGACAGGGGAAGACAGGGGATTTTCATACGGACAGGGGATTTTAGAGCCAGTAGTGTAAGCATATATGTGTATTGATATTTTTTAAATAAATGTAAATCTTAGTATTTGTATTTTAATTAGCGTACTTATGTTTTGCAGGGATGAGTCTACCAAATTGTCTTTACAAATGTCCAAATCAGGCGGAAATTCCAGACTACTCAATGACATGTTTTCGTGATAAATTATATTTAAAACTGGTCTAATTTACTCGTGTGTCGTGTGCCCCCTTCAAGCCAATCCTTCCGATAAAAAACAGCGCTTTGTTTTAGCCGATGCTTATTTGTTTATTAGAGATTTAAAGATATATTGAACCTATCATAATAGAGGAGTTTTGCAAAGTCTTTTTTTATTTCATTTTCTATTTATTTTTTTCTACAAGGAATCAAATTTAAGAGAATGCAGTTTGTTTAAATCCAATGATATTACTTTAGAAGATGTAGTTTTATATAACTTAAGATGTACTCGTACTTTTATAAATTAATATGTAATTTTATAATATGATTTTAAATCAGACTAACTGATCTGCCAAAAAGAAATATATCTCCTTTAAAGGTACTTCCAATTAATGGTAAATGAATAATAATAATGTTTATATGATAACACTGTTTTATGATTAAATATCAATATTGTTTTCATATTCCCTGTAATTTTTGTTTCGTTTTATGATACTGTGCGTTTTGAAAATTAAGGATCACGCTTTTTTGAAATAGAAGAATATTAGGAATTATTGAAAAAACAATTTAGAAATATTTAAAAACCTTTTTCTCAACAACCATTTTGTAAGGAAAGCTGAAATTTGTGTGAAAGCATCTTCAGCTACTCTAGATTCAGTTTTGAAAATCATGACCCCCAGGGTAGGATGGGCCAACAATTGGGGGGGGGGGGGGTCGTTAAGTCAACATTTCACATAGAAATATAAAGTAAATCTTTGAAATTCTTCTTTTCAGATAATCAGCAAAAACAAAAGCTGAAAAACTTGTGTGGAAGCATCCTCAGGTAGTGTAGATTCAAAGTTAAGAAAACCATGACCCCCGGGTAGGGTGAAGCCAGAATTGGGGGGGTCGAAATTTTACATAGACATATACATGTATAGAGTATTTTTTTTAAAAAATCTTCTTCCCAGAATCTTATCAGCAAGGAAAGATGAAACTAATGTGATATCATCCTCAGGCATTGCATATTCAAAGTTCTGGGGTGAAATTTTCAAAGGAATATATAGAGTAAATCTTCTCAACATCTAATCAGATAGGAAAGTTGAAATTTCTGTGGAAGAATTCTCAGATTCTAAGGTAGTGTAGATTGAAAGTTGCGAAAATAATGACCCCCAAGGGTAGAGTGGGACCACAATGGGGGTGGGGGTCGAAATTTTACATAAAGATATATTGAGTTAATTTTTTAAAAATCTTATCGGAAACTAATCAGCTAGGAAATGTGAAACATTTGTCAAAGCTTCTTCATCACTGTAGATTTAAAATTGTGAAAATCGTGACCCCCCCCCCCCACACCCGGGGAAGGGTGGGGCCACAATGCAGGATTGTTTTCACAGGAATATATAGTGCATATCTTTGAAAAGTTTCTTCTCTGAAACTAATCAGCCAGGAAATGTTTTGATAATCACACTGGGGGTCGAATTTTAACATAGGAATATTTTGAGTAAATCTTTCAAAAAATCTTCTTTGAAACTTATCTGCCATGTGCTTCTTTTAGATTGCTTAAATTTTTGCCCCTGGAGGTTTTTTTGGCCTCACAAGGGGTTCAGAGTTCGATAAGTTTTTTTTATACTTTATACATGTATAAGCAATTGTTTAAGATCTTGAAAACTGCAATGCGCAACATGTAATATTACTATAAAGTCATTCTGTTCGAAAAGAGACTAGTGATAATAAACATAAGAATATTCGGGGGGGGGGGGGGGGTTTATTCACACATGATCGTCATGTGTAATACTACATTGTCCAGATGGTTTATATTAAGACTAAATTAAGCTGTTTTTATCATACATATCTTTCCTCAGGTGAGCGATGTGGCTAATGGACCTCTTGTTTGACACAGGTAGCAAAGTTTAAATAACAAGCCAATGACGTGTTTATACATGCTTTTTTCTTTACCTTAGTTAGTCTAGTCATATCTATACAAAATGGTATTTATATATTGATTATCAGTGTGTTTTTTTATGAAATAATTTGTTGTGGCTCTTTTTTAAATTTGTAAATCTCTTACTAAATGAATAAAATTTAGCAATTAAATATGTCCATTATATAGTGTCAGTAAATTAAGAGGTGTTAATCAACTATTTTATTATTATGAGGAAGATCAAATTTCTCAAAATATTACGATACTAGTAATGGTAAGATAATAGTGGTTACCACAGTGGGATACTTTTAAAACTCACTTAAAGAGAATAATAGCCCTGTGGCGAAGGGAATGAGTTTAACTAATTTTTAAGTTTAAAAATAGATTTTGAATTTTAAAGTAATAACAACCTTCTACAAAATATGCATTACTAGGTTTGATTCGATAAAATTTGATGAACGTTTTAGATGATTTTGTTTCGATTTGTTTTGATTTGGTTTGTGATTTTTTCTTGTTTGTTGTATTTAGCTTTATTTCATTCGTTTTTTATTCATTAAAGAATTTAAATACCATAAATGTATAATAAACACTATCAACAACTTTATACCAGGTTTATAAGTGTTGTATTTTGCCAATATGGTATGCTAATTTAATTAGAATTGTAAATTAAACGGAAGAGGTAATTAGATAATACCTATTAATAATATATACATATATATCTTAAATGAAACCCTTGACAGTATCCACTCAACGTTCTTAAATATGTATTGAAGTCATAATATATGACATGTGACAAATTATAGCCCAATATATAAACGTCAATCGTAATATGCGTTGAGCATAAAAACATAAAACATGAAAAAAAACCCTTGTAATGTTGTATTTAGTAAAGTCATGTGGATACACGTACAGAGTTTATTATCTTGTGCGCTCTGCACATTCCTATGAAGATTAATATGTCGAACGACCTGTTATGGCTACGATCATGTTTATTCATGTAACACACCAATTACGTAAACAATTGCAGATACATGTATTGGTGTTTAATGTTTTGAAGCTACAAACCATAAGGCAACACTGTTGAGACCGGAGATTGCTAGATAAACTTTTCCAAGGTAGTGGTATATTGATAAAATGGTTTAAAAAAATTTCGTATTAAAGATATGACAAAAAATTGTTGGAAATGTGGTGATTAATTAAAAAAAGGTGAATAAACAATTTCTCGATTGGTGAAATTATTCAAGTGTTAAATCTAACAACCCGCAATACATAATGAATCGGAGGTTATACCTCTGTTGTCTTTAAATGGAGAAAGTTCATTACAAAAACCTTAAAATATCACTTATCCAAGAAGACTTGTTTTGATGAAACGACCAATTGCGCTAACATTATTGCAAACAAAAGATATCAAAATAAGTAGAAAAACTTGTTTATTAATCTTTGTAAAATAAATAAAGTTCAGGTTCAGGTATAAAAAGAAAAAAAAGTTTGGAAAATATCATTAAAGTCAAATCTATTTATGCATTATTAACTGAGGAGCGAAGCATTCTAGATAAAAAAAAAAGTGAAGTTCTGAATTAGTATGTTGTAATCAGTTAATAAAGTACAACAATCACTAACGTTCAAGTATGTTATCTATGAAGGTAATTAGCTTTAGATTTCTTGAATTCTAAAATGTTTATGTTTTTGTCATTGCATACGCTATTAACATGGTTACACTAAGCTAATTGTAAGTGTGATTATTGATGCATACTACAAATCTGATTTGACTGTCAAAACACGTTTGCCAAATGCCTCATAATATGTCAAGTTCTTGATAAATGCTTATATTTCTGCTAATATATTCTTATCTAATTTGTGTTTAACTGTGCAATTCTTTCTTAATTAACCACAGAATGCAATGATAAATAAACAGAAAAGGGGTACATTATATGTAACGCAGACCTTAATACATTGTGTGGGGATTTTTTGCCACAAAAGAACATATTTTAACAAAGACACGAGTTAAAAGGCGATAAAGTTACCGTTAATATGTACATATAATAAGAAACAAGAAAACATTGAACTGATAAACAGGTTGTACCTCTTAATGACAAGGTATTTAAAATACATAAAAGAACGAAGAAATATGAATCTCTCTCTTTCTTTCTTTTTTTCTCTCCACGTTATGAAAAACTTGTGTCTATATATTTAGTGATAGGATTTCTATGATAAAATGAAAGTAAAATGCAAATACTCTAAAAAAATAAATAAAAGGAGAATGTAAATAAATTGATCATCCTTTCAGATATTAAAAAAATATAATTAAATCAACTCATTTCCGTTTGTTCTAGATTTTTGTTTGCATTGTTATGAAAATAAATATTTTCCTTTCTTTATTTTTTTTACTTCCCTGTGTCTGTCGACTCCTTGTACAAATCATAATAAATTCTTATTTATATCGATGTTAAACATAACTATTTTTAATGGTGAAACGGTACTGTAACAAAATGGTACATGTCAATATTTTCTGAAATGTTTGTTTAAATTTTTCGAATAAATTTCCCTGTATTAGATTGTTCCTTGTACAGCTTCATATATGTTTTAGATTTAACAACTAAAATAATTACTTGTTTCAAATTAGTTGTCTGCATTGTGTTATAAAGGTTATTACATGTAATTTAATAAGACCACATATTTTTTTATTCTTTTTTTTAAATATAATCAGATTAACTAGCGTTATTGATACAATAAATCATTTCTAACTGAATATTAAAATATTTTCTAATAATACGAAAGGAGCATAAAAAGATACAATTTTATAAGAAGGCAATTTGTTAGTTAAAATAGTAACTGCATATCTTAATCGCTTCTTACGTGTAAATAAATCAAACACACTAAAATCTTGATCTTTTGTTTTATTGAATTACGTTTTAAATTATTATCTAAACCGTTTAATAATATTTGATTTCGATGACATCGTTAGCACAACAGTACACAAATGCATGTACGATAAATTTGCTTTCAGAAAAAAGCGGTGTGTAGTGAAACTTAACTTATCCAAACCAGTATGAGGTAAGAAGAAGGGATTATTTAAAAAAAAAAAAACCCTAATGCCTCCATATACTATTACACACTCATACACATATACAGATCATAGAGCACACATAAATTTGGAACATTTAGCTATGAAAAAAAATACAATAGAAGTAAACAAAAAACAATAACATAAACAGTTTCAATGTGTGTATATACATGTATATATATATATATATATATATATATATATATATATATATATATATATATATATATATATATATATATATATATATATATATATATATATATATATATATATATATATATATATATCTTCTATATAAAGATATATGATGATGTACAGTTGATGAACAAAATAAAAATCTGATCTTATAAAAATTGTGCGAAGAGTGATTAGTATCCAGACACAAGATGTTTCATATATACATGTATTATATATTGCATAGAAATGATTGAAATCAACATTTCTTTTTCATGTATTTTACTTATAAAGAACACAAAACGGAGCAAGTACTATGCACATCTCTGATAAAAATTTAATTCATTTAAAAAATAAAAACTTCCTTATTTGAAATCTTTGGAGGACCTATCCAGATGAGTGTGTATCATTTATGCAATATTTTGCAAAAATAAAAAACAAATACCTAAATGTCATCACATTAAGTAATACTAACATAGCATACACATGGAATAAATCCGTTGAATAAAATAAAATCATATGTTGCGCTTACACTATCCTACCGTATTTAACAATTAGAGTCTTATCTTTTAGCACCATGGGACATGACATCCATTATTTGGGAATAGTAAATCTTTCTCTTCATAACTTTGTACTTGATTTATCGGAATAATACAAAGGATCAGAGAAGAAGATTTTCAAAGAATTTAGAGCCCCACTCAAACACTAGAACCCCTGACCAATGGGCGGCACTCTTTTTTATCAAACCATGTACTTACAGATCATTTGGTTAATACTCAGGAGTAGGGGAAGATGATTTCTAAATACAATAATGTATTTTCACTTTATGATAATTAAAGTTCAACCCTAACACAAGAACCTCTGCCCTAAAAAATCACAATGTTGGATGAGAAAATCTTCCTCATCATTATTTTGTACTTAGATCATGAGCTAAATACCAAAGATCAGAAGAAAAGATTTCATGACATTTTCACTATCTAATCATAAGATCCCGTAATATCGCCGGAACCCAAGAGGACATGAATTTCACAACTTGGTAGGAAGTTTAATGCTTTTTACGAGCAATTTTGATGGTTATAGCCCCACTCCTCGGGTCTCAAAGGGGTGGGGGGCATGCATTTCACAACGTTGTTTTATTTCATTCACCAACAGATGATATATGCTAAATTTGGTTGAAATTGGTTCTTCAGTTCCAGAGCGGAAGCTGAAATGTTCAAAAGTTTACGAAAGACGAAGAATGATCGACGACGGACAAAAGCAGATAGCAGAAGAACATATAAAAAAAAAATAATTATATGCTTTTTGCAAAATTTGATTTAAGGCCATCTTCATATATTGATATTATATAAATAGTGCCTGTTTGGGAGGGTAACAGTTGAAATTGACACCCCGAGAAAACCATTGTCAACCGACGCGAAGCGGAGGTTGACAATGGTTTTCGAGGGGTGTCAATTTCAACTGTTATCCTCCCAAACAGGCACTATTTATTTTGTTATACTGAATGTCTTTTTTAAAAATTTTAAGAAAATTTTACTGCTTTTATATAGGAATAACGTGAATTCTACAGCGAACCGTACGCGCATAATTTTCGCGCATGTAACATTTTTTAATGTTACCCGTTGCCAAGTGCGTTGCTAACGCTGAGGGTAATAGTAAATATTATTAACTGCATCTTAAAGTTAACTGAAATGTATATCATTTTATTGCTGCACTTTTGTTGTCAATTATGCTGGATAGCCATGTATTGTGCATTGAATTTTTTGGATCTCTTTCCGATAAAATACCGAATATAAATACGTTTAACGAAAAATGAATATTTATTGGGATTGTTTGTCATTCTATTTTTTCCTCACTTTATTACAATGTATCATGAGTGGAACGTCTGGACAGCCTGTCGCTCCTATATTGCTGATTTTGAATTGTTAATTCGACGTTACCCATGCCATCGTTATGACACGACATCACAGACGGTGTTACTCCGCCCCAACGGACTCTGACGTCTGTATCGACGCCATACGATCGGACTTTTGTACACACCATCGGACTTTCGCGTGACCATCGAACATATCTAGAAAACTAGAATATATTAAGCATAAGCGCAAATGTTTACATTCAGCACATTAACATGATACAATGCCTGATATTTTTTTAAAATCATGTTTGCAATTTCAGGTTTGTTCTTGTTCTTTTTTAAGTTAATTTTTAATTACTTTCAAGATAATTACTTTTAAGTTAAAACTCAGTAATAGCTTTCGGAAAACATCTCATGTGGTTTAAAAAAAGATTGAGCAGGATTTTAGTTCTTTTACAAAACGTATGAGTTAACATAATAGCTTTCATCTGCATCCGTCAGTCAATCTGTCTGCCTGTCTTTCTGTCCCACCTCAGTTTTCCACACTTATTTTCTTTATGCGTTTGAGGAATAGTACGAAACTTGCTGAACAGTTCAAAATGTTAAACTCCAGATCATGTTTACACTTCTGTAGCGTCTGGTTGACATATTTTTAAGAACATTATTTTTTTTATATTCCAATTTTTGTAAATGTTTGGGTTTGTAATAGGGTTCGGCGTGTATTGAATAAGGAGGCCAGTATGTAGTAAGTAAGAATAGTGTGCGTGCATTGTACCATTCCCTATATTATTTCTAACATAAATGTTCTGTAAAATAGTGTCAGGCATTGTGTTGTAAATTTAATCGGGGGGGGGGGGGGGAGGGGGTGAGAGGAGGGTATTATTATAATCGGGTTGGTTATTTGGTTGGTTTGTTTAACTAACTGTTTGGTTTTATTTGGGGTACAGAAGATGGTAAGAAATAAATGTTACTGTGCATAACAGTGCACTTTCAACAGCGAATACTTAATGGACTAGGCGCAATTACAGGAGATAAAATAAAGAGTATTGTTTTATTCATTTTGTTTTTAATTTCTATATCAACTATATAGTTTGTATTTCCTCTGTTTTTTTATCTCTGATGAAAGCATAGCATCATGTTTAAAAAGTTTGAAATAGTTGTTTGCTTCGAAGCTTTCATAGAATAATACAAACCGGTAGGGGACGTGTATTGATTATGCAATACTCTCAAAACTCGTCTTCATATTGGTTTAAGTTGGTCTTTTATGTAGCAATTTTTGAACTTGATATTGCGTTCATATATTATAGAGTTTTAGTTACATTTAGGAGAACACAATTGATTCGGTGTGAGAAGTACCATTCATAAGTAAAAATACTTTGAATTTGCAGAAAGTGAAAAAACAATTGACTCTCTATATTAATTCATGGGAAAAATAATTCCGATACCTATATTTACACAATGTAAAATGACACCATTTTAGACTGTTAAATACCGTTTTTGGAGAGACTGTATATTTCATCAGTCAAAAATGTACAAACCACCCAAACAATTTACTTATTTGTTTATATTTCATAGAAAGTGATATTTCAAAACATTATTATTTAGTGTGTTTGCCTACAATGTATGTCCCGGTACACCACATGAAACAAAGTTATCATTAAACGAATTATATCTTAAATTTCATAATGTTGTAGGCACCTTTTATTTACTAAATCTTGATCTTGATGGCCGTTGTATTAAAAGAGTATTCATCTTATTAAGTTATGAAGCAGCTCGGAATGTTTAATTTCGAGCAAGTAATTGACATTAGAGGAGGGAATAACCAATGTTTTGTTTACAAAGGCTGTCGTCATGTGCTCTGTAGATTACTTACAAAAGCGTGATATACGTATCTACTTTTGTATTAATTCGAATTTAACCCTTCACATGAATAACACCGTTGATGCAATAAGCATATAAATTTATTTTTAAAAAACCTGAAAATATTATCATAGTGCTTTTACTATAACACAAATCTACACTGAATCCACAATAAAAATGTAATTTGTCCTATCCATGCCGAATAAATTGTCATTGAAGCGATTGCATATGCAATATTTCTTTTTTTCCTTCCTTTTTTTTTGGGGGGGGGGGTTATAAATGTATTTTGGTTATGTCCAATATCTAAATACAAATACTATGGGGCAAACCAAGGTATATGTTTTTCTATTGGTGTGAACTACTTTTACTGTTCTGTGTACATTCCACTAGCCACAAAAGGCTGTGATGCACAACGGACACAATCAATGCTGACGTTCTTCAATCGTCTCCCGTCCCTGAACTATCACAGAGTCATCAAAATGTGTGTTGCCGCCTTCAGAATTTTGCAATTAACCCGTCTCTTGATTTTCACAACTTATTTTTTATTAAAATTTCAACTGTGTCAAAGCTAACATTTCCCCCCCCCAGAACCTATTATTATATATACTTCAAAGCCGAACAATTATCAACATATTTTTGTTCACAACTCTACGTCTACATGAATAAACTATGTAAGCATTAAACGGAAAATTTGAAAAAAAAATTCTTATCTGGTTTTAACAAAGTATAGAGCATGGAAAAAAACATAAGAAGGCTGTAATTAGTAGAATCAAGAGCAGTTAAGGTGCACTGTCTAGTATCTTGTTTGCTCAACATAATTATTATCCTGAAGATTGCCTGCATTATTTACACCATTTACATAATCATTTTTAAATATTATGAACAAAATAGGCTGTAATAAGTAGAAGAGCAATTAAGGTGCACTGTCTAGTATCATGTTTGCTCTACATGTTTATTATCCTGAAGATTTACTGCACTATTTACACCGTTTACGTAATAATTTTTAAATATTAATGTACACATTTTTAAACCTACAAATCACAAGGTAACTCTGTTTTTGTGGGGTTTCGTTGTTATTATTTTATTTATCTATTTATTTTATTTAGAGTGCTAAATTAACTTTCCCAAAATAGATAATTAGTTAATTTAGGTGCAGATCACTTATTTCATAAAATACAGTTGCTACGCTTGATAAATTTTCACTCTGAAAGGTCAGTGAACAAATTGTCGAATATAATTTGCAAAATTAGAAAGGTTAAAATTTGAAAATGTGCAGGTACGAATGTAGCTACAAGTATATTTTTTCGTTTTAAAATTTGGGTTATGTTTAGTAAACTTTAACTGTACGTGTACATGAAAATAAGAAAGAAAAAAAAATCATCATGTTCACTTTACTCTCGTTGTTTTTAAATCAAATTTATGACTTTGATATTAGTAAAAGCAATATTGTCCTCAAATTATCGTCTCTTTTACATAAAACAACGTCTGATATACACTAAGTCAATGTTTTTATCCAAAAACATATACATGTAACCTGTTTTCACCTACGCGTACTCTTGATTCAAAACATTTTTACAACTCGTAGAATTACGCGGGATGCAGAAATTATGACTTAATACACATAAACTTTGAGGATTTCCTCATACAAGTTGAAATGCTTAGCATCTCTTTTAATTAGTCGATAACTCCTATATCCCGCAATACATACTGTATCAGCTGTAATATCATGGTTATCTTTTAAGTATAACGTGCATTTCAAATGGATGTAAGATTTCACTGATTTGGGATGAATTGTTCTTATGTATACATGGATACATTGAATTGGATCAAACAGAAGGTACACTGCCTGTTTATGTTACCTCCTCAAATCGTTTAATATGATAACGCAAACCTTGATGGATGTTGACACTTTTGAGGAATTTTTCAATAAACATTCACTAGCTTAAACACTAGGTAATTGATCTACAATAGTTGCGTTATATTGAACAGTGTTAAGTTCTTCGTTCCGTTTTTTTTTTGTTGCACCCTTGTGTAAACATAATCTATAACAAAAAAAATAAATACAATTTTGCATACTAACATACAACTGTCATTTTTGTTATTGTATACGTGTTAGGCCGCAGACCAGGTCATAACCAAATGTTCTTAAACAAGACAACAAACCCTTCTCTATCGCTAGTCTTTCCTTTTTTTTTCGCTCATCAAATCTATTTTAGTTTGGATTAGATGAGTTAAAAGGACTTAGCAAACTCACTTTTCATCCGTCCAGATATTTAAAAAAATATACTTTAAAAATGTGTCAATATGTTGAGTTTAGCACCAGCAGTATGTTTTGCAAAATGATAATAAAAAAAACAAAACATTTATTTGTTTTTCTTTAAATTCCCTTGTGTTTAAATATTCATCGATATCAGTGTTGATATTAGATATTCTGAATTGTGAAACGGTACTGTAACATAATGGTACGTCATATTACATGTATTTATATCTTTTCTTGTTTTTATTTTTTCAATCCACTTCCCTGTATTAGCATGTTCCTTGTACAGCTTCATTAAATTCGTGATTTTACAATTGAATTAGATACATGTGTATGCATTAGTTTAGGCATGTTCTCGTCGTATAGAAAATAATGTTTACGATAAACCGAATCTTAGTTTTTTCTATATTACTAAAATATTCTTACTGATCGTGAAAATGGGTTAACATTTCATCAGATTTCTAGACTCCAGAATATGTTAATACATGTAAATAATTTAGTCATATTTTGACGAAGACTTATTTACATTTCGAATTGTTTATCTCCATGACGGTCTTCTTGGCTTGTAGCAAAACAACGGCTGATCCTCTGCACATCATACACTGAGAAATTTCCACATAGGTTGCACCGGACAACACCTTGCACCTGCAGTAAATCAAATACTGATAATTGCTCTTCAGCTGCAAAGGTTTTCTTCCGGAGAGTTTACCTACAGCGGATCGTTGTCATCATTATACACCCACCTTAGCTGTGGTCTTGATACATGTAGCATCATGCCTCAAAAAGTAGTAGAATTGTTCTTTTGAGTATGAGCGATTCGATTTTTCTCCTTTTCTAAGGAAAACATAGCATGACAATGTAAATAAAAAGAGCACTACGATGTCATAATTTATAACCATAATACATAAGACAATGATACTTGAAGCTTGTCCAGAATGTCAAAATCAGTAAAACAAAAGTAAAGTAAACTAAGTAGAATGTCAATAGTAAATAACGGTCGCACAACAGTAGAGCTGGTATGGCATTTTATCTAACATAACATTTTCATTTTTTAAGAAATGATTTAAGATGTCTGGAATGTTTGGCAATTTAAAATAACACATTAGTGCAAACATATATTTATTGGGAATAAGTTGATAGTATTACGTTATAATAAAATTAGATCACTAGCAGTAATGCAACGCGAGTATTTTCATCTAATTTGTGTTACATTGTTTATCCTTTTTTATTCAATACATGTCCTTCTTACGATCTGCTTTACCAGATCAAATATTATATCAACGGATGTAACCAATCAAATGAGTGTGATATAACACACTTTCAAACATCGTTGCCGATATATAGCTCTGTTAAGTGCATCTAATAAAAGTGTCTGTAGTTAAAAGCCAAAGTATGGTAACTTAATGTCAGCCTTGAGTCAATACCGTTGAGTTATGACATAATATATAATACTTACATGTATCTTAGAAGTCCGTTCATTCCTAAGACAAATTTGAAACAAAACAAAAAAAATAATTCTCAAAAATATTTGGGGAAGTTTAAGGTATTTGGAATGAAAAAGAAGAAAATTTGTTTGAGGCCTTTACCTTTCTCATCAAAAAAATAAAATAAAATCAAACGTTCTTTCTTCATACGCCGATTGGTAAGATCTGGGGGTATGTCATGCAGTTGAATAACGTCAGGTGTTCAAGTTTAAGGTCATTGTTAAGAAAATGTAGTATTCCTGTCCAGGCCATACCTTAACCTGGAAAATGATTAGAGGCCGTGAACACAAAGATTGATTGTGACGAGTAAATATATTCTGATCTTAAGCTTTGGTCACTATTAGAAAAAATGGTGAAACCATTACTCTCAAAAGAGAAATACTTGAATTATTTTACTTTTCTGGCGGGTGTATCATTAGTGAGCTTGGTCACAATACCTTTTTTTTTTAAAAATTATATACATGTGCATTATATTTATTATGCGACTGTCCTGGTATTAGCTAGTTTAAGTTTCTGCTTCAGAGATATTGTACTAAACATTTGTTTCCTGTAATTATTTCCTGTATCAAAGTGTTCATGGAATGGGAATCCCGGTCAGTTATTCTACGTTGTAGCTAATTTTTAACATCATTTGCTTATAACTATGTTCTTTGTAATATTTTACATGGGACTTTTGGCGATTTCAAAGGCTTATGGTAAGATTACATACGTATGCTGTCATCTAACTTTGCGAGAGTATTCAGTAATAGTTTTCATAAATTTTAATATTTTTTTTAACGTAAACCATTCTTAACAAGACTGATAACTACCTATACTGCTTATCAATAATATATTTTATAACCTTTTTACATGTTCACGAATTTGCATGTATAGCATTCAATATGGATATATGTATTCTATGAAAACAATATAATTGTCACATATAATTTATGTAAAACTAATTTTCGTGTATTAAGGCTGTGTATGCTTTTCTGTATATCTCTTTTAATGAATTGCATTTTATATAATAAAAAAAAAACCAATACATAAATGAAACAGTATATTTGCCTCTGATCGAGAATTATTCTCAAAATCTAAATGTTATTTATACCATATCTGATAATATATGTGAAATGTATGTGTTGGGTGTGTGCTTGTTTACAGATAACGTTGCCGTCAACAAACCAGCATACCAGCAGTATCCATTGAGACCAGGTGACGACACGTATGACGCCAGTAACGCTGTGGACGGACGTAAAACTGACCTGAGATGGGATGGTGGTCAATGTGCTGAATCATTTGCCGGAGAAACCGCCACCTGGTGGGTGGACCTGACTAGGATCCACAGTATACATCACATCACCATCTTCTTCAGGACGGACAACTCTGGTATAGTCACAGTCATTATGTATCTTGGAAAAGATAGCCTCTGTAGTGTATACTGTCATCACGCATACACGTTTTTTTTATTTGCATGTAAACCTTTTTGTTTTTCTCAGAATAATAAAGCTTTATATGATTTTCCCTGTTAGTTTCGAAGATGCAATACCGAGAAAATGTTGATTTTAATGTAACTGAAAGTGGACAAAATTAAACTGTTTCAATGGGTGTAATGAACATGAATGTTAAATGAAATAAAAGACCAAATCCATCAATACTTTTTAAATTAAAATTACAATTAAAAAGGAAGTTAGATGATGAAATCAAGAGTTTGCTGATATGCTTGTTTGTTTTAAAATGAGATGATATGCCAGGAGTCTGTTGAGGTAAGATGTGGGGTTGCAGGGAGATTACTTTCATAGTGACGTAATACTTACCACCTTATACATTTATTATCTCACATGAACTACAAATGTAAAAGCTCAATTATTCTGATCACTTTTGGTCTGCCGTCTGTCTGTCTGTCCATCTGTAAACTTTTCACATTTTCAACATCTTCTCCAGAACCACTAGGCCAATGAAACTATTTTTGACACAAAACACTTTTAGGCAAAGATGATTCAAAGCATCCTCAGGTGGACTTGATTCAATGTTGTAAAGTCATCACCTCTGTGGGTAGTGTTTGACCATAAAAATGGTCGCATTTTTGCGTAAGAATATATAGATAAACGTCTTTAAAAGTCGTCTTCTCAGAAACAAAACAGCCAGGAAAGCTAAAACTTATTTGACAACATCGTCAGGTAGTTTAAATTCAAGGTTGTGAAAATCAAGACCCCGGGAAATAGGCTGGGTCACAATGGGGAATCGAAATTTTACATAAGTATATCACTACTGTAATGAAAAAACCCTGAGACTATCAAAAAACCCTGATGAAACCCTGAGTGGCACTGAGAAAACCCTGAGAGACCCCGACGTCGGCACTGAGAGTACTGATGAAACTCTGAGGGTTCCTGAGGTTTGCACTGAGGGTACTGAGGTAAAAAACCCGAGAGCCCATGAGGTCGGCACTGAGGGTAATGAGGAAGCCCTGAGAGACCCTGAGGTCGGCACTGAGGGTACTGAGAAAACCATGAGAGACCCTAAGGTCGGCACTTAATACGGATTTGTTTTTACTAAATTTTCAATAATTTAACAATTGTGGTAATCATAAATAAAGACACAAGTAACAATTCATTTATTTGTTATAAATATATTTTACTGATGCAATTGGATAGGATCAGACTTTCTCATTTATACAGCATCTTTAATTAATTGTAAAGGAAAAATACAGAAACACAAAGGATAAGTATGTATTTAGTCAGTCCGCGGGCTGACTAATTAAGTTCGGATGAAACTTTAATTGCGCTTGCGCTTGCGTAAATGAAAACAATCTGGAAAGTAATTAAATAGTTTTTGTAAGAAAAATTTTGCAGAAGTTATGAAACTGGTCTAGGTCAAATTGCGCATCGATGAATTGGAAGACTGTCAAGGGAATATTGGCTGCCACAGTCTGCGTATATCTTTCCGACTCTCTTTGTGAGATTGGAGAGGAAATATATTGTTAGTTGTTTGCGACGAGGCCTTGAAATTCAGAGAGCTATATTTGAAAAGTTACACTTTTTAAGTATTAAGTAGGTGTGCAGTCATATATTATATGTACACCTCGTCTCGCTTATCCCCATATCATCTTTTACAGCAATAACAATAAGAATGCAAACTAAATGTGCAACCAAATATATTTGTTGTTATGGAAACTTCACTTTAGTCCTAAACTTAAATTCCCGCTGGTTGACTTTCTTAGCTTTTTTAAAAAGCTAACCGTGTCTGTACTTATTATATATCCATTGTATAATGGTTTAACATGTGAAAAGCGAGAGGCTCCATGTTTTACTTAATTCATTATTTAACAAAATAAAATAAAAACCCGTTAACATTTAAGGTTTTCTTCCAAAATGAAATAATAGTCGGCCGTAAAATGTAATGTTTTTAAAATAAATAATCATGTCCATTTTTATTCATTTAATTCATCATTTTACTCGCCCTAACAGAACATATTTGACTAATGAGCATTCATAGATTCAATTTCCAGTATTTCTAATTTGAAGCAAGACAGTGTAGATCTTTTTTGATATATCATATCGCATATTCTTGTACAATATGAAACAGAAACATGTAGATCGGTAAACTGTTATAATAATTCGACAGTAAAATAGTGTAAGGTTATATAACTCCATGTACACACACACACACACTCTCTCTCTCTCTCTCTCTCTCTCTCTCTCTCTCTCTCTCTCTCTCTCTCTCTCTCTCTCTCTCTCTCTCTCTCTCTCTCTCTTTCCATTCGTAAGGGAAACGGAACAGAACATTACAATTATAATTTCATTTACAAGCCCGACTAAAATATGAAATAAACCGATTTTGGTCGCTGTACAAATTTCCTATAAATATAGCCCTTGTTTAATAATCATAAGCTTTACTATGATTTGATTATCATGCAGTGGACACGGGCGAAATCACTTTTTGTATTGACATAAAAAACCCAAACTCCTTTGTTTTACGGTGTAATTCCCACAAAGGAAACAGTACATCGTCTTTCATACACAGAAGACTTCGAATCAGAAACAAGACAATCAATTATCAATAACAATTGAAATTTTAAACACTGGCAATAATACTGCTTGCTACATTTAGTAGTACTAAACATATATAAAATATTTGTACATGAGACATAGAGAGAGAGAGAGAGAGAGAGAGAGAGAGAGAGAGAGAGAGAGAGAGAGAGAGAGAGAGCGTTGGAAGGTACTTTGTATTTGGGCGGCCAATACTTGGTCGATTACGGGGAAGGGGGGGGGAAGTTTGGTGAACCGAATTTGACTTGAAATGAAGATATCTTACAGAGGCTGTATTTTTTTTCTTAATTTGATGTTACATTTTATTAGTGTCACTTATTTGTATTGATGGTACTATAAGAAACAAAAGCAAAACCATTGCACTCTAGGTTTGTTTTCGTTTAATGACATACACATTTAATTCGTGGAGTTCGTATGCATGTACATGTATAAACTTCAATTTTAATTCAACTTGTCAGTCTCTATTGCGCATCATAAACACTCAAAAATGGATATCCGTGATCCCCATGCTAGGTTACAATTGAATTCTTTAACTGGTCATTTCATTAAAATTATACAAGACAGAGAGACCTCGGAATCTCCCTTACCCTGTTTCGGCATTTCCAGTAACAAGAAATATCAAAATTCAATCAGGTGGAAAATATTTCTAAATTCCGAAAGTTCAACACTTTGAAAAAAGGCTTTTGAATCTCTACTTGCATGGATCTTAAAAAAGCAATGCCAAATCGTAATTGGTACTGGATGTGTAGAAAAGAAAAGCTGTTTATCTTATTCAATAGGAGCTAGGGTACACGTAACATAGTTTTTGAAAGGGGGGGGGAGGGCAAACTTTAAAAAAAAAAACCTCGACAATATGGAGAATAATACAACTTTTCAAAATCCTGAAAAATATATATATTGCCATATGTGTGTATGTGGGGGGAGGGGGGGGGGGGGGCTGCGCACTGGGTCTATTTATCAATTTATTACACATTTTTATTTCTTTCGTGTTTAAGCTTGTAAATGAATGAATAATAGAAAACAAATTATACTCAAATTTGTGGCTTTTATTAGTTATTAAGAAAACTTCGTGGGTAGAATGGGAGCAGTGTTTTAAATAAACTACAATATATTTTCTTTGACATTACACTACACAAACATCTTTCTTAGACTGAAATTGACACATGTACAATCCTGCACTAGGTAGTTCATATCATCTGTAAGATTAAGTTTTGTTTTCTGTGCTGTGATATAGACGAGACAGACCGTTCTTGACTTTGATAACGTGCCAAACCAAGGAACGGTTATTTTTAAAATTATCGAAATACCGGACAGATGTATAAGTATAGGTTTTTGTTTGGTTTTTTTTTTTAGAGTTGGTTAAAATTTATCAATTCAAAGAACTCTCAAACTGATATCAAATATCAATTTTCAAAATAGAGGTATTAATTCACACAAAAACTATACAATATTAAGTAACCCGATCGCTTAGCTACATAATCCTTATTTATGAAACACATTTTAGCTAATACACTTCATTAAATATGTGCATGTATCTTTATAGATGTTATTGAATGCATGTAAACGAAATTTACTACATCTTATTCTAAAATTGTGAAGTATTTCAAACATTGTGCCGGGCACCTGTTACACTACATGTAACAATCTGTTGTGATAAAACTTAGATATTGTTTGCTACTTTAAAGTTTTTCTTTTACAATTGTTTTTTTTTACATATTGATACATGTATACACAACTGACATTTCAGTTGAATCAATTCGTGACAATTTCACAACTTTAATTTTCCAATATTGCCTCGGGCACCTGTTAATTACATTCAATAAAATGGTGGGTGTACGAAGGTTGTTGGGAAACAATTGAGACATTTTCTCTTATTCTTTAAGGAAAAAAAATAAAACCTTGAAATTTGACCAAAACGTAAATAAGGAAAGAGTTTATCAATGTGAAAAGTTTCTTGTCCATGGCATAATTAGATCATTCCTGGTAAGCGGATCGACCTGCCTTCGTTCAGTGACTCGGCGCCACTGCAAACTTTTCGCAATGTCATTTTACGCTTCTCATTGTTTCTGTGTTTTGAACACCTTACAAACGAACGGAAATAATGATTATTTTTATTTCTCATTTGTCATTGCCAGGTGTCACAATTTACATTTGCTCTAATTCTTGACTTTTTGTGGAAAGGAATTCGACTTATTTTAACTTCAAATTTTAACTTGAAAGTCAAATGGCTGTGAAAGTCTCCTGCAGTCATTTTGTACATATTTTTGAACTGTTGAGAACAGTAATTGTGAAAAAAGTACTTGCTATTTAGTCCCTTTGCTTAATTCTAGTTAAACAATCAATGAAAAAATATGATAAACTGAAGCTCTTTATCCTTTGTAATCGTATATAGTTTTTATAAGCAACTGCGAGACATTAAAATGTCTTCTTATGAAATTTCAACCAATTTGATGTATATTCGCTGCACCGCATTCACGTCAAAATCCAATGTAAAGACGTTGTCAGATTTATATTGCCTGGTAAATACCTTTGTACCATATCCGTATTTCATTTCGAACATTAGTGAAACTTAATCAAAAGTTAGTCGCAAAAAATAGCAAAATGATCATATTTAATTTGATTTCCTTCATCATTAACTGTAAGTCTACGGACACATAGAAAGTAGATGTTTCAGTTTTTCAATCTCCGATTGCATGCCTGCACCAGGCATCCCGACCACTGACTTGTTTATCTAGCGTTGTTAACAAAATATTACAGACCCAGAAACGTACTCCTACACCAAAAAAAGCGTGCGACTTTCGGGCGAGAAATGTTTCGTGTAAACCGTTTAGCGTTTCGTGTAAACCATTAAGCGTTTCGTGTGAATCGTGAAGTGTTTCGTGTAACCATTTAGCGTTTTGAGCAAAGCGTGTAAATCATTTCGAGTAAAGCGTTCGAGAACCGTGTAAAACGTTCATCATATTTCATTCGGAACTCTCTGACAATTTGATTGTTTCAAAATAGCGCCCGTGTTTTTCATTACACTAAACAGTTTGTGTTTAACAAAACTTTCTCTGTAAATATTCTCATGAAAGTAAAAAAATCTATAAGAAATGATATACTTATCTTTTTACAAAATTGAATTAATTTTTAGCAAACAAAAGAAAGGTACGCGTATTAAAAGAAGACTATAGTTACTGCGACTATTCATCTGTGTACAATTAGCATACATAACCTCGGACATCGGATAAGACCGGCACCTGGCTGAAGCTGTCAATCAAACTTTGTGTATTCGTTTTCATTGGATTGTCACGCGTCTCTTTTTTTGTCACTGGCCAATAGAAATTTAATGAATTCAAGGTAGTCGGAATAAGTATTTAATGAAGCATACAATTTAAATGAAAGAGTATTTAACATGTATTTGAACGAAATTAAATGTAAACATAGAAAGAAAATATAATGTTCATTTTTATTAAATGTGGGTAGTAAATTCTTAGGAATCCCGATTAAAAATATTTCTACAAGTAATTATTTTAATTATTCAAACATTGATAACGGAAAACAACAAGTCTTAGAAGTAACTACACTAGAATTTGCCTAATATGTACAAATGCAATTAATCATCATGGGAATCTTTATCCATGGTACTTAATGACAATAGATTATGATAGATATACTATGCGCCGATTTAAGGAGTGCCGGTTATGTATACGAATATCGAGTCAAAAATTTAAATCATTTTTATTTTTTGGTCTTTCCGAAGTCCGAAAAAGTACCAACCTCAAGGTCTCCTCAGTACCCTCAGTACCGACCTCAGGGTCTCTTAGGGCTTCCTCAGTACCCTGAGTGCAAACATCATGGTCTCTCAGTGCAAACATCAGGGTCTCTCAGGGCTTCCTCAGTACCTTCAGTGCAAACCTCAGGGTTTCCTCAGTACCCTCAGTGCAAACATCACGGTCCCTCAGGATTTTCTCAGTATCCTCAGGGTCTCTCAGGGTTTTTTCAGTGCCAATCAGGGTTTCCTCGAGGTTTTTTGATAGTCTCAGGGTTTTTTCATTACAGTAGTGTATAAAGAGTTAAACTTTTAAAGATCTTCTTCTCAAAAATCAATCAATCAGGAAAACTGAAACTTATAAAGAAGTATCTTCAGGTAGTGTAAATTTAAAGCAGGAGTGGGATGAGACCACAATGAGGGGTTGAATTTTACATAGGATTATTATATAGAACAATCTTTAAACATATTCTTCTCAGACACAGATCAGCCAGTAAAGCCGAAAAATGAGTGGAAGCATTTTTAGGTTATGTATATTCAAATTTGTGAAAATCATGCCCCCTGAGGTAGGATGGGGCCAAATGGGGGGGGGGGGGGGGGGTTATAGGAATATATAGAGAAAGTTTTCTTCCAAAAATCCAATCAGCCAAAAAAGTTGAAACTTCTGTGGAAGCATCCTCTAGTAGTGTTTATTCAAAGTTGTGAAAATAATGACCCCTGGGTGTAGGTTGGGGCCACAATGGAGGTTAAATTTTTACATAGGAATATATTCATTAAACACTTTGAAATCTAGAAAATCTTCTTTAAAACTAATTGGTTAAAAAAGCTGAAAGTTAAGTGGAAGCATCCTCAGGTAGTGTGGATTCAAAGTTGTGAAAATCATGACCCCCGGGGGTTATATTGGGGTCACAGCGTGGGGGTGCAATTTTTTAAAATCTTATTCTAAAAAAACAAACATTTACTTAGAAAAGCTGTAATTTTTTGTGGAAACAGCTTCAGATAGTGAACATTTAAATTCATTAAAATCAAAATTTTGAGGGGTAGGGTGGAACCCTATTTTAGATCCAATTGTACAAGGAAAATATTTTAATTATTCACAAACACTGAAATGTTATCACATATGGTTTTACTTTTATGCAAGGATTTTGACATATTGCTGATTCTTTAAAATTGTTTAGACTCTAGCCCCTGGTGAATATATTTGTACCATTTCCGTGTTCCATCTCGAACATTAGTGAAACTTGATCAAAAGTTTTGACACGTTGCTGATTCTTTAAAATTGTTTAGACTCTAGCCCTTGGACGATTCTTGGGCCTCACAAGGGGTTCACAAATTGATTTAGGTTTATATCTCATATACAAACACTTCTTTAGGCATTTTTTTAGCACTGCAATGCTCAGCATGTGATATGACTATGATATCATCCTGTTATAAAAGGGACTTGATAATAAACATTTGAATATATAATGGGATCTACATGAATTACATGAATATAACATTTTCCAGATAGATTGCATAATGACTCCATTCAGCTGATTTTATCATGTCTATTGTTGCTCAGGTGAGTGATGTGGCCCATGTGCCTTTTATGTTAGATATGACGTGAAGATTCAAATGAAATAATTCGTAATTGATTTCATTTTTTTTAGAGGTGTTTTATTGTTTACAGTGAAAAAATAACAGGCCCCAAGTAATTATTAATGTATACAGAAACAAAGTCTGCAACATATGATTTGAAAAAAAGGTTTTTAAAACACCAGATTAAATAGTTTTAGATAAGTGTTTACCTGAAATCCATGGACTTTGAAAGGTTTTCGTTCACATCATAGTAGTCCTACATGTTTACTATTGTTGCATTTTATTTTTAAATAGATCATTAGCAATTAATAGAAACCTTATAGTAGTCACATACATAATGAGTGTTGCTAAAATGCAGAACGGAAAACGGAACGGAAAGCGGAACGGAACGGAAAACAGAAAATATCATATAACGTTTATCGCTTTAAAATGGTATAAACTGGCCAGAAACGATTTACTTTGTATTGTTCATTCATGTCTAATGAATGATTATCAATATGTGGCTGTCTTATTCATATCCTTTTAAATGTCTATCAAATGTACATGTAGCAATATATTCAATTGGCGTTAGTTGGGTACGAAACGGAAAAAATCAAATGTATACAAATTGTCTAATATTAACATGATTTAACGAGTAAATAAGCTATATACTTATTTGCTTGTATGGTATTGCTGGCATATCAGCGTAATGTACGCATTTAGTGAAAGCGTTTCGTGTTTTTATTAGTATTTTCATATTTCAAATATGGTGTAGATACTTATATCGACATTGAATTTTCGGTGTTCTTTACGATCTTAAATCATACAGACAATACAGTATCATTAGGATGGAAAAAAACCCGTACGACCGACGACATTCGAAATTAAAATACATAGAACATTAGAATAGCCGGTACTTAGTGAAACTAGTATTTTTAGCAATGCAATTTTGTTTCCGTTTGCCTTACTTGGCAGTTGTTTATTCCTGCAGCAACATACATATGATAGAGAGCTCAAGGCATTGCCTTGTTTGATTTTCAGATTATAAATTAAGCCTGTAGTCTGTCAATCACAAAATCTTCATCCAGCACATTCGGACGATTAAAAAAAACCCCACACACCTGTAAAGATGCAATTGAAATTGATGAAACGGGAAATATCCAAGAAAACTCCATTGGCACATTATCATTTTAATCGGGAAAATTCACAGGATCGAAACCAGATTTCTTACGGAGATTTATAATGGCAAATGTTGACACATTTTCTCTATTTCGAGTTCACTCAGAAGACCTTGCACACTTTTCCAACGTTATCATCTGGGTCTGTTGAAATGCAAAACCATGTAGACTTCTTTATTATTAGCCGTGTATTGAAGCCAGCTGATGAGCTAGAGAGAATCGACGTTTTAAAGGAGGAAAAATAAGAATTGTTCATGCTTCTGAAAGAAAACCACTTGAACCCTTGAGGTATATTCAAATATCGAGTTATTCAGCAAAATGTGAATCGAGGATATTTTGGGACAGGATATAGTGGTCAATGCATGCACTGTTAATTTTGAGGAAAAAATTATTCTTGAATAAATAATCCAATATTGCTAATCTTAAAAAAATTAAAAAAAATTGCATAAAGTATATCGTTTTTGACATGATTAACAAATCTATCAAGTAAATAACATTAGATAAGATTTTCCTTTTTACGTTCCGTTCCGTTTTCCGTTCCGCGTTTTAGTAACACACCATATAAAATGTACATATTTTTTACAAAATAATTTACGTTACCTTAAAATGGCAGTTTGAAATAATGCACTTTGATCTTCTGTGTTTATAACACTCGTCCGACAGAATTATTTTAAAGTTTATAACAGACTTAAGTGTAGCGAACAAAACGGAATGTAGCTTTGGTACATCACCTTAAAACTGTAGGCTGCAAACCTGACCTTAAGGTTCTGAATTATAATTAACTAATTTATTAATCTTACATGTATGCCAACACATTAACGCATGATCTAAAGTAAACAAGTAACGATATAAATGGTATAGCGATTTCAAAAATAAAGATTGTGTAATAACGAAAATGTTTATTGATTTCTTAATTATTAGACAATAGTTCGCACAAAGATATAACAAAGCAGAATTGTCTCTCATCTAAAACCGCAATCTATCGAATCATTTCAGGTAGACAACATAGCAATCAAACAATAACCTTGTTGGTAACCTTTTTTCAAGATTTTACTTAAGTATACTTGAATCCCCTAAATGCAGATTAACACAAATAACCTCCAACATCTATTCATGACTAACATGGCGACCAGATAAAATTACTATATGTAAATATATAATTCTTACAATCACCGTATACTTCTTGGCGTGTTTTAGAGTGACACTAGAATGGTCAGATTTGAGTTTTACCTTTTGTTAATAACATTGTTTTTCTTCCCGAATTCTGAGCGACAATTAGGTATATGTTATTCTTGAAAATGATCGCTATGGCACAAACATCCTGATGTTTAATAAAACAAACCAATGATTTCCAATATAAGATATTGTGTTAGAGAAGGAGCTAGCACGATAAAGAAACATTTGTATGTATAGCTCCTCTAACTCATATGAAGTGTTTTCAGGGTCAGATAGTAAAGAGATTAAAATTTTTAGATTAACTTGAAAAATGTTTCATGTTATCTACCCACCACGGTTATCAATTATATAATCTTCATTGATGTATCTTAAGGTATCCCACTCCTCAATGTTGTTGTATCAAGATTTTCTTGAGAAGTATATCATTGAAATCTGTAGACAAAACAAACTTAAAAAATACAAAGATAATGGGGGATCAGTATCCATCCCTCTCAGTTATGGCCCATTTAATTTGACCTTGTTGCACCTAAAATGCTATTTCATCCTGATTAGGATTTGTTGTCAGTATTTTTGATTAAGCAAACTTATTTCTTCAAATATTGTTTTTAATAATGCACAATGGTCACACTGAATAGAGGGATTACAAAAAAAAATTGTACAAAGCTGCATAAATTTTTTGTGACCTTTTTGCACTTAAAGTAGACAATTTCTATAATAGTTACAATTTGATTTGAAATAAAAAAAAATGAATTTCAAGAATTTTATAAGAATAATCAAGTTTGCCTAGATATGTATTCAGTATCATTTTGACATAATATAACATGGGGGTCAGTGATGTCAAATTTAAGATAAAGGGCTTCAAAGGTAAAATTCTCGCAAAATTTGGCTTTTAAAAATTCAGACATGTTCTATATATATGCATGATTTTATGCTAAACGGCTATCACATTCTCAAGATTTGATTTTGAACATGTCACACAGAACCTATAACATATGTTACAGACCGATCAAATGTTAAAAATGTGAATAATGAAGTATAATAAAAAGAAAAGTATATTGAAAATTCATAAAATTGCTTGTTTCTGTCATTTTCGTCTTAAAAACCTTCCGCACGAAAAACTAGTTCCCCTTGTTTGCTTCTTGAATTCAAATGGATTTTCTTTATGAATGTTGTGTAATTATGAAATAATAATCTATCTGTGATGATTAAATGAATAAAATCATATTCATTTTAAATATAATGATCATCTGCGCAATGAAATCAAAACATGAGGAGTGAGATACCTTAAGGTTTTTATTGGGGTTCAAGTGATATTCTGTTAAACAAGAAGGTGTTAGGTGCCTTTTCAGGTTCTTTACTGTTTGGATTAAACTTGCTAGTTTTTAAGAGAGGGATCAGGCCGCCCTTCCGCTATGCACTCTCTCATGCAATATATGACACTGACTGAATTCCAATTTGTTAGCACGATCGTATCGCTATGACTTAAAAACGTATATAGTTTTAAACAAGGAAGTTTTAATTATGTATTTTTTTCCGTGACAATTCTTTCTAACGACAATCATATACAATAGCTGCGGAACATTTCATATTACTCTTGATATTAAATTTTTGTCCAGTACTTTTAATTCACAATGGTATACAACTAGTGTTGTTAAAACATACCAGTTAAAATGTTCAAAATACGGTATCATAATTTTGTTTATATATAGAAATGATTTAATAATACGTAACTATTTGTTTTTCTCAGAGAATTCTCAGAGTTTAACCCCCACCATTATATTTTATATTATAATAAATGATGGTGGTGTTGTTATTTTAAACGACAAATATGCGAAACTGGCATATATATTACATGTAGGTGTGCGTTTAACTACATAATTGTATATAGCTATTTCAATCGATAGGTGCATGGAGAATGTGTGATATGTTGCGTCTATATCACTGGATGAAAAATCAAGTTTCCGGAAACTATATGGAAACCTTGCAGAAACTTGAAGTTGAAGTTTCATGTTTAGTTTCCGCAATGCGGAAACCATTATATCGATTCAGCAAGTATTCGTTAGGTTTCAGTCAGCAGAAACTTTAGTCTAAGATTCCTGATGGTTTCCGCAATGAAGAAACTAAATTTAAATCGTGTGAAAAGTGTTGTAAATTATTATGGAAATATCAATCAGTTTCAGAACATTTCCGCTAGGTTTCAGTATGCTGAAATTTTAAGTTAAGATTCCAAATGGTTTACGCATTGCTGAAACTATTACTAAAATTGATTTGAGTTTAATAGTGATATCATTTATTTTCAACAGGTTTAAGTTTAATTCTAGCCTAATGATAATGAATCCGTACATACTAAAATGTATAGTAAGGTTTCAGCGTGACTGAAACTATATGTATACGTGTAGCTATCTTGCAATGTTATTTGTTAAAAAAAGGCGATTAAGAACCTTACTAAGTAATTAATTGAATTTGAAAAGAAAAACTGATGTCTGATCTTGTTTAATGCATATGATGAAATCATTAATATTAGGTACTCGGGCACGTGTATACATGTGTATACATTCTTTGTCCAAGTGACCTCCTCTGTGATTTTCCTGTATATTCTGTGTGGATTGCAGGGTTTTTTTCTGTCAGGAGTGAACAAAAGACTGTTACATAACATATACACTGTACGAAGCGTGAGTTTATAACTGGAGCCTGGCAGGATTTTTTTTTTCAATTTGTGTGTACCTGAGTTAGTAAAACTGATAAGTAAATTATAATTATTTAGTAAAATAAATCTAGCTAGTTGTATATCGCAAACAGTGTATGAAAAAGAGTTTTACTTAGTGCACTCAATAAATCAATATACCTATTTTGTAAGACTCCTTCTTAAATACTTTAGTAATCATTTGAATGAACCTTTAGGTACAGTTACTAATTAAGCAAACACATTAAGGTAAAGTCGTTGTTAATTTTTACAAATAATACCAAATATTCGTACAAACTGGAGTTTAGAGCTAATTCATTTCTTTTTTAATACCACGCCAACACATGTACACAGGATTTTTTTTTAATTCTACAGTTGATAATAAATAGTAAAACCCACTTGGAGTTTGAGTCTAATATAATAATTGTTTTATTATTTACATGCCTTTCAGACTTTACTACATGTATGACTGTATCATGATTCACTGGCGTCGGAAGCAAATTAAAAAAGTGGGGGGGGGGGGTGATAGACTAATCCTCAGAAATATTGCGGAAAAACCCTAATTCCCAAAATCATGAAAATCTTATCCGTAGGGGGAAGGGGGTATACCTATACTATATACTTAAAAATAAATTTCCCTACCAAGTTTTTTTCCCCAAAATCATGAAATTCCTAATCCGTGTTGCCGGGGGGGGGGGGGCTAGTATGCCTATTACTCCAACTGCTCAATCGTTCAAGGTAAATGTAAGAATAATTACATTTCCGGCGAGAAAAAGTGGGTGGGTGGGGGGGCTATGTGCCTAATGGTTAAGTCTGACTTTGCACTAAGCCCCCCCCCCCCCCCTCCTCCCCCCCCCCCCCCCGGTTCGACGCCTATGTGATTCGTGCATTTCTATACTTTGTATTTACTTTCTGTACTGTAAACACAGATATTAATACATGTTTATGAAACATTCACATGTTTCTGTTATAAGATATAATAAGCATTATTTATAATTTTACTGAAGTTAAACGTTATATTACAAAATCAGTTTAAAACCCAGCACTAGCCATGTGGTGCACGTGATTTTAATCCCATTTTTAAAATGTGATTATACATTCGTAAACATTTTATGTAGAAAGTATAATACCAAATAATTAAAATTATATTTTGTTTATATATCAGTCGTGTACGTCTTACTTCCCTACTTGTTTAACGCGCTTGTATTTTAATTTCATAAGTATTCTTAACGTACTGTTCATCGTATGACCAATCAGTGCACATGTGTAACTGTAAAATAATTGCCATCAATTCATCGTAGTTGTAAATTCACCGTACGGGTGAACGCTGTTAATCGGACCCCGTTAATTGATCGGCATCTAATTATATTTGTGATTTATGTGTGTTCATGCAGAACCTGCTCTGTGATGAACATAATATTTTTACACCTCTATATTTTAAATAAGAATATGACCGTGCTTAGAATCGCGGTGAAAATTGGACAAGTCAAGACTAACTTGTCAGTAAACTAAATATGACTCTATCATATTTAGTTTGGCAAAATCATCAGTACATGTAAATAGAATATAGTTAAAGACAAAATCAGATACATATGTCTCGTTAGAATTTGTTTAATTTCATTAGACATTTGTAAACAAACGGTCGGCCATTTTTTTGTTAATCACGTGTTACAAATACAATTGTAACAAACACACGCCAATACTTTGTCGTACTTAACCAGGAAATACTGACTCCGACAGTTCTTATTTAAAATAAATATACATGTAAAAAGTATACTATTCGGTAAAAAATGATAATTTTGATTAAACATTATTCATTTTAAACTATCCCAAGATGCACTTTTCCAAGATTTAGCGGATTCTGATTGGTCAGTATTGGCGCACTTTATGATTCCGAGCGAAGGTTAAAATGGACATGAAGGTGCTGTTGTAAAATGGAGAATTGAGAAGCATTAATAGCCTCTACAACAAGGAGATAATGCAGGAACGAAGAACTCATGTCAAGGTAACTTAATTCACAATATAGATACTTCCAATACCATTTTCAAGGCTCTAATTTATCTCTTATTTGTAAACGAGATCTCGCGCCATCAAATCAAGATGGCGTCATTTTTTCAAACTTGGTTCGGCATTTTAATTTTTATTACCGTATCTCTTTAAAATATACGCTTTGACCAAGTTAGCCATTAAGCAACTTTATATGCATGATAATCAAGATTATCCAGGGTATACACATATATAATTATATAAACTTCCCCAATATATGCTTGGTTGGTAAACAAGACGAACAATGAATCTTTTGCACATTATACAATTTACAAACTCTAAATGTAACGTAAATATTAAAAAAAAATATTAATTAAATCCGAAAAATGAAATCTTTCACGTTTTTCTTTTTCAGCATTGACAGCATACAAAGTCAATGTTTCCGGTGATTAGTTGCATCCTCTGTTCGGTGATTCGGGTGATTGTTTTGACCAGCTGGACGATGTGAACCCAAGGTTTTGCTTTGAAATTGATTATTTTTACCATTAACTTATACAGGTGTTGGATGTGTATAATTTACTGTAGTAATTTTTGGGAAATCCAGGTCTAAGTTCTTGAAAAAGAGGTTGGTTGGGGGGTGTGTGTTGTGAAACACACATATTGTTGATACGTTTTCCCATTGTTCAACAAACAGTAATTGAATCAAAATGAAAATAACATTGCTTCAAATATAAAATGAAACATTTTAGACCAGATCCTACTGTAGTCATTATATGACATAGTTTAAACAACAACTGGCAACTGTATAGTAGCTTTTGTATTCAGAATTTTATTCAGAATGCTTTTCATACCTGTTAGGCTGAATGTTTATAGTTTAAAAATCTAAATGAAACTTTATTATTCTTGTTTAAGATAAAAAGAACAGACATAAAGTACAGCCCAGTGAAAGGAACAAGTTCATCGCAAGAAGAAGAATTTTAATGCTACCACTGTCCAGAACTACTAAGTCTGCTGTAACCATGATGTGATCATATGAGTGCTTCACCGGTCTGGACAATGCTCGAAAATCCCCCCAAAAGGCCTATTTCCATAAACTACGACTCAGGTTACATCAACAACAGCCAAGGACACCCCTTATTGATTCCAATGGACACATCTCTACGAACCGACTAAACCTCTTCAGAACAAGACTTTTTAACTGTAAAGTATTCTCATTTCAAAAAACCTATAAACTATAAAAGTACTTTTTGTTATATGATCAAATACCAGTATATTACAATGTCTGCCTGTAAGCTAGAATCTTAGAAAAATCACATGGTTTTGACTTATTAAATGATTGATTAGACCTTGCAGATATTAACTTTCATTTTCTTAAATAATTTGTTAGATTTGCAAATATTGCATGAAATATTAGACTTCATGTAACATATATCCTCACACCTCCAAGTTGATAAGTGTTAACTACTTTTTTTTCCATTTTCTTTGTTTAAACATTTATTGATCACTTAGTTTTTATTTGCAGCAATAAATGAAAAATTAAGGAACCAATCTTAAATGTAAAAACACTGCATTAGGAGATAAATGCATGGGTCATAAAAATGATAAAATACACTAAACAATATTCAATTATGTCGTATATGAAAATATATAAAGACAACATATACCCCATGTATTACAATTTTCAAATAACAAAATTACTTGCATGGAAAGTTGTTTCCATGTGGGTTTTATTTTAATCTGTGTTATGTAATTAATATTGGAATTAGCTTTTATATCATAAGTAAAATGCTGGTATTGATGAGAATTGTAAGGTGAATGATCTGTGTGATACTTTGTATTTTATACATTCATGCTTCAAAAAGCAAGTACATGTACATTTAGAAATACTTGTCATATATATAAACAATGTATAATTTACTTCATGTCTTGGATTTAAAAATATTAATGTAGGTAAAGTAGTGAAATGGAGGAAGGTAAACCGTGTGTAAAGAAGAATATTCATCAGGAATGAAGTGTGTTGCAATCAGCATAATTAATTAAATGTGTACATCATATTTTTGCACATGATTTGACAGACTGCTCCATTGTTAGCTTTTTATTGGCCAACAAGCTTTCCATATCTCCCTCTGGGTCATCTATTAAATACTGACAGGCTTATGATATTAAAATCTCATCAGTTGGTACATCATGGGTGGAAATGAAAAGTTCACTTTGGACTTAATGGATTATCAAAGAAATGATATCAAATCCTGTTCTATTGTAAAACATTAGATTATATTACTAACAAAGAAAAGGTTTATCCCAACTTGTAAGTGGGTCACTTTGACCTCTTTTTGGAATTTATTGACATATTCAAATCAAATCTGGGTCATACCTCTATAGTCAACTACTATCTTATAGTGTATTTTTTTTTTTAAAGATGGATACTTTAGACTTTTCAAAAATATTTTATGGTGTACATATTCATTGTAGTTCAAAACAAATTGAGACAAGTGTATCATGTTCATGTAACAGTGAAGTTTTCTTTGTTTATTCATGTACGTGCAGTTATTTTGTAAATTGCATTCATATTTTTAAAAAAGTAAGATCTTTGTTGCATTTTTAAAGGGAGATTTGATAGGCATTTAATCGAGATGAAAACAAATTCAAATGTAAAGATTTCTATGGGAGTTTTTTTTCTTGTGCAATTTTGTAATTTTTTAAATTATAGTCCCTAATAAGGGAATTGCCATATGGATGTCTCTCCATTATTGTATATTGGCTGTATTTTATTTATTATTGGAAACAATTTCAGATTTTTGAACAAAATAAATTTGGAACTGTTTGAAATTGTTTTGTTTTTACATAAAGTAGAAACCTTGCCCAGCTTTTGTGAAAGCAAAAATTTAAAAAGTTTCAGTAAGTTTCCGTTGCGGAAGCCTTTTGTAAACAGTATGTTTCCCAATTGAATATGGAGGTTGAAACTATGCAGAAACTTCAAGTTTCAGTAAGTTTCCGTTGCGAAAACCATTTGGATTAATGGACAGCCTAAGTTGCAGCACTGCGGAAACTTAATGAAACTTGAAGTTTCCGTGCTGAAACCTGTCGGAAACTTAAAGTAACCTTAAGTTTCCGCAGAGTTTCCAAAGGGTTTCCGCAGCGCTGAAACCAGATATTTCATCCAGTGTAGTGCAGTTGATATTTAGCAATGTTTTAGTTGATATTGTAAAAAAGGAAAATTTTATAAAATTGTTTTTCACTGGATCGATAACTTCTTTTACAGATTACCATTTTCGGGCGTACATAGCAAGCAATTTACTTGGATTCTCTGTGTATGTCTCCAATACCACGGATATATCACAGGGAACGTTGTGTTTTAAGGACAGCAACTTCACCATAATATCAATACCTCCTGTTTTCACAACAAACTGTTTTGTTCATGGCCAATATGTCATCTACTACAATGAGAGACTTCCAGGAGTTGTCTACCCTGATGGTTATGAACGTTTTGTATATAGTGCACTCTGTGAATTAGAGGTGTATGGTGAGTGTTCTTTATAATTTCGTTAACCTTTAAAAAATATCTTAAATGTTTTTCTTATATGGTCACATGATTACCTTTATTGTCAAAACAATAAACTAGTGTGCATACCCTGAGGATTTAATCAGTAAACAACATGCATATGTTGTCACTTCCAATAAAACTATCAACTCTTGTTCAATCATTTAAAGTATCTTTTTTTCTCGAAATGCCCCCCCCCCCCCAAGAAAGAATAGTAAAATGTCATGCTTAGCAATTTTAATATCGACGTGACTTATTTAAACTAGGCACAGAGAAACTGTTTGCTATTCAATCAATATAAAGACGACTTAGTAAAAGGACTGTTGAATTCCAAACATATCATTTAGCCTCTTTCCCTAAGGGTCATGGGTGTTACATGTATGTTAGGACGGGGTTAAAGTTGCGAGATGATTAACTGAACAGATCGCATATATACCTTTACTATATGTTATTTGGTGTTGTTAATTTATCTTTTTAGTTGGTAGGTTGGATAATTTAATTAGTGTATTATATCTCTATAATATCTTTTACATATCTAAACACCTTCCGTCGTATTGCTTAAATTATATAAAAGCACCCAATTTTATGGCATCGTCAGATGCATGGTTGATGAGAGTACTTCTACCATACTATAAAATGTATGACTTTAAGGCAAGCATCTTTGCTACCCAAGGGTTGTCGGTCCAATTCTCTCCCCATAAACTTAATAAGATCTGCCAAGGGTTTATGGGGAGCTGAGTGGATTGAAAATCCTTAGCTAGCGAAGATGTTAGGTCAGAGTCCTTAAGTTGGAGAGACGGATCTGTATGTTACAATAGTAATTTACTGGATATTCATTGATTTTTTTTTTTACTATTAATGCATCATCATTTTTTTATTACTAATGAACATTTTGTCTGTACACCATGTCATGATTTCCATTTACATGTACACCCATTTTTTAGCTTGATAAAAGTGAAGCTCATAACTGGTTGATCACACGTGTATCATCATTGTGTCTTGGTTCATATACTACTTGCTAGCCAGGAAAATGAAAACATTGCCGTGATATACTTTTGACTCATGCTTAATTATATTGTACTAGAGTTACATGGAAAGGAACATGAATAATGGCTGTACTGTGATTTCTTGTTATTTGAATACATGTACCTAGTAAAGTACACACTATTTAGATTACATGCACTGAGTACTTATCATTATTATTTTTTTTTTAATATGATTATGTAAATGTATAGTTAACTGTTCCAAATTTGTTCAAGTACACGGGAATGCTCTTTGCGACACATCGTCCAAACCGTTGTTCTTAGATATGCATATATTTATTTCTCCGTTTCTCAATTTTTTATTTTGACTTCGTTTAAACTAATGAAATGCATAATGTTGAACTTTTAAACTTTTATTACGGTATTGATCATGCACATGCATTGTCTTATTAACACTAAGTACGTATATTTCCATTAAACAGTTCATTATTGTCAATACGCAAATAGAAATAGTATCCATTAAATGAATATTTCGCAATTTACTAACAATCACAATTAATCACAGTAAAACCAATTGACCCCTAATTGTTTTTTTTTCGAAAGTCACACAGTCACCTAAAACGCATCTCAAGTGTCCCTACAAATTCAGATATAAAATCGTATCAATCCTGCTCGTGTACTTAAAACACGATACATAGTCAAGGTGTTTGACCTTTGCAAGAAATGTTGTTTAACTCATTATGTATTTTTTTAAAGGTTGTCCAGCAACAGGGGTTTAAGAGTTTAACTATTTCGTCCTAAATGTTTTAATACGTTTCTGGATGAATTTGAAAATGTCTCGATGAACGTTCATGCGTACCAATATACACAACCACATAAATAAACGCCTCTTGTATCTTATTTCATTTAGAATTGATTAAATTTGATCAAAATTTAAAAAAATGTAATAAATAACATTTGATGTACAGGTTGTCAAGCAACAGGGTTTTACGGATCTAACTGCTCCATTCCCTGTCCAGACGTTAACTGTCAGTACTGTCACATAGAAACGGGCACCTGTCAGGGATGTAAGCCTGGGTACCAAGGTCATCACTGTGAATTAGGTAAGAAATTATTTCAATTGACAAAGATTACCTATACTTCTACATTCCTGTATATGGCCTCGTTACGCATTGGTTACGTTTCGAAATGCATTGGTATAATTTATCAATCTTTTGGATATTTATTTTAAATCTGAAGCAATCATGTGAAAATGTATATACGGGTACATTTTTGTTAATTATATATAATAATAAGTGATATGCATATATGTCCTTATCATTAAATTAAAATAAAAGAAAACATTGACGTCTTTTATTTTTGTTAATTGTGTATAATAAAAGGTCAAATACATGTACATGTATGTGCTGATGATTAAAAAATCAAAAACATTGAAAACATTAATTTTAGAATTCGTTGGTACCTCTCATTCAGGAATTAACATCATCATCGAATTAATAAATTAGTGTTATACAGTATATATCTTTTTGTAGATATAAGATAATACACGATACAATATCCCTACAAACCTATAGTAGTTCCCATATTGGCTTTTAAAATTTCCTTAATTTTTTTAAATAAGAATTGTTATTGTGCAGTTAGGTATCCTTTTTCCGCAGCAAAAACAGAATATAACAGGCTTTAGCAAATTTACGACTATAGAGAATTTTTTTTATATACAAGTAGAGTCTTTATATGAACCTAAAGAAAGTTGCCGTATATGACGAACACGGCTCTAAAATTTACGACTGTAGCGAAGTGAATATAAGACCTCATTGATGGAATTTAACGCAATGTTTTAATCCTTTAAAAAATAGTGTACATTGCAGAGTTCATAAAAGAACATACATTTTTTTTAACATGGTGACTGCACTAATTTTTATTAAAATTCTCGCCAATGGACTGCTAAAATAAAACAAACTGTTCGGAAAATGTAATTTATTTCATTTTTTTTAAATTTCGATTTGTCAGAGGCGTATTTGGTTGCATGTTGTCGTATGAAGCAGCGTGGGGAAGATAAAAACAAGGTCAATTCCTTGTTTTACCAATGCACTTTATATTTGTAACTAATGGTCCTATCGATTATAAAATGTACGACAGTTTGAAATACTATCGGCTGTCTGTTTTGGGATTTCTAACGAATTTTCTGCAAGATTTCTTACAAATTCGTTATTGACATTAAAGGAATAACAGCTATAGCATAGAACGAGTTTGATTTTATCAGTTTAAAAGATTATACCGGTTTAAATATCCAACGCGGAATTTTTGATATAACAAACAATAGCTTGTTTTCAGTATATTGGCTGTAGTTTAGCAAGTTATAAAAACAAGGCCAGTAATCACTTCCATTTGTGGGTCATGTATCATACATTGTTGCAGTAAAAAAACATGTACAAAATTGTATTGGTTTAAAATTTCAAACATTAAATAGTCAACGTATACTTAGGAAATCCAGTTTGAAACTCAAAACTGAAAACAGTATTTCGTCTTTTAAAAAGAACTGCGCAGCCCTTGCATTTGGTGTTTGTTTTTTTTTTTGTCATAATGTTAGAATGCTGATTGTGAATTCGTTTACAAAGGTCATCTGGTTTTTCAAACGTATAACAAACGTTACAGACGATGAGAAAAGTGTATTTCTTTGTGCAGCATTTTTTAACAGTTGCGACCCGTAATAAGCCCAGTTATTATGATCATGGGGGTGGTGTGTTTGCACTATGTTGTTACAAGCGAAACAAAAAAATATATATATTTGTCTTAATCAGATACAGCTGTTTTCTTGTGTAAAAAAGACATTTTCTGGTATTTTTACTAGCATGCCCACGTGGTTATTTTGGAAATAAATGTACTGAAAAATGCATTGAAACATGTGCCGGATGTAATAATGTGAATGGCGTTTGCGACTCTGGATGCATCCCTGGCTGGAGAGGTTATCACTGCAACGAAGGTAGCGTTTGTAATATTTAAAGTTTGGAGCGAAATTTTTTCAGGCAGACTATATGTACAACAATATCTTAAATACGTTTAACAGTGATTCATAAAGAAATAATGATAACCAAATTTAGGGTTTGTAGTATTAAGGTAGTCCATCCATAACTAAGGCGAATTAAACAATTTTGATTGATCTATACTTCATTAAATACAAATGTTAAAGCTATTAAAAGACTGACATAAACCAAACTTGAGTTTTTTTTTTTAAATAGTTCATGTGTATGTATCTAGTAACTAAATGAGCTTTTGCACTTCAATTTAAAGAGTTGTCTGCCTTAAAGAACATTTTTAAATGAAACTCTCTGAAAATATATATGGTAAACTAATTTTTTTTAGCATATTTGAAGAAAGGAAAAGCTTTTGCAACTTTTTACCAAGAGAAATATTAGAACATTGCTTGTACTAAAGAAATATATTCAAATGCATTTCTCCAATAGACTTTAATATTGCTTCAACATATGATAAATTTGTTAATATTATTTTTTTGTAAAATTCATAGGTGAATCTCTATTATTTAATAAACTCATAAAACTCACACTAAGAGTTTAGTGATCAAATTTGCAATATATAAGATACACATGTATGAAATATGATAGTTATGGATGGACTACCTAAATAAGAACAGGGGTTGTCTAGTAAAGCCGATGCATTCTTTTTAAAGTGTTCATTATAAGAAATCATGGTTGTTTATTGATTTGGTTTATGGAAAAATTGTTAATGGTAGATAACAAATAGCTAAACATTTAGGTTTTTGTTTGTTTTGCTTGGCTAATATATGTATTTAAAACATTCAACACACTGCTTATCAAATTTTTTTTTTTTTTTGTAATTATGAATATGAGACACAACACTGTGATGGACATGTGTTAATTATATTCCAGAATGTGACAGAGGATCGTATGGTTTTGGATGCAGTGAAACATGTGGACGCTGTCGTTATGTCAGCCAATGTTCCCATATCAATGGGACATGCTTAACTGGATGTGAAGCTGGTTTTAAAGGGGACGTATGTAAAACAGGTAAGGAAAATATACAGGTACAGGCAGAGGAACAAAATCCTTCTATTTATTTTTCTAATCACCTAGTTATTTAATTATTAATAAAGGAATGACAACATGTAACTGTTGCAATGATATACAGAGAAGTGCATTAATTTCAATGTAGCATAATATATCATTCTCACAATATTAAGTTGTAATCATTTCATATCATTTCATTTAAAAGACTGTGACAGGGCTTCATACGGTGTTGACTGCAACGAAATTTGTGGAAACTGTGCTAATGAAAGTCAATGTTCTAACATCAATGGAACATGCTTCACTGGATGCAATGCTGGCTACGAGGGGGACTTGTGTAAAACAGGTGAGTAGAAAGTTATCAGCACAACTAGTTAGATATGCAGCAGGTAGTTAAGAAATAATGATAACTTATTGAAAATACGGAGGTGTTTCACATTAATCCCGTTTACCACAAGTGTTATAAACTATTCAGTAAGCTCCTTTAAAAGCAAAATAAACAGTAATAATCGTGTACATATGAACTTGATGAAACGGTTATTTTCGATCAAATTTTATTGTTTCTAAAACAAACCGATAGCCATTGTTAATGGATTTTTATAATTTGTTTAATTGGAAGCTATGATTTATTTTTACTCCAAAAAAGAAACATAAAACGAAAGGAAACAGGCTGTATGTCAAGGTAATGTAAGAATTAGACTAAAAACGCATAATAGTGACTTTTTGTAATGTTACGAAAAAAAAGGACGTTCACTAACGTTTATGTTTAGATATCTTATGGTTGTAAGACAATACTGATGCAAGTCAATGCAATTATTGATACTGCATTAACCTGTCCTAAACAGCTGTTTGACATTCGTTGTATCTATAATAGTTTTAGAATGCAATAGAGGATCTTATGGATATGAATGCAATGAAACATGCGGGCACTGTAGAAACAAAAGCTATTTGGTAATATCGCTTTTATTAATTTTCAGAATGACTTTTTAATTTACAATCAAATATTTAATTAAATAAATGCAAGATGGACATAAAATTAAAACAGTTCTTGTATTCTGAAAATTAATAAAAGCGATATTACTCAAAATCGGAAACATCGTCAGACATAAATTAATGGTTGGTTTGCAATTCTGAATTATTTTGAAAACTGTACAAAAGATGTTTTAAATCAAGAAAAGAAAACACACAAAAATATTAAACTTTTAAGTGATGATCATTTCTCGCACATGGCCGAGGAGTTCCGGCGCGAGTGGACAAATATATATACCTGGTAGTATTTTTGCTTCAATTTTGCATTTTTTTTATACTGATAACAAGATCTGAAAATGTTGTAACAAAAGAACACATCTGTTAATTGAATTATATGCCTCAAAATTGCCTACTCACGTGTTTTACATAAGGCTCCTTCATAGCCAATATCACATCCAGTTAAGTAAGTGCCATTAATCGGAAAGCAATAGCTTATGTTCTTACAGTGCCCGCATGTTTCATTGCATTCATATCCATAAGATCCTCTATCAGATATCTAAAACCAATGATATTTTATTAAAAATCCAATTCAAATTCTAAATAATGAATATCATTTATCAAAAAAAAACACATTCATTTACGACTTTTTTTATTCCTCGGATTTTCAGAACTCATTCCATTGGTTTCCTTTTTTGCACAAAGAAGTTGTCGGCGTTTGTTAACATGCTGTTGTCATTAAATGTATTACAGAATGTCTGTCCTATAAGATGAAGCACTGTTGTCTATAATTTAAAAAGACCAAAACAGAAACTTCCATCTTGATTAGCTTCGTTATGAGTCATTTTTTTCACTTGAATTTTCTAAGTTTCCTGTCAGGTTCAATTCATAAAACTCCATACTATATTATATATATCTAAGAACGTCTATACGCGTCCTTTCCTTTAACCGCTTAAAGTTTACTATCTGAACTATGGTATTCTATGATGTAGTCTTGTGTTTCATCCTTCTCTATATCCTCCATAATGTCAACGTTGATTGATTTTAAACAAGCATTCTGAGAGGAGTATTGCATAAGCAATACACGTCCCCTACCGGTTTGTAGAAATTTGTGTAAAGAATGCACTATTATGCAGAATATCATTTCTCCTGTACCCCGAGTCAACAAACCAACCCGATAACGAACCCGATTGTAATTATACAAAAAACCCTGTCGATTAAATTTACAACACAATGCTTGAAACTATTTTATAGAACATATTTGTTTGTTAGAAGCAATAAAAGAAATGGTCCAAGTAATGCACGATATTATTACTGACTACATACTTTCCTCGTGTATTCAATACACACCGAACCCGATAACGAACCCGAACATTTAAAAATTGGAATATAAAAAAATAATTTTCTCGAAAATATTTCAACCAGACGCTACAAAAATGTAAACTTGATCCGTAGTTTGACATTTTGAAGCTGTTCAGCAAATTTCACAACATTCCTCAAATGCGTAAAGAAAAAAAAAGTGTAGCAAACTGAAGTGGGACAGACAGACGAATGGACAGACGGACTGACGGACGCAGAGGAAAGCTATAGTCCCCTCCGGTGAAACCGGTAGGGGACTAATAGAGCGTGCTATTGTTCTAAATACAAAACCCTTGCGTAGGTTACCCTCCCCCTTACTTAAATGCATACATGTACCACTGTTTGGTGCCATTTTAAAATTATTATTTTTAAATTATTTGGATTAAAAGAGAATATTCCGACGTAATGAGGAAATTATGTTTTTAAGTTTGAGGGCAAAACATCTCCTTTACGACGGCTGAGACAACGAAATATCAGCCCTGAGGGTCATACAACCCTAGCTTCCGGTTGATGTATCTCTTAGTCCAAAATACGTGTATCAGGGCTGATATACTACTAGGTGTATGATATTAGACGGGTCTGCTTCACACTTCTTTGCGTACAGTGGAGCCCAAAATACAAACCCCGAGTAGACTCAAAGTAAACCCCAAGAGAACATAACATTTTCAAAAAGCAGAGCCAGAGTAAACCCAAAGGAAACCCTGAAAGTAAACATAAAGGACCGCTCATGTACATTATGCTATGGGATTTCATTCTTTATGAAATTATAATTTTTAAAACCTATCGGAAATTGCAAAGTGACCTTCTTTTTGACTAAAACTGGTACAAAAGAGTGTAGTTTTGGGGCAAACACTTGGTACGGGTATAACTACTGTAGAAACACATATTTTCGTTGGGTCAAAATTTCGTGTTTTTTAAACTAAATAAAATTCCGTTGGCATTTAATTTCGTTATATTTTTATCTCTTTGTATTCATTAATACGTTGGTTAAAAATTCGTCATGGATTTAATTTCGTTGATTTATACTGCCAACGAAAATGACGAAATTAAATCCTCAACGAATATTTCTGCTTCTACAGTATCTAATTACAGCATCTAGTTTTTTTCTTGCTTTAATATGTTTTATATAATAGTATGGCCTATATAACTTTCCAATTATTTCCTTCGCTTTCAAATTTACTAAAACAGCTTATTCTCAATCAATCTTTTGTATCTCCATACATAGAAGCCACCTAGCTTACGTATGAAAAATTGATAACCAAAGTGTCGATAGAAAAAAGGTCATACATGTATATCTCATATGTTTTTTTTTTCAGTGTGTCCTGAAGGCTTTTATGGTGTTGCATGCAATAAAACGTGTGGAAATTGTCGTGACGTAAACCAGTGTGACCATGTAAATGGAACGTGCTTAACTGGATGTGATGCTGGATATTGGGGGAGCTTGTGTAACACACGTGAGTATTATATAACCAGCTACGGTAAATGTATCAACATTTTCTCATTAAACAAGCTTGCTCACACGGATTTTTTGGGTACGATTGTTCTGAGAGATGCCTTGACACATGCGCCGGATGTAATAATGTCACTGGTTTGTGTGACTCCGGATGTAAGCCTGGCTGGAAAGGTTACTTTTGTTATAAAGGTAGTGTTCATAATTTTTTTTTCTGGCCGAACCGTTTAAACTGGCAGCGAGAGCTAGCCTCCTTCATAACGGCTTTGCAGCTTTTCAGCAAATTTGTTTTGGAAATTAAGGCTAAAAATAAATAAAGACGTCATTGAACTGGAAGTTGACGTCCGATTGGTACCAAAAAAGATCCCAACACATGGCATGCTTAAACAAAGAGTGAATTAAAATTTCTAGCATATGTGATGAACCGTTGCTGAGAAATCCTTGACGATAATTTGCTTGAAAACTAACGCTCAAAATAAAGTCCCCATTATACAGGAAGTTGACGTCTGATTAGTACAGAAATAAATCCAGTACATACACACAGCATGCCTTTACAAAGAGTGCGTTTAACTTCCAAGCACCTACAATGTATAGTTACTGAGAAAAATGCCACATAAATTTTTGTAACGGACATACAGGCAGACGGATAGACACACACAATGATGAATAAGTATACCCACCTTTCCTTTGGAACAGGGATATAACAATCTGTGGAGGGTGGCAAAAGTAGAGAGAGAGAGAGAGAGAGAGAGAGAGAGAGAGAGAGAGAGAAAGAGAGAGAGATGAATTGAATGAGGGATGGATGGATGGATTGAAGGACGAACGGACGGACATACAGATATCATTCTGCTTCTGCAAAGTCAAAGTCGAGACATAAGTCGTCGTATCGACTTCGGATTGTGAAGCTTTCGTCTGAATTTGAATATCAACTTACAATAGAATATGCTTTTAAAGGGTAGGTCAATTTTTAAAAACTTTTTTTTGCATGTGACGAATTTTACATTCAAATATTTGAATCCGGTTTTATTATCAAGCGCTGATAAACGTGTCTAGTTTAATTAAGTTATGAAATATTTTAAAATACATTTGCAATCTGATATTGTATCTTTTGTATAACAAAATGATTGCAAATAGAAAATACGTCGCGCAAGACCATATTTGACAACAACTTAACGGTATTTTGGAGCAGAAAGAACGGTAAGTATACTTTTATTTTGAAATTATATTAGTCTTTGTATATTCTGGCAGGAGACAAAAACATGTTTGTTTGAAGAAAAAAAAATGTGCGTGTATAAACCATTTCTATAAGCAATGTAAAGCACTGAGAATATGTGTTGCTTAAAATATAACAATATGAATGTATTATGTTTTGTACATTATTTTAAAATCGACTGATATAATTAAATATATCGATTACATTTTACTATGTTTTAGAGAGTTTGTTCTTATATTCTAAATGTAACTAGTTCATTAAACAATTTATATTTAGAGATTAAAGTATGAGAAGTACTCACTTAATACAGTAGATTGATCGTTTTTACTTTTCTTAACACTTTTTACTAATATGTGTATATTATTGAAACATATTAGAATCGATTATTAGCTATGAATCAAGCTTAATTACACACTCTAAACATTTTTTTCTAAACTTGACTACAATTCTTAAATTTGCAAATATGCATTCCAGGTGTTGAATGAATGATATGTATGTGAACGTTGCTTTGAGAAATGAGCATCACAGGTGGACAGACATGTATTTGAGATAATCTGTATGCGATCAACAATCAAAAGTATTTGTTTTATATATTGACACAAAGGTAGAATCTATCTAGAGCAAATAATATTACATGAGATACGTATTAATCGCTAAATTTGATACATGTATGCTTTTTAGGTATATATGACTGTATTTGTTAGTATTTAAACTCATGTATTCTATGTCTTACAGGTATTTGCTATTTTGCAAAGAGGCTGCGTAAATGGAGCAGCCTGATGCAAACAATTTACAAATTGAAGCCAAGGAAGACTAAATACACCGAACAAAAATCCAAAATATTGACGATATTTTGTGTTCGTACATGTACTGTGTTGATACAGGGGCATATAAACAAACCCAAATAAATCACAGTTCCCTGAATAAAAGGAAAATACCATAATATATGTATCCTTGTTTATGCTTACGTTCCGAGAATATTAATAAACATAGTTGTATAGTTGAAAGGAAGATAACTGTAAAATAAATATAACACTAATTATTCCCAATTATCAGCATAAGTGTGAGTCAGTCGGTGTCGATTATTACATAAATATATCTTAAAACAACACCGGCAGAAATATGTGAATATTGTTCCTTATTCCTTGGCGTCTCCTTTATGCGGCTAAATTTTGCGGTTTTGTAATAAGTATTCGATGAAATATTATATTCGCTTACATTGTTTCTATTGGTTTTGTTTTGATTTGTTTTGTTTTGTGGTTTTTTTTGGGTCTAGTTTGTTGTATTTAACTTTTTTCAATATTGTTTTATACGTTAAAGAATTTAAATACTGTATATGTATAATTATATATATAATAAACACATTCAAAAACGGTATATCAGAATAGTGTCTGTTGTATTTTGCAAATATGGTATGCTATTTTAATCAGAATCGTACATTAAGCGGAAGAGGTAGTTATATAGTGCGACTGTCTACATATATGTATTAAATTAAACCCTTGATACTATCCACTCAACGTTCTTGAATACGTATAGAGGTCATAATATTTAACATTTTACAAATCATAGCGGAATATATAATCTTCAATCCTAATATGAGATGACCATGAACAGATAAAACTAAAAACAATTTTGTCACGTTGTATCTAGTAGAGTCAAGAGCATACAAGTATACAGTTAATTATTGTGTGCGCTATGCACATTCCACTGAAGATTAATATGCCGAACGACCTGCTCTGGTTATGTATATGATACTGGTGTTCAATTATTTGAAGCTACTAACCATAAGGCGACACTTTTGGAACAGGGTGTATCTTGAAATTGACCCCCCCCCCCCCACACTTGAAAATGTTCTCGCATTTGATGCAAATACAACTCTCTTCTGTTTAAAAATCTGTTTTCACATTGACAGCAACGATAGAAAAAGGGTCCTGGTTGAGAGTCATCTGAAGAGGGGCTCCTCAAGGACTCGAAACAAGGTATCTTTGTGGAGGCATTATCATGGTCAGACGCAGGGCGCTTAACCCCTCGGGCATGATGGGACATGTGCCATTGTAAGCCGTGAGGTGTGGCACAAAGTTTTTGACATTGGGGACATTTTAATTCAATTTGACAAATTGTTCATGCTTTTTCAAATCGTCCTTTCTTTTAAATGTTTTTGCACATTTATCGCATGCATACGTTTGCCCTTCATGTGCAGATCTTTTATGACGCAAAAAATCCTTATTATATTGGTAGGGCTTACCGCAAATCTCGCAAGTAAACATGTTGCTGTCTGATCGAGAAAAACACGAATCAAAATATCACCGGTTATAATACCCAAACATTAAACTCCACTCAATCCTAAGTGGGACTTACGGAGTGGTTACTCAAATCAGGTGACATTATTCGATTGGTATTCCAGCTCAGATGGCTACATCCTCTTAGTGGAATAATCATTTGCGAAATAGAAGAGTCAGCATTTGAAGGATTAATCAAGTATTTATCCCCATTTAACTGATGCCCTAATCCCTTTGAAGAATATTAGAGTAAGCATGGCGTAACCAACATTTTTTTAGGGGTCAATTCCCCTGATTTGTAAATAATGAATAAATCTCAATAACAATACTAATATGATATTTGACTACAAATTGCGTTGATTACACATTAAACAAATGTAAATATTATCTATCCTCTACATTCTACAGATGCCTGGATGCGCTGTAAATCACACTGATTCACACCTGCATAAGACAGGTCAATTTCTTGTGAATGTACAAGACTTAATAAGCCTCTAAAAATTCCAGCGAATTCCACCCTATGATCTTCATCGTTCATAGTCGCTAAGACGTGGGTAAATTCGTGAATGACTGTATCTGTAAACTCCAGATACGAGTCGTGTTTTTTTTTAATTTAGCCCCACAATGGCTTGTCTTCTTTCAGGTTGTCGGTGGGTGACACCCAAATCCTCAATTTCAATAAACTGGAAAATTAGGGCATCGTAATGGCAACGACATCTTCCAAAATAAGAAATGAAAAATTCTATAAGGTCCGAAATAATTCGCCGGCACACGTTAGGACAAAGCACGGCTACACTGGGTGATGAACGAACAAAGTGGCTGAATTTTGAGTCCACGTAACGAGAAAGCTGAATGTCTTTGTATTGTGGTAGGAATCCTCTGGAAAAATTGAAGAGGGAGAAACTTATGTCCAATTTTAAATTTTGTAGTTTTCGACTGCCATTTCCATGCTCCCGCAAAAAATTTAACATCAACAGCACGTCCACTGTCATCTGAAAGCCATAAAAAAAGTATCATAATTTGATATATAATTATGAAATGACATAGTGCAAATCTTCACATTGTGGAGATGGGGGAAATAGAAGTAATGGGAAGATAGGTCGCGTCTAACCTTAATGAGATGATTTACACTTGTTTTATTTACATGTTGATGTGTGTCATTTTCTAATGAGTGTATATTCTTATTAATACATTCTTATCAATAATCTCAAATATTCGTTAGTAAACATGTTCCCTGAAGTGACAGCATCCACTCAGATATAAAAACACTATAAAAGTTGTATGAACCATTTTAAGTATACAAACTCCAACATGCCTCACGGAATTAGAATAAGATTCGCTGGCATTAACTCCAACTCATGGTGTAGGCCAGAGTACCAGAGAGAAAACTATGAGTGTTTTGTTTGCCTGGAAAAGGCAAACTATGCCTGCATGTGCAGAACCTGCAAGAAAGCATCTTGCTGTTTGAGATGCTACCATAAGATCCAGGACAAACGATGCCCACTGTGCAGAGGAGGAAATGAAGGTACATTCGAGTAATTAATTGTAATTATTGTAGCGGCCATTTATTAGAGTTCAATTAACACTTTATAGAAATTTGAGTCTTTGTCACCTACTGATACTTGCCTCACGGTAGAAATTCTCAAACTAAAATCAGTTACAACAGTGTAGTTAAATCAATCTGATCACGATGTTTACACGTATGTTTAATTGTTTGTGTTTGGACAGTTGGTGTATCATCAATGCACTTTTACACGAGTGCATAATATGCACAGAGCGTGCATATTACGAATGCATTTGCAAGACATGCAGAAACATGTATTGTTGTTTACAATGTTATTTTAAACTCGTACCCCAGGGTTGTCCCATTTGTAGAGCAGGTATAACTAAAGTTTTACATTATGGGGTGTACATAAACGGTTAGAGAACCAATGAACACCTTCAATTTATTTTCTAATTCTAATAATTGCTTTCTTTTTTTATTTTTCAGGAAGACAACCACAATGACTAGGCGGGGAGCAGGGGCGAGAGGAGAGAGGTTAGTTGTTTTAATTCGTTTAAAAAAAAAACTTACTCGGTAAACGATGCCTTCTTTCTTGCTTTTCTTCATTTTCTTTTTGGTCTGTCTAACGTCGTCCAATCCGTACTTTGTATAGTATATCATTTTTACAAACCGGTTCAAAATTCTAAACTGTGATGATGATTGTGAAAATGAGCTAACTCGGACAAAACTCGTGTCCTTTATCACTGGTGTTTTATATAATCGACCCCCTCCCCCTTTCCTTGAATACAAAACTTCATTTTTCGGATCATCTTAATCAAAGTTTAACTCAAATACACGAGCATAAGACATGCTTGTGGTTATGACACTTATTTCCAAGCTCAAGAGAATTGACATTAATTACAATGGTCAGCTTAAACTCGTACAAAACACTACTGTATTATACAATCCCCCCATCTCTCTACTTTCACTTGGTCTCATCACACATAATACTAGGCTCCGTTTCTCGGATCTTACATAAGACATGCTCGTGGTTAAGACATTTTATTTCAAAGATCAAGAGATTTAACACAATGGCCAGAAATGAACATGCAGGATTGAGACATGTACAGGAAAAGCTTAATATGTTCCTCTACTTTCCGTAACATGCTCATTTACTTAATTTTCTGAAAGTAGCTGGTCGGTTTAAGCTTATCACAAGAGATCTTTGACAGAAAGATTTGGAATACACGAACCCTCGACGCAGATGGCCAAAGGGCATTTTCTCAGACTCTCTCCTTTCAATTACGTAACAATACTATACACAGACCGTCCCGCGCTGACCACTCTCCCATAGAATAGGCCCATTGTTTTAATAGGGGTGGGCTGGACTGGTTCTTCACCTTTTCGTTCTTTAAATATGTAATTGTAATTTATATCGTGAATTCAATATCACCCCGTCCAAACTTTATTTCAAATAGAATAAGAATCTAAAGATTTTGATTCAAATATAATTGAATTAGGATTTTACTTTTCATCTATCACCCCTTCTACCCAGGAACCCTCCCATGTTAAAATGAAAGGGGTGGACGGGTTGTTTTAAATTAAACGATTAATAATTAATGAGTTTCAATGCTAAAGTTTACGTTAGCAAAATTCATTTTCAGTGTAAATGATACTGAAATATTCAGGATAGGACAAAATAATCGGATTGTACATCAAATATTGAAGCTATGTCTATCTTGACCATTCCTTGTTTAGTTCATGCATCCACCCGGTATAAAAGAGATTATCATTAGTTTGACTACTTCCCAATTCGATTTCTAAACTGTAAAGGTGTATTTGTTGATTTTGCTTGCATTTCCTTTAGGAGCTTTGACTGCGTGCATCCAGAGAGACAACACACTGACATGTGAGGATTTAAAAGAATTAGCCAGCAGGACATGGAGAGACGTTGGAATTCTGACGATCAACAGACTGAGCTCCGGAGTAAACTTCAAGAAATTTCCAGCTCTGAAGAAGTTCAAAGTCATGCACTCCCTCGTAGGATGTGATGACATCAGTGGGTCAAAGGGAATCGCAGTAGAGCTTGAGGATGGAGTTTGCTCTGTAAGTATCGTGTATTATTATGATTATTATTAAATTTATTTATTTATTTATTTATTTATTTATTTTTTTTAACCGACAATAAATAGTTATGATTTTTTCTTTCTTAATAATTATTTTCAGATGTCCAGTTCAGTTTCCCAAGAAGTCGTACCACGAGGTTACAGCCAGAAGTGGAGACGACAGATGCCATTTTTGGTATTATTACTGGAGGTATGCATTATAAGCAATTCATTAAGATATAATTGTATCATTACAACGCATATTTATTCATACCGATGAAATGTTATGGATAATTCTATGATATCTATTTTAAATTAGGGGTCATCGGTATTGTTCTTGTGATTGGATTCATTGCTTTTCTCGTATTACGAAGAAATAAAGAACCTCGTCAAAATGATGTTGAAATTATAAGTTTAGACAGCACCTGTGACTCTGTAGTGTTTGAACGTCAGAAAATTGCCTAGTGATTTAGAGTGATTGTTACAGGCATTTTGGTGATGGTGATTCAGTATGTCGCGTATGGAGAGAGGCAAATACCTGCTGCATCTCTACACCAAGACTTTAGGGAACTACCCATACAACGCCCCCCTCGACAACGCCGTCCTCAACCACGCCCCCCTCAACCACCTCAACCAGCTGCTCCTCTTATAAGATCAATGAGAATTAGAAGACCTGTGAACAGATTGCAATTGTAGGACTATTTTTTCCTGTGTAATATTTTTTTCCCTGGCCCCCTCCTTGTATACTATGTATAATTATTATGGGTTTTTTTTTTCTCTTTTTTTTTTTAAATTTTATTTCTTTGAATTATTATAATTTTTCCCCCGATACAAAATTACAATGTAAATATGAATACATGTTTATATATTTACATTACCCAGTGTATTTGTCTGTGATAACACTACGTATCGATTTTGTACTATATAACCCATAATACAAATGACGCCAAATCGAGGCGCCGGCGGGGTTTGTTTATTTATATTTAAAGATTTAATCGTACGATGGCCTAACATTATATAAATATAAGTAATAAGGAATCATTCTTTGAATATTATGAGGTGATAATTTCGGTCGGGGCGTGATCAAATTTATCATAAAGCCCTTCGGGCTTTATTGGATTTGATCACGCCCCGACCAAAATTATCACCTCATAATACTCAAAGAATGATTCCTTATTCTTTATATAAATGCTTTTTTGCTCAAAATTGAGTAATTTTTTTTTTTTTTAAATCTAATTTTTTTTTCCGGTACAAAAATATTTTATATATAGCTTTCGGCCATGTACATATGAATACGTGTTTATATAAATGCTTTTCTTTTTCTTTTTTGTGTACATTTTTTTCTCCCGTTAAAAAAAAAATACTTTTTACAATTATTGCTATCAACCAAGTTAATACGAATGTATGTTTATATAAGGTTTAAATATCTTTTTATCTCCAAAATTTTGTATTTTTAGAACAAATTTCCCCTTTGAATTTTTTAATCAAAAATTATATATTTTTTTTGTTAGTATAAAAATTGTATTTGTTAATATTGCTTTCGGCCATGGAAATATGAATGTATGTATATAAAAATGCTGGGAAAATGATTTCTTTGTCTTGTCTTCATTGCAAAAGAGGTTCTCTCAAAGGTATAAAAGGAAGTTTTGTATTTAATACTCCATTATTAAAAACATGTATCCTTTTCCGTGCAATACGTCCATTGCTATCAGCGGAACCACGGGTTCCAGGAAAACCTATTGGGTGTATAGACTATTGCGTCAAAAAGAGGACATGTTTGAACATAGTCCTCCAAATGTACTGTACTGGTGCGGTATCTATCAAGACATGTTTCGAGACATGGAAAAAACATTACCTTTCATAGAATTTCACGAAGGGTTACCGAACAGTGAACAATTAAATAGTTTAAAGGAAAATAGCATTATTATTTTAGACGATTTAGCCCGTCGTATCGTAAATTCACAAGATATGGAAGAATTGTTAACAGGAGGACTAAGGCAACATTTTACGTTGAAAAAATAATTAAATGGTTTCGTTTTCCTGAGTCTAATTTCAGAGTGTTTTTGGTAGGGAAATTTCCCATCGTGCTCCGTCCAAAAACAAGATCTGGTGAGTTTACGTCGACTAAAATCAGATCATTTTACAATAGATATATGCATGTTTATAAATAAAAGAGTTAAAGTATTCAATAGTAATACAGAAAACGATATAATTGCTATCATTTGATATTTCAGCGTACTATAGCATATAGTTTATATCACCAGCAAATGGACTTGGATGTCACCAGATAAAACATGCCTGACTTGATGCGATGGTAAAGTGGGAGCAACGCTATTGTTGCCAAACGACACGCAGGTTCTGATACACAAACGATCAAGCACTTTGCGAGAACGATCACGCACGATACACGGACTATCACTAACTTACTGAATGTTCACGATACAGGAAGAGACCGATAAAACACGAAAACAAACGATCCCTACACCATTAAACACGCACAATTAAAATAAGTTTATAAGATTAGAAACAAAAAAAAAAGCATTTGTATTTTAATATGCCTTTGTTTTATTGAAAAATGACATGGACAGTAGCCATATCTTGTTTTATTTTTAAGTGTAAACGTTATGATAGAATCCATATATTAATTATATTGTTTTGTGTCTACAACAAATAGTAACTTCTATCATAAGTTTAAGGTAATTAAGAGTGAAAGAAATGAACATAATGCATAAACATCACTAAATTATTTACATAAATGTACAAGTTTATGTTTATGTGATGTGAATCCCTTACGTACGAGATACAGGTAAATTTGTTACCTTGTTCCAAAGAATTTTGTTGTTACACATTCCATATTTTCAGAATATATCAAAAAAAATAATTTGATTTCTATTTTTTGTAAATTGCAAAACTTAAAACGTCTAAACATTTTTAGTTCTAGTGAATGTTAATACAATTTAGCAGGGATGAATGCGTATCGTATTTTCAATAAAAAGAAAACTTACGGGTAATTGTTAAGTTTCTAACGAGGAATGGGTAAGATAAACCGCTTTCATACAACGTTTCTTACTTTATAATATGATTACAATTATGTGTCAAGATGGTACGGATGCTTAATATAGACTAATTAAAACCCTGGTATTGTGTAAAAAAAAAGTTACAAAACTAAAAAACTGCACGATCACACACGTTAAAAAAACGCAAACCAATTTCCCATATACATGCACGATCCCGCACGTTACACGCACGATTACCCACGGTACACGAAGTATTTAAAACGACTGCCTTATCATCAACGACGTTGTTACCAAAGTAGCCCGGTCTGTTAGCTTTACAAGTGTGATAGGATTATATTTAGCATGGTCACATGTCAAGCACATGTTCGTCTATAGCTTAAGAAAACGTAACGATAAATATGATTGGTTGTACAATGTATTCGTTTAAGTATTATTCGGAAAGTGTCTGTGTTATTCATAATGATGTGGTGAAAAGCTAGTTCGAATTATAAATACATATAGTCGTTCCGATTGGTTAAGAGAAACACACCCCAGAGCGCGGTGTATATAAAGTCAGAATTTGCCTTAGTCTGGCAGTTGACGTGGAATTTTCTCTAAGGTTCGAGTCAAATCACTTCTCTGGGTAGATGGGTGGGCCCCAGTCTCCGTTTCTCGTCTCGTTCATTACCTCGCTAAGTGTTTTGTTTATTGTCCCGTAAATTTCCATTGTGCAGCATGCTAGGCGTTCAGTCTGTGCTAAATGGGATGGCATTAGGTTTGGATTACTTGGACTTTAAATTAACTTTGAGGCAGGCTTACATTTACGTCGTAACTTGGTAAGGATGGTGATAAAGGGAAGTTTGTATAACTGTATAGTTGTGTATATAACATTTGTTCATTAATAAATATATGGTACCATAACAAGTGTTTTCATTTACATGTAGCTGGAACTTGGGCTAGAGTTAGTGTGATTTTGAAATGCTCATAAATATTTGACAGAGTGATTGAGCGTTAATATCACTTTCTAGAACCTTTACATTATTATGGAGTTTTGGATTTAGACTTAGAAAACAGACGAATTTGAGACTGACTTAACTTTAGCGACTAGAGACTTAAGAATATCATGGAACTCCTAGTATAAATTAAAGTAAAAACCACGATACGATTACATGGGTGCAGTGACGTTGTAATAACCACTATACAATTACACAAGTATAACGTGCATTTCAAATTGATGTAAGATTTCACTGATCTAGGATGACTTGTTCTTAATTAACAATTAATGTATACATGAATACATTTAATTGTATCAAATAGCAGGTACACTGCCTGTCCAGAATGTCAATATCAATAATTATACAAGCAAAAGTAAAGTTAACTAAATAGAATGTCAATAGTAAACAACAGTCGCAAGACAATAGAGCTGGTGTGTCATTTTGTCTCATATAAGATTTTATAGTCAAGAAATGCTTTAAGATGTCTAGGATGTTTGACAATTTGAAATAATACGTTAGTGCGAAAATATACGTAATGGAACAAAGTTAATATCAATAAGTTATAATTAGGTTAGATGGTTTCCAGCAATGCAAGACAAGTATTTTAATCTCATTTGTGTTACATTGTTTATTTTTTTTTGGGGAGTTGATTTTAATCAACTCTCCTATGCACTTACTCAGGAAAAGCGAAAGTGAAACAGTGTTTGGACCTAAGCACAAATCAATTATACCGCTGACAACACCTAGTTCTTGAAAATAATCGACAATTCGATGTTTTGTACTCTGAAGCATTGTTTTTCAAGAAAACCTATTTATAATACTAAGAAAATAGTAAGATTTTAAATTGTACAAACAGTTGAGATATTTTTAAAGTCGGAAATAAACGGAGAGAGTTTGGTTGAACAAGACACGAGTTAATCTGGCCTTGATCCAAACAATTTCTCAGAAATATTTCGATTACTGATCCTTACTGCCATGCAAAATTAGATATCGTTGATTTTCAATAAATGATAATCAATCAAATCAACTCCCGTCAGTACTTCAGTACTTTGTATTTAATTTAACGTAGCTCGCGGGTTTTCTGATGCCACAGAAGGAATCGACCTAAAGAGTTGACCGTCATAGAAAACTCATAGCCTAACTTTTTTTTAAATACATGTATGACAAACAAGATATTTAGAATCATAAAAGAAAATATTTCAAAAAAGCTTAAATGCAGTGTAATACTGTTTATACAAACATTTATTATTATCAAGTGCTGACAATTTAAAGATGCCACATACATTGTCACATTTTGGTCTATAAAGTATCAGTGTCCGTTGGAACTCTTCAATTTAAAATCATGTTTTAAAATAGACAAGTAAATTAATTGAACCGTATGCATTAACTTCGTAATATTTTTTTACAATTATAACTGCCGTAATTTTCACTACCGATTAAATTTTTAACATTCATTTGGCTTGAGCTAATCATTTTATACGATTACACTCTTTTATGTCAGTAGTTGCCTAGCATTTTTATTGCATTGATTGACTCAGAGTTTCATAAAAAGAAAAATAGCAATTTTCTGTATCTTTACAGCCTTACATTAATTGCATTTGTGCATTTGATAACATTCACAATAATGTATAATTAGTATTTGCATGTTCTAAAATGTGTGGATAAGCTAGTCTTGTCAAGTTTTGGGTTCTCAGACGTAAGGAAATAATGACGTCGGAATAACGTTGTAATGAAAATATAAGGTTTTGAGAAATCTTTGAAATCTTTAAAAAAAAAATTTCAAGAACACAGACTGATTATTTTTTATGAATTGATTCAAAATTATATCCTCTGTTTTTGATTTTAAGTATAATTACTTTCGTACGAATCGTTTAAAAGTTTGGAGCACATCTTTGTAATGCGTTTCTACGATGTGAATTTAACTATATATTTCATTTAAATGGCGTTGCTTGATTTTATAAAAGGCACTATATTTAAAACACGGTAACATTATTACCACGCAGACGAATCTCAATTTTTTTTTTTAGAAATAAAACTCTGAAACCTATGGATCACGTGGACAAATTTTCAAGGTAGGCTTCTCACAAGCATGTAAACCCGCAAGCTACCTTAATACATTTCCTCCTTAAGATCTTCTTTTTCAGATCAAATATTATATCTACGGAAGTAACCAATCAAATAATTGTTTGTAAAATGACACACTGTCGAGCATTGTTGCTTTAAATACAGCTCTGTTGAGTGCATCTGATAGACTTTTCTGTAGTTAAAAAAAACATCAAATTATGGGAATCAAGTGTCAACCTTGAGTCCATACAGTGGAGCTATTACATAATAAGTAATACGTACATGAACCTGAGAAGTCCGTTCATCCCTGAGGAAAAATTTAATTAAAAAAAAATTGCTTCTCATAAATATTTGGGCAAATTTAAGGTCATTGGAAAAAAAAATTTAATTTGTTTCGGGCCTTTACCTTTCTCATACAAAACTGAAACGTTCTTTCTTCGTACACCGATTAGTAAGATCTTGGGGGTGTCAGGAAGGTGAACCACCTTCAGGTGTTTAAGTTCAAGGTCACTCGTAAGAAAAAGCATTATTCCTTTTCAGGCCATATGTTAACTAGGAAAACAAGCATTCTGAGAGTATTGCATGAGCAATACACGTCCCCTACCGGTTTGTATTATTCTATGAAAGCTTCCAAGCACAACACTTTTTCAGAGCTATTGTAAACGAGATGTCATGCTTTAATCAGAGATAAAAGAACAGAGGAAATTAAAACTATATAGTTGATATAGAAATTAAATAGGAAATAGGTAAAATAATACTCTTAATTTCATCTCCTGTAATTTCGCCAAGTCTATTCTATATTCGCTGGTAAAAATTTGTGAAAACAATGCACTGTTATGCACAATATCATTTCTTACCGTCTTCTGTACCCCGAATCAAACCAAACAGTTAAACAGCCCAACCCGACAACGAACCCGATTGTAATAATAATACAAAAATATCCTGCCGATTAAATTTACAACACAATGCTTGACACTATTTTATAGAATTTATTTGTTTGTAAGAAATGATAAAAGGAATGGTACCGGAAAAGGAATGGTACAAGTAACCGTTACGCACGATATTATTACTGACTACATACTGACCTCGCTTATTCAGTTACACACCGAACCCGATAACGAACCAACATTAAAAAATTGGAATATAAAAAATTAATTTTCTCGAAAATATGTCAATCAGACGCTACAAAAGTGTAAACTTGATCTGTAGTTTGACATTTTGAAGCTGTTCAGCAAGTTTCATATTATTCCTCAAATGCATAAAGAAAAAAAGTGTGGAAAACTGAAGTGTGACAGACAGACGGACTGACGGACGGACCGACAGACGGACGGACGGACGGACGGACAGACGGACTGACGGACGCAGAGGAAAGCTATAGTCCCCTCCGGTGAAACCAGTAGAGGACTAATAATTAGAGGCCGTTAACACAAAGTTTAATTGTGACGAGTAAATATGTTCTAATCCAAAGATTTGGTCACTATAAGAAAATAAATGGTGAAACCATTACTTTCATAAGAGAAATACTTGAGTAATTCTGCTTTTCAGGCTTTAACTTACAGTACACATAAAAAGGAATCAAATCGAGATAAAGCGCAAGGCTTACCTATAAAATGTTTCCTATGAAATAGCATGATGGATAAAATATGAAAACAGAAAGAATGAAATAATTACTTAAAATTTTATTATGTTTTAGAATTTAGCAGATACAATTTCTATTTCATTTTGTATACCTTAACTTGTTAATCTCTTTGCGCAAAAGAGTTCTTTTAATTTAGCGTGGTAAAAAGTTGACAAACTGATTTAAAATATGAAAAATTCGTGAAAATACTTAATAGAATAAAGAAAACGAATAAGTTCAAGAATAAAAATATTATAATTTAAACAGAACAAAGTTCAAATTTCAAAGTCCAATTTCACATGGAAAGCTTGGTAGGGATTTCCAAATTCCAGATAAGGAAGTTTGGAAATCAATATATTCCAACAAAAATAAAAATATGAAAGATAAAAGTATTGCTGAATTGAATTATAAACTTCTAAACAATTTACTAAGTAATATTCTGTTAATTAGTAAGTTGAATAAAGGGGGTAAATAACAAATGCAAATTATGGCGACCCACTGAAAAAAAATAAAAAAAGGTTGCACAAACACAAAACGTAAGGTGAGAACACGATGTTTGCAAACACGTATTCAAGATTTCATAACAACAACTAACTAAGGGTTCCTCCCGCCCCCTCTTTTCCGGCTTCCAACTTTATCGGCCACGGCGCAGTTGTTTTCAAACTCCCTTGTCAACAAAATGCTATCGCTTACTGTACGAGGCAAAACATTTTAACATTTTTGAAGAACTTTTCGGTAAGTCCAAGTCATGAGTGTTAGTATAAAGTTTCTATTCCTAATATATTGTGACGTTTTCCTAGACTCACCGGTGACTTGACGATATACACGTCCTGTATATTAAATTGGTTCTCATAAATATTTGGGCAAGTTTAAGGTCATTGAAAAAAAAACCATAATTTGTTCCGGGCCTTTACCTTTCTCATAAAAATTAAATGTTCTTTCTTCATACACCGATTAGTAAGATCTTGGGGGTGTCAGGAAGGTGAACCACCTTCAGGTGGTCAAGTTCAAGGTCACTCGTAAGAAAAAGCATTTTTCCTTTCCAGGCCATATATTTACTAGGAAAATAATAAGAAACCGTTACATGTAACACAAAGGTTGGTTGAGACAAGTAAATATGTTCTAATCCAAAGCTTTGGTCACTATAAGAAACAAAAATAGTGAAACTTTTACTTTCAAAAGAGAAATACTTGAGTTATTTTACTTTTCAGGCTTTAACATACAGTACACATAAAAAGAAATCAAAACAAGATCAAGTGCAAGGCTTACCTTTAAAATGTTTGCTATGAAATAACATGATGGATAAAAAATAAAAATCGAAAGAATGAAATAATTACTTAAAATTTTACTATGTTTTAGAATTTAGCAGATACAATTTCTATTTTCATTTTGTATACCTTAACTTGTTTATACTTAATATAATAAAGGAAACAAATAAGTTCAGGAATAAAAATATAATTTAAACAGAACAAAGCTCAAATTTCAAAGTCCAATTTCACAAGGAAAGCTTGGTAGGGATTTCCAAATCCATGATAAGGAAGTTTGGAAATCAATATATTCCAACAAAAATAAAAATATGAAAGATAAAAGTATTGCAGAATTTAATAATAAACTTCTGAACAGTTTACTAAGTAATATTCTGTTAATTAGTAAGTTGAATAAAGGGGGTAAATAACAAATGTAAATTATGCCGACCCACTGAAAAGAAATGAAAAAAGGTTGCACAAACACAAAACGTAAGGTGAGAACACGATGGTTGCAAACACGTATTCAAGATTTCATAACACTAGCTAACTAAGCGTTCCTCCCGCCCCCTCTCCTCCGGCTTCCAACTATGGCGGCCACGGCGCAGTTGTTTTCAAACTCCCTTGTCAACAAAATGCTATCTCTTTCTGTACGAGGCAAAACATTTTAACATTTTTGAAGAACTTTTCGGTAAGTCCAAGTCATGAGTGTTAGTATAAAGTTTCTATTCCTAATATATTGTGACGTTTTCCTAGACTCACCGGTGACTTGACGATATACACGTCCTGTATATTGAATTGATTCTCATAAATATTTGGGCAAGTTTAAGGTAATTGGAAAAAAAACACCTTAATTTGTTTCGGGCCTTTACCTTTCTCATAAAAAATGAAACGTTCTTTCATCATACACCGATTAGTAAGATCTTGGGGGTGTCAGGAAGGTGAACCACCTTCAGGTGGTCAAGTTCAAGGTTACTCGTATGAAAAAGCATTATTCCTTTCCAGGCCATATATTAACTAGGTAAATAATTAGAAGCCGTTACATGTAACAAAAAGGTTGGTTGAGACGAGTAAATATGTTCTAAATCAAAGCTTTGGTCACTATAAGAAAAAAAATGGTGAACCAATTACTTTCAAAAGAGAAATACTTGAGTTATTCTACTTTTCAGGCTTTAACGTACAGTGCACATAAAAAGAAATCAAAACAAGATCAAGTGCAAGGCTTGCCTTAAAAATGTTTCGAATGAAATAACATGATGGATAAAAAAATGAAAATCGAAAGAATGAAATAATTACTTAAAATTTTACTATGTTTTAGAATTTAGCAGATAAAATTTCTATTTTCATTTTGTATACCTTAACTTGTTTATCTCTGCACAAAAAACTTCTTTTAATTTAGCGTGGTAAAAAGTTGACAAACTTATTTAAAATATGAAAAATTCGTGAAAATACTTAATATAATAAAGGAAACAAATACGTTGAAGAATAAAAATATTATAATTTAAACAGAACAAAGCTGAAATTTTAAAGTCCAGATTCACAAGGAAAACTTGGTAGGGATTTCCAAATTCCAGATAAGGAAGTTAGGAAATCAATATATTCCAACAAAAATAAAAATATCAAAGATAAAAGTATTGCAGAATTTAATTATAAACTTCTTAACAATTTACTAAGTAATAATCTGTTAAATTAGTAAGTTGAATAAAGGGGTAAATAGCAAATGCAAATTATGCTAACCCACTAAAAAAATAAAAAAAAATGTTGCACAAACACAAAACGTAAGGTGAGAACACGATGGCTGCAAACACGTATTCAAGATTTCATAACACTAGCTAACTAAGCGTTCCTCCCGCCCCCTCTCCTCCGGCTTCCAACTATGGCGGCCACGGCGCAGTTGTTTTCAAACTCCCTTGTCAACAAAATGCTATCTCTTTCTGTACGAGGCAAAACATTTTAACATTTTTGAAGAACTTTTCGGTAAGTCCAAGTCATGAGTGTTAGTATAAAGTTTCTATTCCTAATATATTGTGACGTTTTCCTAGACTCACCGGTGACTTGACGATATACACGTCCTGTATATTGAATTGATTCTCATAAATATTTGGGCAAGTTTAAGGTAATTGGAAAAAAAACACCTTAATTTGTTTCGGGCCTTTACCTTTCTCATAAAAAATGAAACGTTCTTTCATCATACACCGATTAGTAAGATCTTGGGGGTGTCAGGAAGGTGAACCACCTTCAGGTGGTCAAGTTCAAGGTTACTCATATGAAAAAGCATTATTCCTTTCCAGGCCATATATTAACTAGGTAAATAATTAGAAGCCGTTACATGTAACAAAAAGGTTGGTTGAGACGAGTAAATATGTTCTAAATCAAAGCTTTGGTCACTATAAGAAAAAAAATGGTGAACCAATTACTTTCAAAAGAGAAATACTTGAGTTATTCTACTTTTCAGGCTTTAACGTACAGTGCACATAAAAAGAAATCAAAACAAGATCAAGTGCAAGGCTTGCCTTAAAAATGTTTCGAATGAAATAACATGATGGATAAAAAAATGAAAATCGAAAGAATGAAATAATTACTTAAAATTTTACTATGTTTTAGAATTTAGCAGATAAAATTTCTATTTTCATTTTGTATACCTTAACTTGTTTATCTCTGCACAAAAAACTTCTTTTAATTTAGCGTGGTAAAAAGTTGACAAACTTATTTAAAATATGAAAAATTCGTGAAAATACTTAATATAATAAAGGAAACAAATACGTTGAAGAATAAAAATATTATAATTTAAACAGAACAAAGCTGAAATTTTAAAGTCCAGATTCACAAGGAAAACTTGGTAGGGATTTCCAAATTCCAGATAAGGAAGTTAGGAAATCAATATATTCCAACAAAAATAAAAATATCAAAGATAAAAGTATTGCAGAATTTAATTATAAACTTCTTAACAATTTACTAAGTAATAATCTGTTAAATTAGTAAGTTGAATAAAGGGGTAAATAGCAAATGCAAATTATGCTAACCCACTAAAAAAATAAAAAAAAATGTTGCACAAACACAAAACGTAAGGTGAGAACACGATGGCTGCAAACACGTATTCAAGATTTCATAACACTAGCTAACTAAGCGTTCCTCCCGCCCCCTCTCCTCCGGCTTCCAACTATGGCGGCCACGGCGCAGTTGTTTTCAAACTCCCTTGTCAACAAAATGCTATCTCTTTCTGTACGAGGCAAAACATTTTAACATTTTTGAAGAACTTTTCGGTAAGTCCAAGTCATGAGTGTTAGTATAAAGTTTCTATTCCTAATATATTGTGACGTTTTCCTAGACTCACCGGTGACTTGACGATATACACGTCCTGTATATTAAATTGGTTCTCATAAATATTTGGGCAAGTTTAAGGTCATTAAAAAAAAAAAACTTAATTTGTTCCACGCCTTTACCTTTCTCATAAAAAATGAACTTTTTTCATACAACGATTAATAAGATCTTGGGAGTGTCAGGAAGGTGAACCACCTTCAGGTGGTCAAGTTCAAGGTCACTCGTAAGAAAAAGCATTATTCCTTTTCAGGCCATATATTAACTAGGAAAATAATTAGAGGCCGTTAACACAAAGGTTGGTTGTGACGAGTATGTTCTAATCCAAAGCTTTGGTCACTATAAGAAAAAAAATGGTGAAACCATTACTTTCAAAAGAGAAATACTTGAGTAATTCTACTTTGCAGGCTTTAACATACAGTACACATAAAAAGGAATCAAAACAAGATCAAGTACAAGGCTTACCTTAAAAATGTTTGCTATGAAATAACATGATGGATAAAAAATGAAAATCGAAAGAATGAAATAATTACTTAAAATTTTACTATGTTTTAGAATTTAGCAGATAATATTTCTATTTTCATTTTGTATACCTTAACTTGGTTATCTCTTTGCGCAAAAGAGTTCTTTTAATTTAGCGTGGTAAAAAGTTGACAAACTGATTTAAAATATGAAAAATTCGTGAAAATACTTAATATAATAAAGAAAACGAATAAGTTCAAGAACTAGATACGATCTCGTTACGAGTAACGAGTAGGTCTTCCGTTCAATTTTTTAACGATACGATTAAAATATCATTGAAATTTCAGAATTTCCTCTCTACTACTCCCTTTCAGATAATGTATACGATTGTCAATATCCTTTAAAATGATTAACAAAGTGTTTTGCATTTTCACATACAGCACGTCGAAGATTTAAGATTTAAGTCCCCTAAAATCCCTAATTGCGTCATCAATCGGTGTGGCAATGAGTTTTACAAATTGATATTGTTACGATCAATAACTTTGTTTCTATAATACATTACAAAATTTTGATCGTTATTAAGGTATGTGTAAAAGACTTTACGAGTGTCTTGGCCCCTAATTTAAGGGGCCAGCCCCTTTTCCTTGAGTTCATTTACAAGGTCTAACGAATACAAACTTTTTTGTTCTTACACCCATCTAAAATTGTTGTTCATTTTTTAGATACAAGTGATTGAAGAATTTAGGGGCCAGCCCTCTAGATCCTTAATGGGGACTGTCATTGGTGTGTTAGTCAGTGGAATCGATTAGAATTATCAATACAGACATTTGCTGTTCTACAATGCTTCACAAAATATGTCTCCTTCTTTAGATATTTTGCATCAAAGTTTAAGTACTTTGGCCCCTAAAAATCCCTAATTCCGTCATAAATAAGTGTGTAAATGATTTTACCTGATAAATATTGTTACGGACAACAACTGTGCTTCTATAATGCATAACAAAATCTTGATTGTTTTTAAGTTATCTGTAATATAGTTAACGACTGTCTTAGCCCCTAATTTAAGGGGCCAGCCCCTTTTTCTTCAGTTCAATCGAAAGGTCTTACGAATACTTACATTTTTTGTTCTTACACCCATCTAAAAGTGTTGTTCATTTTTTAGATACAAATGATTGAATATTTTAGGGGCCAGCCCTCTAGATCCTTAATGGGGACAATCTTTAGAGTTTTGATTAGTGGAATCGATTAGAATCATCAATGCAACCATTTTCTTTTCTACATTGCCTAACAAAATATGTCTCCTTCTCTATATATATTGCTTCAAAGTTTAAGTACTTTGACCCCTTAAAATCCCTAATTACGTCATAAATGGGTGTGAAAATGATTTTACCTGATAAATATTGCAACAATCAACAACTTTGCTTCTATACTGCATTACAAAATTTTGATCTTTTTCAGTTAATTGTAATAGAGTTTACGAGTGTCTTGGTCCCTAATTAAAGTGGCCAGCCCCTTTTCCTTGATTTTATTGGAAAGAACTTTTGATTCTCTACCACTTTTGTTATATATTATTTAACAAAATGTCAACTGATAAAAATATACAGATCAAAACGTATGACAATTTCGAATGAAAATTCGTACCCAATTTTTGTGCCTAGGCGAGCTCCATGAAATGGCGCCACTGGCGTAAAACAATATAATAGTGCACAACTTCAAACTATAGACTACCTATCCTGAAAATTTCGTATTCATATCTTTAATAGTTTCTGAGATCAGCTCTGCACAAAATAGGTTGTAAAAAGATAGAAAATCCGCCGTAACTCGGTACCGGAAGTGACGATTTCAAAATTTCAAAAAACGTCTAGAATTATGACCTCTGGCAATCATCTGTGAAACAATGGTCAAAATCGGCTGAATAGTTTCTGAGAAATCGCGTGCACAAAATTTGTGGAAAAAAATAATAAGAAGAAACAGTACTAAAACAATAAGGTCTTCCGTTGGAAACGGAAGACCTTAATAAGAAATCGTACGAAAACTATAAGGTCTTCCGTTGGAAACGGAAGACCTTAATAAACATGTTATAATTTAAACAGAACAAAGCTCAAATTTTAAAGTCCAATTTCACAAGGAAAGGTTGGTAGGGATTTCGAAATCCCAGATATGGAAGGTTTGAAATCAATATATTCCAACAAAAATAAAAATATCAAAGATAAAAGTATTGCAGAATTTAATTATAAACTTCTAACAATTTACTAAGTAATAATATGTTAATTAGTAAGTTGAATAAAGGGGGTAAATAACAAATGCAAAATATGCCGACTCACTTAAGGAAAAAAACCCACAAATCGTCAGGTGCAAACACTTATTCAAGATTTCATGACACTAGCTAACTAAGCGTCCCTCCCGCCCGCTCTCTTCCGGCTTCCAACTATGGCAGCCACGGCGCATTTGTTTTTAAACTCCCTTGTAAAAAAAAATGTTATCGCTTACTGTACGCAGCAAAACATTTTGACATTTTTGAAGAACTTTTCGGTAAGTCCAAGTCATGGGTGTTAGTATAAAGTTTCAACTCCTAATATATTGTGACGCAGGTTTCTGATACACAAACGATCAAGCATTATACAAGAACGATCACGATCAATACACGGACTATCACTAACTTACTGAATGTTCACGACACAGGAACGATACCGATAAACATGAAAACAAACGATCCCTACACCATTAAACACGCAAAATTAAAAGAATTTTTAAGATTAGAAGTATAAAAAAAGCAGTGCTTCACTTGTATTATAATATGCATTTGTTTTATTGAAAAATGGAATGGACAGTAGTTATATCTTGTTTTATTTTTACGTGTAAACGTTATGGTAGACTCCATATACTAATTATATTGTTTTGTGTCTACAACAAATAGTAACTTCTATCATAAGTTAAAGATAATTAAGAGTGAAAAAAATGAACATAATGCATAAACATCACTAAATTATTTACATACATGTACAAGTTTATGTTCATGTGATGTGAATCCCTTACGTACGATATATCTTTAAATTTCTTACCTTGTCCCAAAGAATTTAATTGTTACACATTCCATATTTTCAGAACGTATCAAAAATAATAGATTGAAATCTATTGCTTGTAAATTGCAACACTTAAAACGTCAAAAATTGTTTAGTTCTAGTGAATGTTAAAACAATGTAACAAAGATGAATGCGTATCGTATTTTCAATAAAAAGAAAACTTACGGGTAATTGTTTAGTTTCTAACGAGGAATGGGTAAGATAAACCGCTTTCATACAACGTTTCTTTCTTTCTAATATGATTAAAATTATGTGTCAAGATGGTACGGATGCTTAATATAGACTGATAAAAACCCTGGTATTGTGTAAACAAGTTACAAAACTAAAAAACTGCACGATCACACACGTTAAAAAAAACTGCAAACCAATTTCCCATATACACGCACGATCCCGCACGTAACACGCATGATCACCCACGGTACACGAACTATTTAAAACGACTGCCTTGTCAACAACAACGTTGTTACCACTGTGCCCCCGGTCTGTTATCTTTACAAGTATAACGTGCATTTAAAATTGATGTAAGATTTCACTGATCTGGGAATGACTTGTTCTAAATTAACAGTATATATATACATGAATACATTTAATTGTATCAAACAGCAGGTACACTGCCTGTCCAGAATGTCAATATCAATAATTATACAAGCAAAAGGAAAGTAAACTACATAGAATGTCAATAGTAAATAACAGTCGCACAACAATAGAGCTGGTGTTTCATTTCTTCTCATTTAAGATTTAATAGTCAAGAAATGCTTTAAGATGTCTGGGATGATTAGCAATTTGAAATAATACGTTAGTGCGAAAATATACTTAATGTAACAAAGTAAGTATCAATATGTTATAATTAAGTTAGATGGTTTGCAGCAATGCAAGACAAGTATTTTAATTCAATTTGTGTTACATTATCTTTTTTGGGAGTTGATTTTAATCAAATCTCCTATGCACTTACTCGGGAAAAGCGAAAGTGAAACAGTGTTTGGACCTAAGCACAAATCAATTATACCGCTGACAACACCTAGCTCTTAAAAATAATCGATAGTTCGATGCCTTGTACTTTAAAGCATTGTTTTTCAAGAAAACGTATTTATAATACTATGAAAATAGTAAGATTTTAAATTGTACAAACAGTTTAGATATTTTTAAAGTCGTATGTATTCCTACGCTAGAGTTCAGTGTAGTCTCGTTTAACCAGACACTTGGCTGTCTCCGTTAATATCCGACAAAACAAAGTCTCTTTTGCTGATCGGAGATAAACGGAGACACAGCCGAGCGTTTGGTTGAACAAGACAAGAGTTAAATCTAGCCTTGATCCAAACAATTTCAGAGAAATATTTCGATTACTGATCCTACTTGCCATGCAAAAGTACATATCGTTGATTTTCAATAAATGTTAATCAATAAAATCAACTCCCGTCAGAATGTTAGTACTTTGTTTTTAATTTAACGTAGCTCGCGGGTTTTCTGACGTCACAGTAGGAATCGACCTAAAGAGTTCACCGCCATAGTAAACTCATAGCCTAACCTTTTTTTTAAATATGACAAACAATATATTTAGAAGCATAACAGGAAATATTTTAAAAAGCTTAAATGCAGTGTATTACTGTTTGTACAAACATTTATTATTTTCAAGTGCTGAAAATTTAAAGATGTCACATACATTGTAAAATGTTGTTCCATAAAGTATGAGTGTGCGTTGGAACTCAATTAGCAATTTAAAATCATGTTTTAAAATAGACAAGTAAATGAATTGAATCGTATGCATCAGACAAAAGACTTCCGTAATTGTCACTACCCATCAAATTTTGAACATTCTTTTGGCTTGAGCTAACTATTTTATACGATTACAAACTTTTATGTCAGTAGTTGCCTGGCATTTTTTTTTGGCATTAATTGACCCAGAGTTTCATAAAAACAAAAATAGGAATTTCCTTAATCTTTACAGCCTTACATTAATTGCATTTGTGCATTTGATAACATTCACAATAATGTATAATTAGTATTTTCATCTTCTTAAATGTGTTAATCAGCTAGTCTTGTCAAGAAATGCATTTAAAGTTTTGGGTTCTCAGACGTGAGGACATAATGACGTCGGGATAACGTTGTAATGAAAATATAAGGTTTTGAGAAATCTTATAAATCTTTAAAGTTGTTTTGCCAAAAATTGGCCAAGAACACATACTGATTATTTTTTTATGAATTGATTCAAAATTATATCCTCTGTTTTGTGTTTCGTACGAATCGTTTAAAAGTTTGGAGCATAGTTTTGTAATGTGTTTCTACGATGTGCATCTAACTATATATTTTATTGAAATGGCGTTGCTTGATTTATTAAAGGCACTTTATTTAAAACACGGTAACATTATTACCACGCGGACGAATCTCAAATAATTTTAGAAATACAATTCTGTAAAACCTATGGATCACGTGGACAACATTTCAAGGTAGGTTTCTCACAAGCTTGTAAACCCGCGAGCTACCTTAATACATTTCATCCTCAAGATCTTCTATTTCAGATCAAATATTATATCTAAGGAAGTAACCAATCAAATAATTGTTTGTGAAAAGACACACTGTCAAGCATTGTTGCGTTAAACATAGCTCTGTTGAGTGTATTTAATAAAATGTTCTGTGGTTAGAAAAAAAACAAATTATGGGAATCAAGTGTCAACCTTGAGTCCATACAGTTGAGCTATTACATAATAAGTAATACTTACATGAACCTGAGAAGTCCGTTTATCCCCGAGGCAAGATTTAATAAAATAAAATTGGTTCTCATAAATATTTTGGCACGTTTAAGGTCATTGGAGAAAAAAAAAACCCTAATTTGTTTTGGGCCTTTACCTTTCTCATAAAAAAATGAAACGTTCTTTCTTCATACACCGATTAGTGAGATCTTGGGGGTGTCACAATTGATCACAATTTTGACGGTCATTAAACTCGGAGTTGCCTTAACCTACCCACGTACTTTGGCGGCCACGGCGCATTTGTTTTCAAACTCCCTTGTCAACAAAATGCTATCGCTTACTGTACGAGGCAAAACATTTTAACATTTTTGAAGAACTTTTAGGTAGGTCCAAGTCATGGGTTTTAGTTTAAAGTTTCTCTTCCTAAAATATTGTGACGTTTTCCTAGGCTCGCCGGTGCCTTGACGATAAACACGTCTGTATATTAAATTGGTTCTCATAAATATTTGGGCAAGTTTAAGGTCATTGGTAAAAAAAACCCTTAATTTGTTTTGGGCCTTTACCTTTCTCATAAAAAATGAAACGTTCTTTCTGTATACACCGATTAGTAAGATCTTTGGGGTGTCAGGAAGGTGAACCACCTTCAGGTGGTCAGGTTCAAGGTCACTCGTAAGAAAACGCATTATTCCTTTCCATGCCATAAATTAACTTGGAAAATAATTAAAGGCCGTTAACACAAAGATTGGTTGTGACGAGTATATATGTTCTAAATATAAATCTTAAAGTGACCAAAGCTTTGGTTACTATAAGAAAGAAAATGGTGAAACCATTACTTTCAAAAGAGAAATACTTGAGTTTATCTACTTTTCAGGCGGGGGTATCATTAGTGAGCTTGGTCAGAGTACTTTTTTTTTAAAGTATGTACATGTGCATTATTTTTATAATGACATTGTCCTGTTATTAGCTGTTTTAAGTTTCGGCTTCATAGATACTGTACTAGACATTTGTTTCCTGTAATTATTTCCTATATTAAAGTGACTCTGTGTGATAGAACATATTTATTACTATCTATTTCATATGTATTTATTCGTTTTTGGATTTTCTATTTTCGTATTGTGCAGTATATTATTAAATACTATTCATCTAAAGTTTCATTGCGCGCGTATGGTTCTTTTACTTCATTGGTTCATATTATTATCCAATAAATTTGATTCTCTATTAGTATAAGTAACCGTACAACCTAAGTCCAATTGGGCAGTATTTCATTTTAACGACGTCGGACAATCCGGTGTATATCAGCTGCATCTTGTGGTATGTTAATATTATATTTAGTTATATATTTCTTTACTACCATGATAGTGATTAGGGCATATTATTTTAGTTGCAAGATTTATACTTTATCATATTTTGCAGTTAATCTTGCCATTGTAATTTCTGAAACTTGTTTTTAATTTCTTATATTAAATTGCTACAAAACATGTTTTACCATATAAATGAATACTGAAGTAACGGTTGCATTTTTAGCAACGAATTATCGAAACTAAAACATATTAAATGTACATGTTAAATTGTATTTTGTCTAATGTATTTTTCTTTGTTTATAGGTCAATGCTTTAAAACGTTTAATAAATCTGTTAAACAAAACGGCTGTCTTTCAGATTTCCTTACTGCTCGGTTACATATGGAATAGGAATCCCGTTAAGTTGTTGTACGTCGTAGTTGAAATTTGACCTCACCCCATGAGTTTGGTTATGACTATGTTATTTGTGATTTTTTACATGGGACTTTTGGCGATTTCAAAGGCTTATGGTAAGATTACATACACAAGATGTCATATTACTTTGCAATGGTATTACAGAATACTTTTCATAAATTTCAGTATTTGAACTAACGTATAGCAATCTAATCAAGACGGATATCTACCTATACTGATTATCAATAATATATTTTATTAACGTTTTATATGTACATGTATTTTCATGTAGAACTCTCAATATGGATGTGCGTATACTGTGTAAACAATATAATAGCTGCCACATGTAATTTATATGAACATGACATTTATGTGTATTAAAACTTTGTATGACTTGTATTTGATAACATCACAATAGGACCAATGCATAAATGAAACAATGTATTTTCCTGTGTTATCATAATGTAAATGTTATTTATACCACATCTAACGTTATTATATGTGTAAAATATGTCTTGGATGTGTGTTTGTTGACAGTTAACATTGCCCTCAATAAACCAGCATACCAGCAGTACCCTCTGTCTCCAGGTAACGACGTATATGACGCCAGTAACGCTGTGGACGGATGTAAATCTAACCTGAGCTGGGACGGTGGTCAATGTGCTGTATCAGAGTTAGGTAGACGTACCGCAACCTGGTGGGTGAACCTGACCAGCATCCACAGTATCCATCACATCACTATATACTTCAGGGCGGACAACAATGGTATAGTCACAGTCATTTTGTATCTTGGAAATGATAGCCTCTGTGGTATAAACTGCCATCACGCATAATTATACGCTTTTTATTTACATGTAAACAATTTTGTTTTCTCAGAATAATAAATCTTAATTTGATTTTCCCTGTTAGTTTCAAAGATGCAATACCGAGAAATGTTGATTTTAATGTAATTGAAACTGGACAAAATTAAACTGTTTCAATGGCTGTTATGAACATTAATGTTAAATGAATTAAAAGACCAAATCCATATATGATTTTTAAATTAAAATTACAATTAAAGAAAAGGTTAGATGATGAAATCAAGAGTTTGCTTAATTCACTTTATAGATATTTTTGTTCATGTTTTAAAGTGAATTGATTTGCCAGGAGTCATTTGAGGTTAGGTTAGGTTTTTGGTTACAGGGATATAACACACATACTTTCACAGTGACGTAATACCAACTCTTTTATTATCTAACCTGAGCTGAAAGCTCAAGTAAGCTTTTATGATCACTTTTGGTCTGTCGTCTATCTTTCTGTCCGTCTGTAAACTTTTTACATTTTCAACATCTTCTCCAGAACCACTGGGCCATTAAAACTATTTTTTACACAAAATACTTTTAGGCAAAGATGATTGAAAGCATCCTCAGGTCGTGTTGATTCAAAGTAGAAATCATCACCTCTGGGGTTGTGTTGGGCCAAAATGAGGGTTGCATTTTTACATAAGAATATATAGAGAAAAGTCTTTTAAAATCGTCTTCTCAAAAACAAAACAGCCAGTAAAACTAAAATGTATTTGACAACATCCGCAGATAGTTTATATTCAAAGTTGTGAAAATCAAGACCCCCGGAGGTAGGCTGGGTCACAATGGGGGATCGAATTTTTTACATATATCACTACTGTAATGAAAAAAACCCTGAGACTATAAAAAAAAACCCTGAGGAAACCCTGAGTGCCACTGAGAAAACCCCGGGAGACCCCGAGGTCGGCACTGAGAGTACTGATGAAACCCTGAGTTTTGCACTGAGGTACTGAGGAAAAAAGCCCTGAGAGACCCTGAGATCGGCACTGAGGAAGCCCTGAGAGACCCTTAGGTCGGCACTAAGGATACTGAGAAAACCCTGAAAGACCCCAAGGTCGGCACTTACTACGATTTCTTTTAAATATTTAATTATTTAACAATTGTGGTAATCATAAATAGAGACATAAGTAACAATTCATTAATTTGGTATAAATATATTTTACTGATGCAATTGCATAGTATAAGAATTTCTCATAAATACAGCATCTTCAATTAATTGTAAAGGGCAAATACAGAAACACAAAGGATAAATATGTATTTAGTCAGCCCGCGGGCTGGATGAAACTTTAGAAACTTTAATTGCGCTTGCATAAATGGGAAATCTGGGAAGTAATTAAATAGTCTTTTTTAGAAAACTTTTGCAGAAGTTATGAAACTGGTCAGTTTTTAGGTCAAACTGCACATCGATGTATTCGGAGACTGTCAAGGGAATCTTGGCAGCCACAGTCCGGAGTCCGCGTATATCTTCTTGACTCTTATTGTGAGATTGTAGAGGTACTATTGGTAGTTCTTTGCGACGAGATCATGAAATTCGGAGAGCTATGTTTGAAAAATTACACTTTTAAGTATTAAGTAGGTATTAAGTCGCTTATCTTCTCATCATCGTTTACAACAATAACAATAATAGTGCAAACTAAATGTGCAACCACATATTTTTGTTGTTCTGGAAACTTCACTTTAGTCCTAAAATTAAAATCCCGCTGGTTGACTTTCTTAGCTTTTTTAAAAGCTAACCATGGCTGTACTTATTATATATCCATTGTATACTGGTCTTACATGTGAAAAGCGAGGGCCACATGTTTTACTTAACTTATGATTAAAAATAAAAATAAAAAAGCCGTTAACATTTAAAGTATTCCTTCAAAATGAAATAATAGTCGGCCGTAAAATGTAATGTTTTAAAAATAACTAATCATGTTCATTTTTATTCATTTAATTTATCATTTTAGTCGAGCTAACAGAACATATTTGACTACTGAGCATTCTTAAATTCAAATACCGGTATTTTTAGATTGAAACAAGGCAGTGTACATCTATTTTGATATATCATATCGCATATTCTTGTACAGTATGGAAAAGAAAACATACTGTAAATTCCTTATTCTACGCGAGTACTTAATTCCGCGATTCAACGATTTATTATCAAATCGCGAGAACATAAAATCACGAATGCCGAAATATCATCATAGTTTCATGTAGTTTACGTTTCTCAAAATTAAAAGCGAGATTTTAGAATTTGCGAGACAGGCTTTTCGCGATTTTACGTGGATATTAATCGCCTTTAATAAGGAATTCACAGTATATATCTGTAAACTGCTCTAATGTTTAGACAGTAAAATTGTGTAAGGTTATATAACTCCATGTATACTCTTTCTCTCTCTCTCTCTCTCTCTCTCTCTCTCTCTCTCTCTCTCTCTCTCTCTCTCTCTCTCTCTCTCTCCCTCCATTGGTAAGGTAAACGAAACAGAAAATTACAATTAGAATTTCATTTACAAGCCAGAGTAAAATATAAAATAAACCATTTCCTTAATCCCGATTTTGAGCGATCACTATATAAATCTAGTCCTTGTTCAAAAATATTAAACTTTATCATGATTTGTTGGCATGCAGTGGACCCGCTCGAAATCACTTTTTGTATAAACATAAAAAACCCAAACTCCTTTGATTTACAGTGTAATTCCCTGCCGTTTGCAGCTGTCACTCTGTCGCGTGTATAGTCTTAGCCTTGTCTATTTGTTCCGATATTGTTCTTGAATGTGTTCTGTACTTGTACACAAAGGAGACATCTATCTATCATACACAGTGTTCTTTTATCATGGGATTTCGAATCAGAAACAAGACAATCAATGATCAATAAATATTGAAATGCACGATTTGAAACTCGGGCACATGTTACATTACTTGTAACAATTGTTGCCTTAAAACTTTATAGTATTTCTTTTACAATGATTTTTTTTCACATATTGATATACACAACTGCCATTTCAGTTGAATCAATTCGCGACAATTTCACTACTTTTATTTTTGTGATCGGCTTCGGCCGATCACTACTGTGTCCATATAAGGCATCCGGCAAATGCTTACACGTGCGCACACAACCCGCTTGCATAAGTAGTTCTTATAAAAACTTGAAGTTTGGTTTAGTATTTATATAACATTTTACTCAGTTTTATTTCAATTCATTTACCTTAAGAGCTGCAAACATACATAAAATACAGTTCGACCTGTTAATTAAAAAAATGGACATGTTGCCTCACGCGTAAGGATTCATTCAGGAATGCAGCTGACCTCGATGAACTGACCTCAATCATAAGAAGATGCTCCAAGAACTGACCTCGATCTATTGATGTTGCATAATAGTAGCTAGGAAGATGGCTTGATTTATAAACAAGGTTACGTTATAATGCGACCTCAATAGCAAGTTATGATGGCATTCAATGTTTTTCAGTCGCATTATTTTAATACAACTATTTTTTTTGTATACGTGTCAATGCTCTTTGAAGATCCCTACTCAGTATTCTAAAGAACAAGAATATTCATTAACATTTTAATAATTACGTTAAAAATATAAAACTAGACAATTAAGGAGTTTACGAACGGCTTTCCCCAAATTTATTTCAAAATTAAATTTGTTGACGGTTTATAATGATGAAATTATGGTGTTCATATTCAAAATATTCTATATTCTGTTAAAATACGGTACTTTTAAAATTACTTTACATCAAACTGATCATGTTGATTGCTTCTAGCTATCAATATATCATTATTGCCGATCATTCCTTTAAAAGGAATAATTGTCCGATATTACCTCGGGCACCTGTTCATTACATTCAGCACAATGGCGGTTGTACGAAGATTGTTCGGAAATTATTTAAACTTTTACTCCTGTTCTTTAAGGAAAAAAAAATAACCCTTGAAATTTAACCAAACCGTAAACAAGGCCAAAAAAAATTACTCCTACTTCCTGTCCCCCGACCGACCCTATCTTTTACCCTCCGACCCTAAAAGTTTTTTTTTGTGATCATGGTGGTGATCGGTAACTTCGCCAGAATTTCTTATAAAGAGAACTGAAAGTGCCCAGTCTTCTGAGTTCACAATCGTGTAAATTAACCTCACTGGCAAAAGAATGATAGAAAACTTATCTACAGACATTTTTACTGCATAAATTAACCTTGTGGTTATTAACTTGCGAATATCTTATCTTCAGGGGTTATAAATACGGGTGATGCAATAACATACTGTGTATTGGAAATTACAAAAACGATTTTTAATGTTATTACTTAAAATCCTGATATTACAGTTAGTTAATAACCTGTTATTAGTTAATAACTGCAATAAATGTTTAAATAATCATAAAAACTGCTTTCTATATCATCTTGAGAATTAAACAGATCCTCTACGTAACGTACGGCAGTAAGTGGGTCAAAGGGTTGGACTAATACCCCAAGAATACGGAAGTACAGAGACTGATTTAATTGATATTCACATTACGCTAATACAATACAGAAATATTTATCTAGAAAAGGATAAATACATTAATACACATGTATATTAAATTTTGCAAATAATATTAGTTTATATTTTTAAATTAAAAAAATAATCGATTTTTTTTTCTTTGCTTGCATGTTGTTTCCTATACATTGCATGCATCAATAGTACAAAGATCTTTGGAAATTAAGTTATCATTAACATACCGTGCACTGTGAATATCCTTCTTTATCATTTTAACAAACATGCTCCAAATTTTCAAAAATAAAATATTTTTAAAAAAGAAAAAAAATTTGCTACCTACCTACCTTAATTTTTTATTGTCAGGTGACAGGAAACAGGAATATATTTTTTTTTTGGCCTAAGGATAGAGTTTATAAATGTGTAAGGTTTCTTGTCCATGGCCTGATTATATGTAGATCATTCCTGGTAAGCGGATCTACGTGCTTTCGTTCAGTGACCCTGCGCAACGGCAAAGTTTTCGAAACTTCATTTTACGCTTCTCATTGTTCCTGTGTTTTGAACACCTTACAAACGTACGGAAATAATGATTATTTTTACTTCTCATTTTTCATTTCCAGGTGTCACCATTTACATTTTCTCTTATCCTTGACTTTTCGTGGAAAGGAATTCGAGGTATTTTAACTTGAAAGTTAAATTACCGTGAAAATCTCCTGCAGTCATTTTGTACATATTTTTGAACTGTTGACAACAGTACGTGTGTAAAAAGTACTGGATATCTAGTCCCTTTGCTTAATTCAAGTTAAACAATCAGTGAAAAAATATGATAAACTAAAGCTCTTTATCCTTTGTCATCGTATAGTTTTTTTTAAGAAATTGCGAGGCATTAAAAGGTCTTATAATATTTCAACCAATTTGAAGTATATTTGCTGCGGCGGCTTCACGTCAAAATTCAATGTAAAGTTGTAGATTTATATTGCCTGGTAAAAAAAAAATGTACCATATCCGTATTTCATCTCGAACATTAGTGAAACTTGATCAAAAGTTAATCGCCAAAAATAGCAAAATGAACATATTTAATTTTATTTCTTTTATCATTAACTGTAAGTCTACGGACACTTAGAAAGTTATTTAAGTTTTTAATCTCCGATTTCATTCCTGCGCAGGGTATCCCAACCACTGACTTGTTTATATACCGTTGTAAACAAAATATTAAACATTCTTTTTAAATATTACTTTGTTTAATTACTTGTTGGGATATCTTTAATGTTTATGCCAATTTTCACCAAACTGCGTCACTAAGTAAGGGAAATATTCGAGTTGATTCAATAATTTCCAAACAGTCCTCGTATATCTTGTATAATCTTTGTTAGTTCCAGTGGGTTTTTTTTCTGATCATGGGCAAACAATAGAATGGGCAATTGATATACACAACCGAAGTTCTAGTAGAATGTAATATGCAGCGTATAAGAAAAACAGTACAGTGGGAGTTCTATTTTAATCAGATGTTAAATTGATATAAATATCATTATTTAAATTAGATATTATTTTGTATGCATGGTTATTGTAAAAGAAAAAAAAATCTTTGTTGTAGTTTTAACAAAAAATGAAGCAATATTATAAAGCTCATACCCGAACATGATTTCTTTTTCTTACTTAATCTCAGAGTTGTTAAAAAGAAATTTCGACAAAATAAAAATATAAATAACCATTATAAAAAATCATTATAGAAGCTTTTAAAATTGTATATTTTAATCGAATAATTTAGATCGTTTTTCTACTAAAAAAGACCTCAGTATCATCAGTGGCGGTATCAGAGTCTCTCATGACTTCCTCGGTACCCTTAGTGCAAACATCAGGGTCTCTCAAGGTTTCCTCAGTACCTTCAGTGCAAACCTCGGGGCCCCTCAGGGTTTCCTCAGTACCCTCAGTGCCGACTTTAGGGTCCCTCAGGGTTTCCTCAGTACCCTCAGTGCCGATTTCAAGGTCTCTCAGGGTTTTTTCAGTGCCAATGAGGGTTTCCTCGGGGTTTTTTGATAGCCTCAGGGTTTTTTTTTCATTTCAGTAGTGTATAAAGAGTTAATCTTTTAAAGATCTTCGCAAAAATCAATCAACCAGGAAAACTGAAGTTTATGTGGAAGCATCTTCAGGTAGTGTAAATTTAAAACTGTAAAAATTATTACCCTCGGAAGTATGGTGGAACAACAATGAGGGGTTGAAATTTTACATAGGGATATTATAGAGAACAGTCTTTAAATATCTTCTTCTCAGACACAGATCAGCCAGGAAAGCTGAAAAATGAGTGGAAGCATCCTTAGGTAGTGTATATTAAAAGGTGTGAAAATCATGCCCCCGGGAGTACACTGTAGGATTTGGCCAAAATTGGGGGGGGGGGGTCGGATTTTTATATAGGAATATATAGAGAAGAGTCTTTAGAAAACCTTCTAAAAATCCAATAAGCCAGGAAAGTTGATATTTGTATGGAAGCATCCTCAAGTAGTGTTTGTTGTTGATTCAAATTGTGAAAATCATGACCCCTGGGGGTAGGGTGGGACCACAATGAAGATTGAATACCTTAAAACTGCAAGCCGCAAATCCGACCTTAAGGTACTGAATCCCAATTAACTAAATTATCAATCTTCCACTCATGCCAATACTTCAACGCATGACCTAAGGTGAACAAGTAACGGTATAAACAAAATTGTGTAATAATGAAAATGTTCAATGCTCATGATCTAACTAGAGGTCGTGCTACACAAGCATCGCTTACACATATATCAACGCCCGATGTAAAAGATTATTGTACAAACTTAAACGATGGGCAAAATGTTATTAAAATCTATGTAATTGTTCCTTTTGTTTATATATGTGATTATGAATAATTAAATTTAAATCTTTAAAGCCGTTATTCATTTTGATTTTAACGTTACTGGGATAACTATTTTGCTGGGGTAAACATTAAAATATGATCACATGATCTAGTTATACAGATGTTTGACAAATCAGTTTCTGTACGCTACCGATTCATCGATGATTTTACATAAACCAGCAGCAATGTCATCTCCTGTGATGTTTTTTAACGTGTCCTTAAAGTCATCGCCCGTCGATGACTTCCCTTCAAGCTGGTTGTACAGAAGAAGCAATTCAACAATGCCATGTGCTCGCCATGCTTGTTTTGATCATCTGACAGACTATTTTTCTGGTGTTGACAGAGGAGTAAGCGAAGCTTGTGTAGCACGACCTCTGGTGAGAGAATGGTTCAATGCTATCAAAATAATACGACAAAATTTCGCGCAGAATTATAACAAAGCAGACTTGTCTCTCATCTAACACTGCAATCTATCGAATCATAGCAGGTAGACAACATAGAAATCAAACGATGGTCCTTGTGTTAACCTTTTTAGCAGATAGTAATTTAAGTATACCTTTATCCACTAAATGTAGATTAACACAAACAATCTCCAACATCTATTCATGACTAACATGGCGACCAGATAAAATCACTGTATGTAAAGATATGATTCTTACAATCACGATATACTTTTGGCGTATTTTAGAGTGACACTTGAATGGTCAGGTTTGAGTTTTACCTTCTGCATTGTTTTTTTTTTCTTCAAATTATTAGCCACAAAAAGTTATATGTTATTCCTGAAAAAAAAATCTCTATAGCACAAATATCCTGGTGTTTATTTTAACAAACCAATGATTTCCAATGTAAGATATTGTGTTAAAGAAGGCGCTAGCACGATAAAGAAACCTTAGTATGTATTGCTCCTGTAAATCATATGAAGTTTTTTTTTGCATGGTCAGATTTTAAAGGGATTAAAAAATATCAGATTAACTTGGGAAATGTTTCATGTCATCTACCCAACACGTTCATGTTATGTACCCACCACGGTTATCAATACTATTATCTTCACTGGTGTTCCTAAAGGTTTTTATTGGGGTTTCAAGTGATATTTTGTTAATCAAGAAACCGTTAGGTGCCTTTTCACCTGTTTTTTGCCTGTCCTGTACTGTTTTGAATGAACGTGCTTAGCTTTTTTGCACTTTTCGCCACACACTCTCTCATGCAATATATGACCCTGACTGAATCCCAATTTGTTAGCAGGTTCGTATCGTTCCGACATAAAAACGTATAAAGTTTTAAACAAGGAAGTTTTAATTATGTCATTTTTTCCCTGACAAGTCTTTCTAACAACAACTATATACGATAGCTGCTGACCATTTTATATTACTCTTGATATTAATCTTTGTCCAGTACTTTTAATTCACAACGGTATACGACTAGTGTTGTTAGAAAAATACCAGTTAAAGTGTTCAAAATACGATATCATAATTCTGTTTATATATAGCAATTGTTTAATAATACGTAACTATTTTTTTTCTCAGATAATTCTCAGAGTTTACATGTAGCCCCCACCATTATATTTGATATTATAATAAATGATGGCGGTGTTGTTATTTTAAATGACAAATATATGAAACTTGCATTTATATTCCATGTAAGTGTGCGTTAAACTATATAACTATTTTATTCGATAGGTGCATGGATAATATGTAATATGTTGCGCCTATAGTGCAGTTGATATTTAGCAATATTTCAGTTGATATTGTAAAAAAATCATATAAAATTGTTTTTCACTGGATCGATAACGTCTTGTACAGATTACTTGTATCGGAAGTACATAGCAGGACGTTTACTTGGATTATCTGTGTATGTATCCAATACCACGGATAGATCACAGGGAACGTTGTGTTTCAAGGACGACAACTTCACAAGAAACACAATACCCCCTGTTTTCACAACAAACTGTTCTGTTCATGGACAATATGTAATCTACCACAACGAGAGACTACCAGGAGTTGTCTACCCTGACGGTTATTATAGTTATGTAGATAGTGACCTCTGTGAAGTAGAGGTGTATGGTAAGTGTTCTTTATAATTTCAATAACCTTTGAAGAAATGTTTTAATATTATTCATAATTGGCCACAACAAAACAATAAAATAAAGCTATCAAATCTTGTTCAATCGTTCTGTTTCCATTGATCTTTGTGAAGTAGAAGTGTATGGTAAGCATTTTTTTATTCCAATAACCTTCGAAAATTGTTTCATGTGTGGTGACATATATACATTTTTATTTTTCAAAATATAGAACAATAAAACAGTGTGCATACCTTGTGGATTAAGTAAATAAAGTTACAGTGTTGTTGATTTAAAATGCCTATTTTAATTTCTGAATGTATGCCCCCTTCCCTTTAAAAAAAACAACAACATTACGCAATTTACTTGGATTATCCATGTATGTCTACAATACCACGGATGATCACATGGGATGTTGTGTTTCAAGGACGAAAACTTTGCAATAAACTCAGTACCTTCTGTCTTCACAACAAACTGTATATTTCACTGACATCTAATACAACAATAGACTACCTAGAGTTGTCTACCCTGACGGTTATTATAGTAATGTATGGAGTAATCTCTGTGAAGTAGAGGTGTATGGTTAGTGGTCTAGATATGTTAAAAAAACAGAGTGTAGAAGCTACGGATTAAATTAGTAATCTGAGAACGTCACGCGTGTTGTCCATTTGAAAAACAAATCAAACAAAAAAAACAAAAAATAAAACAAAAAGATACCAAATCTTGTTCAATCATTTAAGGTGGCTTTTTTTTCTCGGAAATCCCCTCCCCACCCACCCCCCCCCCCCCACCAAAAAAAAAATCGAAAAAATGGACCATGTACATATATGAATACTGCTTCTTTGCGAGGATTACAGTTGAAATTTATACCGGGAAAACCATTGTCAACCGACGCGAAGCTTTTTTTACCAAGGGGTGTCAAATTCAACTGTTACCCTCCTAAACAGACTATATTTACTGTATTAAACTGAACGTCTTAATTTTATAAAACAGTTTACTGCCTTTATATAACAATAACGTGGATTCTACGACGAACCGTATGCACATTATTTACATGCATGGAACAATTCGTTGTGTTACAATGTAACCGTTGGGGAATGTGTTGCTTGCGCTGAGTGTAATAGAACAGATCATCAACTGCCTCTAAACCAATTAGATTTCGGTATTTAACATGAAAGTATAGTAATATAATTTGTTGTTTGGTTTTGTTTATTTTTTTAAAATATTTCCGTAGGTGGTAGGTTTGTTTTTTTGATTTGTGTCTTCTATCTCTAAATACCTCTGTTGTGTTACTTAAAACGGCAAATAAATGTTTGGCAAAGTTTAATGTATGATAGGCGATAATGTCTATATCATATTTAACAATATATGACTAGAGACATTCAGTATGAGAGACCGAGTTGTATGTTAGTCATGTAGTGGAAATACATTGATTTTTTAGCATCTATGCATTATATGAATGTATGTACATTGTGTCATGATTTCCAATTACATTAAAAAAGGAGACTTTTTAAGGTTCATGACATCTTCGCTAGGCAATGATTTTTGGTAAAAATGGCTAAATGAGGGTGGAGCTCTTTACTGGTCTATCACAAACATCACCAGTGTGTCGGGTTTTTTTTTAATCTGCTACACTACTAGCTAGCCAAATAAATAAAAGCATTGCTTTGATATACTTTTAACGGATGCTTACTTATACTTTCTTAAGTTACATTGTTCTTTGATGGCGTTATGTAAACGTATAGTTATCCGTACCCAATGCTGTCAGGTACATGCGAACGTTTTTTGTTCAACAGTTGTCTGAACCGTTAGGTATACATGTACATATATTTACCGTACACTACTGATATAAAATGTCTTGAGTGATTATTTCACAGGGTAAATTTACCAAAAATCACAAACAAACCAAAACAGTTTAACCAATAGACCCCCTTCTTGTTTTCTCACAAGTCACAAAGTCACCTAATGTTCCCTTACAAGTATATTTACCAATTCAGAGATATACATCTATACTTATTGTTCATGTAAAAAAGGAAACGCATGATACTCAATTTATGACTATTCCTTGAGATATTATTTAATTTATTTAGCGTTTCTTAAACGGTGTCCATCAACAGGGTTTTAGGTGTTGAACTGTGTCGTTATAAATGTTGCAATGTTGCAATATGTTTCTCAGTGAATTGGTTTGGTCCTACCGGGTATATTCCCTTGTCATGAAAATATAACGCATGGTATTTAGTTAGTATTTAAGGTCATCGCAAGGAATATATTTTATAATAGTAAGCATTAACATAAAGGTTGTCTAGCACAGTCATGTACATGAACGCCTCTTGCATTTTATTTCTTTAAGAATAGTTTCAAAATAATTAAAATAAAAATCGTGTAATGAATAACTTTTAATGTACAGGATGTCCGGAAACAGGCTTTTACGGATCTAACTGTTCCATTCCCTGTCCCGATGTCAACTGTCAGTACTGTCACATAGAGACGGGCTATAGCCAGTGTTGTAAACCTGGATACCAAGGTCATCACTGCGAATTAGGTAAAAACTAGTTTCAATAGACAAAGATTACCCATACGTGTTCATGCGTCTACATGGCCTCGTTACGTTTATGCTACCATTTTAAAGCATTGATAGAACTTATCAGATTTGAAGATATTTTTTTTTATTCTAAGACAATCATACAAAACAAGTTAAAACGTGTAATATTTTTTGTTTTAATTGTGTGTAAAAAAAGATCATAAACCTGCTTGCACTTATGATTATAACAAATTTAAAAAACATTGAAATATTTTATTTTAGGACCCATTTGATTCCATATCAAAAAAATTGTGTTGCTGATTAGTTCCTGTATTGACTTTAAACAGTTTAACAAATGTTTAAAAAAAAAGCATTGTTAGTGTGCAGTCAATTAAGTAACCTTGTTCCTACAGCAAATCTGAAATTAAGCACATTTACGACTATGGAGGATATGTATTTATGTCCCAGTAAAGTCTGTTTATAAACCTAAAAAAAATTACCGTATATAATGAACTCGACTCTAAAGAATTTTCGACTCTAACAAAGTAAATGTAAGACTTCGCCAATGAAATTGTACCGCAATTTTTCATTCTTGTAACGGATATTGTACAATGATTATTAATTTAAAGTCATATGAAATTTTAAGATTTGTTGACTGCTCTAATGTTTAATAAATGGAATGTTCGCGGCCTTACAAGAAAAAAAAACGAATCCCTTATCTTGGACTTTGCCTTTTGAGTCTTGTTCATAGTTCCCGACGGTAAACTACATCTAATTTTAGGGGTGTTTACAATAATATAATGGTCAATGGTCTGCGCAAATAAAACAAACCGCTCGGGAAATATAATTCATTTTTATTGTGTCTAATTTTGATTTGTCAGAGGTTTTTTTGGTTGTGTGTTGTGGTAGGAAGCAGAGTAGTGAAGATAAAAACAAGTTCAAATTCTCGTTTGCCCATAAGTTTTATATCTGTAAATAATGATCCTATCGATTATAAAACGTACAACAGTTTGAAATACTGTCATATTACCGTTTGAGAACAAATTCACTGTGATATTTCTTACAAATTCGTTATTGAAATTTAACAAATAACGGCTATATTAAAGAACATGTTTTGCTTTATTAGTTAATTTAGTTTTATACCGGTATAATTATTCAACACAGATATTTTGTTTTCTATATTACAAACATTAGCCTTTTTTCCGTATATTGAATGTATTTTAGCGAGTTATAAAAACAAGGCCAGTAATCACTTCCATGTATGGGTCATGTATCATACATTGTTGCAGCAAACATGTACAAAATTGTATTGGTTTAAAGTTTCAAACCCACTTTGAAACTCCAAACACAGTATTTCGTCTTTTATAAAGAAATACGCATCCCTTGAATTTGGTGGTTTTTGTCAAAACGTTGGAATGCTGATTGTGAATTCTTCTACTAAGGTCATCTGTTTTTCAAACGTATAACAAACGTAACAGACGATAAGAAAAGAGTAGTTCTTTTTGCAGCATTATTTAAACCTAGTTATTATGCTCATGGAGGTGGTGTGTTTGCACTTTGTTGTTACAAGCGGCCATAAAAACCATTTTTGTCTAAATCAGATACAGCTGTTTATTGTGTAAAAATTGCATTTTCTTGTATTTTTACTAGCATGTCCACGTGGTTATTTTGGAAATAAATGTACTGGAAAATGCAATGACACATGTTCCGGATGTAATAATGTGAATGGCGTTTGCGACTCTGGATGCATACCTGGCTGGAGAGGTTATCACTGTAACGAAGGTAGCATTCTTAATATTTAAAGTTTGGAGCGGAATTTTTTCAGGCAGACTATATTTACAACAATATCTAAAATAACTTTACCACTGATTCATAAAAAATAATAATGACAACATTTATGATTAGTAGTATCAAGTTAGTCCATCCATAACTTAGGCATATTAGGCAAATTAAACAATTTTTCTATTATGAGACTGACATAAACCAAACTTGGGTGTATGTATGTAGTGAATTAAATGAGCTTTTGCACTTCAATTTTTAACGAGTTGTCTGCCTTAATGAACATTTTTAAATATAACTTTCTGAAAATATCTATGGTAAACTATAATTTTTTTAGCATCTTCGAAGAAAGGAAAAGCTTTTGCAACTTTTTATCAAGAAAAATGTGAGAAAATTCCTTTTACTAAAGAAATATATAAAAATACATATCTCCAATACACTCAATACTACTTCAACATATGATAAATTCATTAATATTATTTGTTTTTAAAAATTCAAAGCTGAATCTTAATTATTTAAAAAAATAAACTCATAAAAATCACACTGAGTGTATAGTGATCAAACTTGAAAAAAAATAATAGTTATGAATAGTTATGGATGGACTACTTAAATGAGAATAGGGGTTGCCTAGTAAAGCCAATGCATTCTTTTTAAAATGTTCATTTTAGGAAATAATGGTTGTTTATTGATTTGGTTTATGAACAAAGTTGTAAATTGTAGAAACAGAATAGCAGAAAATTTTAGTTTTTATTTGTTTTGTTTGGCTAATATATGTAGATAAAACATTCAAAACACTGCTTACCAATTTTTTTTCGTAATTATGAATATGAGACACAGCATTGTGATGGACTTGTGTTAATTATATTAAAGAATGTGACAGAGGGTCGTATGGTATTATATGCAATGAAACATGTGGACACTGTCTTGATGTAAGCCAATGTTTCCATATCAATGGGACATGCTTAACTGGATGTGAAGCTGGTTTTAAAGGTGACGTATGTAAAACAGGTAAGGAAAAATACAGGTACAGGCAGAGGAACAAACAAAAGCCTTCCATTTTTTTTTCTAATCAGCTAGTTATTTAATTCTTACATGTAATAAAGGCATGGCAACATGTAACTGTTGCAATGATATACAGAGAAGTGCATTAATTTTAAGGTATAGCATTATATATCATTCTCAAAATATTAAGTTGGAGTCATTTCATATCATTTCATTTCAAAGATTGTGACAAGGGTTCATACGGCGTTGACTGCAACGAAATGTGTGGAAACTGTTTGAATGAAAGTCAATGCTCTAATATCAACGGAACATGCTTCACTGGATGCAATGCTGGCTACGAGGGGGACTTGTGTAAAACACGTGAGTAGAAAGTTATCAGGACAACTAGTTAGATATGCATCAGGTAGTTAGGGGAGTGATGATTACTTATTGAAAATACGGAGATGTATAACCTGAATTACATTTGTCATAAGTGTTATAAAATATTCTGTAAGAACCTTTAAAACCAAAATAAACAGAGAAATAAATTTTCGTTCATCTTTATAGGAATGATAATATGACAAAATTCAAAGTGAATTTAGAAAAAAAGTAATACAAAAAAATAATCAATAAACATATGACTTATAAATAATCAGGTGCCAACAGAATATTCGTTTACACACGAACGTGAGGATTCGGTTATTTTCGATCAAATTATATTGTTTCTAAATCAAACCAAGTGCCATTGTTAAAGGATTTTTATAATTTGTTTAATTGAAACATATGATTTATTTTTACTCAAAAAAAGAAACAAAGAAACAAGCTGGATGTCAACGTAATGTTAGAATTAGACTAAAAAAGCAAAATAATGACTTTTTCCAATTTTACGAGAAAACATGACGTTCACTAATGTTAATGTTTAGGTTTGTTATGGTTGTAAGACAATACTGATGCAAGTCAATGCAATAATTGTTACTGCATTAACCTGTCCTAAACAGCTGTCTGGCATTCGTTGTATCTATAATTGTTTTAGAATGCAATAAAGGATCTTATGGATATGAATGCAATGAAACATGCGGGCACTGTAGAAACATAAGCTATTGCTTTCCGATTAATGGTACTTGCTTAACTGGATGTGATGTTGGCTATGAAGGAGCCTTATGTAAAACACGTGAGTAGGCAATTTTGAGGCATATAATTCAATTAACAGAGATGTTCTTCTGTTGCAACATTTTCAGATGTTATTATCAGTATAAAAAATTGCAATATTAAAGGAAAAATACTATACATATTTGTGTCTGTCGACATATACTTTATGTATGGAAATGCATATTTTAATTTCTAATTACGGTTTGAAACAAAGGTGCATACTAGACACGAGTGAGTAGAATAAAAAGTGATTACATCATAATAAATTCTTTGATTAAAGAAAAAATAGTGCATGCATTATATGTGTTTTTTTAGTTTGAAAGTACAACATTTGATATGAGAAAAAATTAAAAAGATAGCAAAGTTATATGTTTAATTTACTATTTTTTTTCTATATCTGTATATTTAGGCGTGATTTAACTATAGCAGTGTTTTTTTTATTATTGCGTCAAAGTATTCATGACCTATTTTTTGATCGAAGTGCCAAATTGTAAAGTTTGCTTGTATTTAAGACTTATTTGATGTTTTTGAAATCATGTTTTCCCCCGCTAGTTTTCATGTATCAAGCATAAAAATGGGTTAATTTAATATACTCCTAAAATTGTTATGCGCCATCAAAGTATTTCAAACGATAAATTTAATAAAATAACAGCGCATTTCTACGCGAGTTATTCAATAAACGTAGCAAAGAACGTGAAAACGAAGGCTTGAGAAAAACTGAAATAACAAGGCAAGGTAAGCTTTTATTAAGATATTGCAATTTCTAGTGTTGCTTTTGGTAAACTGTAAGAACAATTAATCAGTGAAAAAATGTTATGCAAATTTGTTACAGCAGTCTATCCTGTCGTTGTCAGTCTAGCTAAAAAGTAAAAGGTGTATACTACCAACATCTAACAAAGCCATACATTACATACATTCTTAGATTAATTGTAAACTTTTAATCAAATATGTTTATGTTTCAAGATTTAAGTAATTAAAGAATTTCACTGATTTATTCAATTAGCTTTTACTGATATGTTTATTTTAAATCTATTTCCATTTAAATATTTAATTAAAATTTACTTTTATTTAAATTGTAATATCCTTTTGAAAAACTATGTATATTGGTAATAAAAGTATTTTTAATAGTTTACACGTGAAAGATAGTTGAATTACAGCCACACACGGATTTTAAAAGACATGCAATGAGTATAATGCACCATATGTTATATGTTATATAAGTTATTGCGTCAGCTGTAATGTTATTTAAGTAAGTCAATGCAAGCTTTCAATATTATCTAATTTATGTCAAGCTATCAGAGCATAATATCAGATTTGTTTGTTGACAAAAAATGTCTATGTTGAAATATTTGAAAACGTAAGTAAAAGTTAACATCTTTCACACTGTAAATAGTGTAAATTAATTACTTAAAATGTACTTTGAAATTGACAGATGCTTCTAACATTATAATTCAACTTTTCACACGTGTATTATCTAAAATAGGGGATTTAATAATTTCTTATTGTTCTTTTTATTTGCAGACAAAACATTCTTTGCTTTATGGTGGAAAAGAACGTACAATTCAACATAGAAAAAAAACATGTTAACTCAATATTCAGTTTAATAGCAATGGAGGATGTAAAGCATGATGGAATTAATATCTCTATATCAAACAATATTACTCTACCACTTTAGAATTACCCAGCATATCTTGATATTTAGTGTATAATACACAAAAATACCGATGCTGCTTAATTATGAATAGTTATTCATTTACTTACATGTATCATATATCAAATAATACCTATGAAATTATCGATTGATCCCATGACCAAAATTTGACATTATTCATAAGTATGTAATTTATATTTCCAGAATAAGATTGAAAAAAGTTTGCCTCAGAGAAAATGTACAAAAATAATGTAGGAAAAACGATATTACATATTTCAGCAAACAATATATGGCCAAAAAAGATTTGTATTAAAAACACTTCCTCATATTTTATTTGCTTTACAAGAGGACGCACTTAATATTATATCATGATGCTCATCGAAAGGTATATAACGCCAGAATAAAAACAAACATATTTTTATATGAATTTCTAAACTAAGTACAATTGATTGACCTCTTTAAAATAATTCAAACGGAAAACAAATGATGTTTTGTCATCTTAAGTTTGCCGTAAAATAAATTGGTCATCCTTTTACAACAACATTCACCCTTTGTTTAATGATATTGATTCTGTTTGCTCATAATGTGTTTTGTTTTTAACGCTTTGATTATTTTTTTCGATAAAAATATTATACTATTTTTACTGTTGCTCTAAAATTGGCAATACTTGATTTAAATGTTTATTAATTCACAGAAATCGAGGAAATCAACATACTGAACACTGGTTAGGTATCCTTACATCTTTAATGTATTGTTTACAGTGTGTAAGTTATATACATATTTTTGTTACATATAAAGTAGGTAAAAGAACGCCAAATTTTAAAATAATATGACGATTTCTTCTTCGATTGCTGAAAAAAAGTTGATAGATTAACGCATACATCCATTCAACGTTTAACAACGAGCATGCTGAATGTGTTATTGTTTTACGTGTTTCATTGCTGGTATTCATAAGTGCCACCTTTTTAACAATTGGTCGACATTTAGTAAACCGATAATTAATTCAGTAAAAAATATGTTACATGGAAATCGCCTTGATCTAAATTTTTATCTGACTTTTCTCTAAATCAGCAAAGTTTGTGATTTCTGTGACCGTGTGCAGTGAATGTAAAAGATACGCCCTTTTTAAAGCAACAATAAACAACTTATGAATGTCTACATGTAACTATGTTAAACGTTCTTTATGAATACACTAATACTTTTCCTTTTTTATCGCTTAAGTTATATCTTATGAGTTCGAATGTTTACAATGCAGGAAGTTCAAATTTCTATCGACCAGATTGTCCTCTTCATGTTAACGGAAAATTGCGCTCAAAGACACTTGTGTACACTCTAGTCACAAGTTATTTCTTCTTTCTTGACTTCCCTGACATGCTGTGATACGTGCATTCCACGTTACTGTTTCCATTTAGTGCTGTTCCTAATATGAAATTTTGTTACCACAAATAGCGATGTCATGAAAACCAAATCAAGTACAGTTTAAAGTATATCGTAATCAAGCTGTAACCTAGAAATACAGCGTGTAAATATTACTATTGGTTTTCATTTTGTTCATGGTGCCTTTTATGAGACAAAATTAAAAAAAAATTGAATATTTGAGTAAAAATATAAATATCTTAATTCCATACGTGTGATGTATACTACCCGTGAGATGAACATTTGCTTTAAACGGTTGGTGCTTTATCAGATACTTCTGATCAGCACTATTTTAGACACAGCCTATTGCTTTAATGCTTCAGTAACCTTGTTTTTGAAGATGTTCCTGTAAAATCCACATCACTATTTCTATCACCGCAAAATTGTATATTTGTTTTATCCAACACGTTGAAATGATTATAAAGTATAAGTATACTATAAGTATAAAAGTATGTATTTACTCAAATAGGCTTGGCGTGCTGAACATAAAGAAAATATCTGCATCGATATTACAACAAATTAAACGATTGAATAGATGCAAATATTCTTGAATTCAGATGGTGATTGCTTATGTTAAAAAATGAAACCCTCTGATTTTATCATTAACAGTAATATATTATAAACAGGAATTAAAAACAATTGTCATGATTAAATCTAACGTAGTTATATGAACAGCGATCATTTCATCTTCCTTAACTCACTAACAATTTGCAATTTGCTTACAGAGACACCAGGTGTCGTATACATGTAAATATATGTAGACGTTGCTTAAAGGAACGCTCATTAGCCATTACAATATACAGAAAACGAGAGGAATCTCATAGTAAGTTTCTTTAAAAACAGAAAATTATACATAATATACATTGAAATAAAGAATGCAAATAGCAAATGATATGGAACTTTTGTGAAGAAATTGATATACATGTAAATTGTGTACTATGTGAATATATAAATGTATAAGCTTTTTAAGTATACACGTGGGTATTTTTTTCTCATGTTTAATTCGTGTACGAATGGTATTATTCTAATGATATATATTTACAAAGGTCCAAACCAGATAGAAAGACCAGATTCACAATTCCTCAACGAAACCCGAGGAAGACTGGATTGAAAATGCTCGGAGCAGAAAGATTCATACCGACGATATATCCAAATATTGCGTTGATCTAGGGACATTTAAGGAAACAATTAACACACGATGCATGCATTAAATATGAGATGCGATTTTTTTTTCTAAAATTCAAGAGTCTTGTTCGAGCCGTTGCATGGTTATTAAAATGTTAACTCTGCATTTCATCATAAAACGGTTTTGTATGATCCTAAGAGCTATATGTTGAAGAATCCTTCTAAATACTTAAGATTATCTGAAACCTATAACAGGAACAATGGATAAATGGTGTTCAATATTTCTTTAAAACCAAACTCTATCTATTTCACACCTGTATTCTTATAGAAAAGAAAAACATTTATTTCTTTATTGAATTAAAATGTTAGTGAGATATAAAGATATCTAGACAATGGATTTACCAGGAAATCAATTGTGAAAGCGTTTGCATATATTTTAAAAGAAAACAGATTTAAGAGAATTGTTTTGATTTTCAAAACCTTAAGATGATTTACTTTAATACTTCATGACAACACCATGATATAGGTTTATTCTGTCCATGTCACGTTTTACAGCATTGTATTTCGTTATTGCTTATCAATGTATTTATTTAATGCAATACATTTTTGGTGAGTTTTTTTATGTTAAAAAAAAACAAAAAAACACACAATCAAACAAACTCTTACTAAATGAATGGATTATAAACCTCATCCAAAATATGTTAATTTAAATACATTCAGGAAATGTTGAGTAGATAATTAACTGGTTATTAATGTAAAGGAGATCCACAGGCTCAACAATTGAAAACTACGATAAAAAGAACAACAGTTTGACATTGGATACATTTTACTTAAGGAAATGGTAAGCTGGAGGTTCTTATAATGATTTGACATTTGTTTAGATCAGAAGCAAAAAAAATATACTTTGTTTTTTAAAGAATATACGAAAAGGAAACCGTGACAATGTGTGTACGACTAGATTAAATTAAATAAAACTTGATGAACATTTAATGTGTAAAGATTGCTTTTATAACTAGATCCTAAATTATAGAAAACGTGTTTTACAAGTTGTTTTTATTTTGTTTTGTTTTTTTGTTTGTCTGTCTGTTGGTTTTTGTTTGTTTGTTTGTTTGTTTTTTTCGTTTGTATTGTTTTTTGGCTTGTTTACCAATCCAATACCTTAAACACGATATAATCACTAGTTTTACTTTGTTTATGATGTGTGCCCATTTTTGCTATGCGTCTGTTAAACAAATTGACATTGTTTATGAAATCAGTTTCATTTTTTTTAACATTTAGAAGCGAAAAAAAAAATGATTTTAAAAGAAAGGATGAAAAGGAAACTGTGACAATGTATGTATTATGACATGACTAGATTTGATCGGATAAAAGACAGTTGATGGACATTTAATATGTAAATAGTTTTTTTTTTCAATTGAACCAGCTGGATATACTCTACATTTTAACAGTTCAAGGGTTTTTCGATATGGAATGTGTAGTGAAACACAGCTCGATAACACTTTGTTCGATTTGAAAATGATTATACTCTTACAGTAAATAGATCTAATAAATGCAATAATTTTACTTGCTAATTAGTTCGTGTCATTTATTTCTCTTTGTCTTTTAAACAAATCGGACCAATCTTCAATTAAGACTCAAAGCTCAAAGACACTTCAAATAATCTTTAAATGAGGTTATATTCAAACTTCCTTAAAGCAATTGTTTATTTGGTCAATTATTGAAATTAATTGGTATTCTTCACCAAAATAGCACAACATAATATATTGTTCGAGTCAAGCACTTTTTTAAAAAACCAATTAGATTAATTTTATGAAGAACACTTACAACCCGGTAAAAACCATACCAAGTTTAGCAAGATAATTAATTGCAGACCCTTGAACATATTCAAGTTTCTATTTCGAGAGCCTCTCAAATCTCATCAACATATGTACACAATCCAAACACATAACTAACAAACACATTTGTTTCCTATTTATTCCCTTTAAAAGGAATAAAAAAAACCCACATGCACTTATTATGGGTTTATATAAAATGTTTAAGAATTAATGAATAGTGTATAATTGTTTACGGGTGAACAGCTGGTGCCAGGGTTAACCTTGTATTCTGTTTTCATTTTAAGATCAAGCAGTTGTTGCCATTATTGCCAATAAATTCATAAAACTCATATACAGTATTTTCGTGTGTATGTTACTCTCTCTTGATATCTATGTAAGTCATGTTTAACTTTGATAAATGTATCTTTATGAGGCACACTATATAAAACAAAGAGTTTTATTTATTGTGTAGTTAAAATAATCATTAATCGATATACTAAAACACTTTTGAGCAACGTTTAATTCGGCTTCTTTAAGTGATTTTTTTTAATTAAGAAACACACATAGATTCAATGTTGCCTTGAATTTGAAAACATTGACAGGACGTGCATTTTATAAGTATAAGCCTCCTCAACATACGCATTAACAAAACTCACGAACATTTTGTCTGAATTATCTTGAATCCTAAATAGAAGGATGTAATATATTTCGAAACAAATTTTTGAGAGGGGTATGCTTTTTTGGAGGTATATACGGTTTGAAAAAAATACAAGAGGTCACCGGATGCACTATATGCATCGAAAAGAATAGGTGCTATCTTTAATCATAATTTGTAACAAAAAATCCTCCTTTTAATGAAAGAATATTTTTTATTCCTTATGCTCAAAAAGGACTACATGTACAATAAATATTTAACTAAAAAAATGTTGTTAGCATGACAAAAAAAACCCACAACATTAATAGTCATATTCAGAGATATAGTATAGTGACTTTGATAAAACGGAATGAATTCAATGGTGTAATATATTTACATCTGCCGAGTGTGATTCCCTCTATTTTTAGCTCTATAGAAACACCCAGACTGAATTATACACGCCCCATTTATCGATTTGTCAAAAGATATAGCGACCAAAGGAAGATCACGGGCTTACGAAATAATCATGAGGATGTCAGACCCAAATTACCATAGAAGACAATTCGGCTTATTCCTTTATCTGGCCTACTGATAATACACTTACAATAAATAAGGGCAACACGTTGCTACATATTTAAGCATCGAATCGGTATTTTTGGAAGATGTGGTCTCATATCTGCAACGGTGTGTGTTGACAAATATAATAACGCGCACTAGCAATAACAATGCATATATTTACTTTTTCAACATGTACTCCTCTTCCACTAGTATGATTTAAGAAAAAAAAAATATCAGCCTTATTCAACGAGTATTGCAAAATTAACGGAAGAACCATTGGAACAGTCGAATTATGTTAACAAAAATAGTGCACAGCGTTTTATAACCAGCGCATCGAGAGGCAGGCAAAGCCCGCCTCGCAAAGCAAGGATTAATGGTAACACATATATGTAAGAAAATCAGTGAAAAATGAAAGTTGAATCAGGGGTACTGAGGCAAAAAAAAATTCTTCCAGCCCTGGGGGCCGCCATATTGGCAGCCATTTTGTTTTTTAAAAGTTAGTTCCATCATTGATTGACTGGTACTTATCGATGTTTATTGCCCCTAAAATCGATTAAAATGTTCCAGTGTTTCAATAGAAGGTAATTTGAATTAAAAAAAATAAAAGAGGGCACCAGATAAGTGCCAACAGTGCTTCAATCAAGAAACTCGACTAATTTTATGTATGTCTTTTCAAATTATCAGATGGAAAAAGAAAAATAACATCAAGTAACTGATAATTTAAATACTGACTAAAGTATTCAATTTTATTACCGCAGCATTTATATGAATTAAATTGATAAAGAATGAAAGAAGAAATAAAGTTCGGAATAACGTTACTCTCTTCGGCTATTTCCGAAGACAAAAACGTGTATGTTTTACGTTTGAATCATGACATCATGATGTAAACTGAGCACGCGACGTTTAGTTAAACTTTGGCTAATGATTTGAGTAGGCAACCAGGCGGATCCTACAGTGTGCTTTCCAAATAAAGTTTGTTCTTCAACAATCCAACTGCACTGTGTTAAATCTGCGCTCGGTCTCCAACGGTCACACCGTTTGCATATTATTCTAAAAAAAAAACAATTATATTTTCATTCTGGAATTTGATGAAGCTACTTTTGGTGATTAGGTATTCTCTGTTATGCGTAAATTTCTCTCAAATTAATCAATGCAATTTAATTGGGGAAAAGAAATGAATGTAAATTTTGTCTATTACGGTAAGATACAAGTAATAGTTGGTGTTGGGTTACCATCATCATCAAAGAATGATCAGTTTTGATCAAACTGTAAGCTAAGAATACAAAGTAGGTCAAACCATATATTCTAACCCCAAATCCTTACTGTAGGTAAACAAGCAGTTACCTGCACATTAGTTTTAAGAACTGTTCTTTGTTGGTTTGTTTGTTTGTTTGGTATGTTTTTGTTTTGTTTATTTGTTGTTGTGTTTTTTTTTGTGTCTTTTGTGTATGAGTTTTTTGAAAGCGCTAAGCATAGCTCAGCGCTTTATTGTCGTTAGACTTCTACTTCCGGTGCATCGAATAACTATCCCTTATGAGCAGAAATAGAAATTATTTGAACTGGTTGGGAAACCAGTTTCGGGGGTCTACGCACATGACTGCACGGGCTATTGTGAATCTAATGTACAGAGCTTACGAACATCATTGCAATGTTTGCTACGCAATGATTAGTCAGTCCGCGGGCTGATTCATTAAATTGTCATGAATCCCCAAACGCGCTTGCATAAATTGGAATTCTGGGAAGGAATTACTAGACAGTCTGTGTTAGAGAAATCGAAAGAAGTTATGAAACTGGTCAGCTTTTTAAGACAAACTGCGCACCGTTGTATTGTATACGTGTACACTGCTACACACTTGTCTCCTCACATACATTTATACATATATAGGTATATTTGTATACCATTATTGAAACTATTTATATTTTTGTTTTTTAATACATTGTGTACTAGTCTCTTGTAACATGAAATTTATATTCCACTGGCTGATTTTCTTAGCTTTTAAAACGCTTACCTTGTGCGGAAATATAGTGCGTAAACAGAAAAATCAAAAAGATTCTGTAAATAGCGACATGTAGTTCTTGGTGTTCGCCGCTCTCCTCACAGCAAATATACATGTATAAGGAACTGATTAAACACTTCAAGAATACACAGTAGATTTCAGCTGTGTGGACTTTTATAAAATCTAATTTTACGTCGTTTTAATTTGTTACTTAGACGCAACAACTTACCAGCTAAATGCAGTACATATGGATTCAGAACATCAATCATTATATAATGGTCACTATAATTCATTTATAAAGACAATGCAAGTATAACAACAATACACAAGTGCAAATATTAGACAAACAAACGTATTTAACAAGTAGCACATAAGGTCCATACATGTATGTATAAAAAGTGTAACAAAACCAAAGTCTTTTATATATCTTAATTCAAGCAAATGTCCATCTACAAGTCAGCTTTGATTTAAAATAACTTCAGTGTATATGATAAATGATAATATACATGTATATTTAAATAAAACGTAATTTTTTCCAAATTTTCTAAATCAATATTAAATTAAATAGGGAACAATTTGGATAAGTACAACTACAACGCCATCTTGACCCTATTGGCATTGGATATTTCAATTGATATTAATTAGCATTATGTAAATAAGTCTCATTTCTAACAAAGCTTGCACAAAGTAAATTTCCTTTAGAATCAAGCTAGTTTAGTGCTGTTCAGTACTTACAGTATTTTGATTTTTTTTTTGCTTTGCTTTGTTTTTTTGTTTTTGTTTTTTGTTTTTGTTTTTTTTTTTTTAGATATGTCTTGTTTTGTTTGATATATTTATTGTTAAATAGTTTATTTTTATTGTTACAGTGAATAGTAACCTAATAGGATTTTCTGTATATGCTTTCTTTACACTTATGCAATTGGCACAACTACGACTAGGATCAAACATATTGCTATATATCATTCACTATGGGCAGGTATATGTCAATTTGAGAGTTATTGCAATGTTTGTGCTTATTATATATGTTTATATACGTTTAACTGTATTCCACCTGTATCTCAAGCGACTGTGTAGTGCGCGGCCAGCGCGCTAGGTTCCGTTCGTTATCGAAAGCAAGATTTTTGTCTTGCCTAGAGAGCCGAGTAGGGAGCGCGGTGGCCGCTCACAGCTAGGAGAATGGGTTCAAGAGGTCGTGGGTTCAAGCCTCGGTCGGGGCGGAAGGTTGAGCAACAAAGAGTGAATTTCTCTGTGCTTTATATATATATATATATATATATATATATATATATATATATATATATATATATATATATATATATATATATATATATACATAAGAGTAAAACTAAAGGGCCGTGAATTGTAATGGCAATGCGCAAAGTGATTTTTTTTTACAACGGTGTAGCAGCAATCGTTTGGGGAAAGGTATGGTAAGTAAATATTCTTATTTTAGCATGATTTGATTTAAAGTAATGTTTGGAAAGCAAATGCAATATGTTTTACCAATTTCAAAGGGATTTGAAAAATGCATGTATCTTTTTTTAGTCGTATACTGTCTATGAATACAACGTTGTAGGTTTTAGGTTCATTAGATAAGTAATAAAAAGTGTGCTATAAACCAAAGTGGGTATGTTTTCTACAAAATAGAGAGTGAAGATAGCTATAATATGTGATATCAGATGTGACTTTTTGATGTTTATAGATGTCTTTGATTTACTTTAATTTATTAGTACATGTAAAACTTACAATATCCTAATGAATGTATCTTGATTTAATAATAATATTAAGTCTTGAATTTTAGTCGAAGTTAAGTTTTAAAGAATAATTAAATCGAATTTTTAAATAAAGAAGATTCTAAAAACAAAGTTAAGTTTTTGTATGATAAAAAATGTGTATTTAGCAAAGAACAGTATTGATTTTGAAAAATTTATGATGAAGTACAACTGCATTTTTTTGTTGCAATTGAAATAGACTTCAAAATAATAAAAAAAAATAAAGTAAAGCGTGCACTGTTTACTGTAATAATTTGTCTTTTTATACAGGGTTTGATTTTCATCTTGGATAAAAATATTTGTATATATGTTCCCAAATAGCAAGGGTGGGCTGAGCGTGCGGAAAATGTATTCACTTATATTTGAAAAAAGTGATCGTCTGTATTGGAGGAAATATTCTTGGATTTTGGTGATGATTGTCTTTGTACAAATATGAAGTCTTCAGAATTTATCATAATTAGTTATATATAATGGGCAAGAATTGAAAATAATTATCAATATCAACCAAACGTAGTTACATTTATATAAACACTGATTTTTTTTTGATTTTTTCATCATGGCTAACATTTTGCAATATCCTTCCAGTGACACCAGGTTTCTTATAAATGTGAATATATGTGAACTACGCTATGAAATGCTCAGAAGTGATGACCACTTAAAGAAAGCGATAAGGCTATCAATGTAAGTTTCCTAGAATAATACTATCTTTAAAACGAGAACACTATATATGTATAGAATAAACACTGAAAAAGAGCGATGTGGATAAAAAATAAAAAGGACACGAAATGAATGACAATTGAGATACATACAAATTGTGTAAATGTAACTATATACATATATTTATGGGCTTTTTTTTAATTGAATATGCTAGTGTTTATTTTTTGATTAGTGTACGCGTGTCATGCAGGTATAATTCTACCGACATATTTCTACATACGTCAAAAACAGATGGAAAATCCAGAGTCATTATTTCTCAAAGAAAATCAAAGAACAGGAATTCAGAAACCCACCGAGCAGAAAAAAAATCGTACTGCTGATATTTCTAGGTACTGTATTGACCAAGGGACATTTACGGAGACAATTATAACACGGTGCATGTATTATATACGACCTGTGATCTCTTCTGATATTCTGCTAATATTGATTGAATAAATGTATGGTTATAAGAATGGTAACTCTACAAATCATCATTAAACTATTTTTGTATGACCATAAAAGCTAAATGTTGATGGATCATTATACATACTTTAAAAGTCTATCTCAAACCAACATCACAACTTTGGATGAAAAGGGTTCCTCATTTTGTTATACTTCATGTGTACAAACGACCTATGTTGTACATGTATTTCTATCAGACAAAACCATTTATTTTAACCCAATATTCTTTGAAATATGTAAAAAATAAAAAACAAATTTAAAAACTTCACCGGAATATGAAGTTGGTTGGTCACGTGATCAAATCCTGTGAAGCCTGAAATGTTTCTCAGTAGATTTTATCACGTACTAACAAACTTCATATCCCGGCGAACTTTTTAACATTGTTGTTTAATACTTGTATTTACGTTTGAAAACGACAAATCGTCCAGAACTGTTAAAAATACTGAGATTTTAAGTTTACGATAATCCGAGCGATAAGTGCGTGAGATTATCATTATGAAAAAAAGTTCATACAGAATTTAACGTTTTCACTTTTCTATAGGTTCATATAAGCAAACATATTTGCAAATTGCAAAAATAAAGAGATATCTAGACAGTTTATTAAACATGGAATTTATAATGATGAATCATGATGAATACGTTTGCATATATTTCAGAAGGAAACAAGAAAATTATTGTCATTTTCAAATCCTAAAGATGATGTACTTAAATACTTGTACATGTACTTCAAATTCGTGATTTATAATAAGACAAGCTGACATACTGGAGAAAAAATAAATTCCTTTCACAAAATATATGAATGAAGGTTGCAATTACATTGTTGATGAAACGAATATATTTTTATTATATTTATATATCGTGGTATACCATTATATTACTTTTGATTGTATTTGTTATTGATGTCTTATTTTTTGATAATGAATATGCATTAACATATTTTTCGCCTTTTTAAAAAATAGGTTGCAAAAGTTAAATGACAAAACAATGGCATATGTATATAAATATAACGATCAATTCTATTCAAGTCATATTTTACGACATTACATCTGAAAATTGCTTTTAAATGTATTCGTTTAATGCAACAATTTTCTGTGGCAGTTAGTTTTGATTTTGCAAACAAAGGAACAAATACCACCTGATTTGTAATTTCTTTCATAACGAGATACACAGGCGTAAACAGTAAAGGCTACAGTATAGTAAGGAGCAACTTGTTACATGTAGGGAAGGTTAAACGTTTGGGATAATACATGTAATAACTTGAAAATATGAAATGGTCATGACTCCTGACGTGATTTGACGTTTTTAGTTCAAAAGGTGAATCAAAGAGTTGTTAAATATTTGCATGCTTATCAAGTGTTTAAAATAGAATGAATGAATGGATATGTTATTATCTTTTGCACGACGGGAGTTAATCGATATGAAATATTTATTGTACCACAGTGCGATAAAGCTTTGAACGATTTCGTGGATTTTTTTTACTGCACTTTTTAAACAGAAATACACTAAAGCTTGATTTAGACCCAATATTCCTGATCCAGGACACTTAAAGAAACTTAAGAGAAATTATATACAGAACTATCACTACAATATAAAAAAAATAAATGCTTATTTCCTAAGAGAAATCGTTTAGTCAATTAAAAAAAAAATTCACATTTTACATAGTGTAGCACTTCTCTTTATATTTTTTTTTTCAAAGTTAGATACTTTTTTTCGACACATGAAACTCAGGGAAAAATCCATGCCAAGTTTAACAAGACATTTAATTACATGTCCTTAAACAGTTGCGAGTGTCGATTAAGAGAGCCTCTTAAATCAATAGAGTACATGAAAGCAATTTAAAAACACGTGTGACCTTAAAGAAGGGGAAAACTTTTAAAGCAAAAAATATGCCTACAAAAATGCGGAATGTCATTTTACAATGAATCAGTCACTTTTGATTTATTCTTATACTAGCTGACAAACATTTTATGTACGTGGTTTGTTTCTTATCTATTCCGTTTTAAATAATAAAAAAAAATATTTTTTTTTCTAAAAATAAGAAAAAACGCTTGAGAGATCAGTGTTCCTGATAGTTATGAATTTTAACATTCTGATGCCTACCAGTATTCATTTTTTTTTTTACAATTGAAAAGAAATTGAAACCATCGCATGTCTTGTATATACATTCGAATCGATACAAGGACGTGATGTTTTTAGATTATTAACAACCACTCTCAGATTTGTTTCCGATAACTCAACAATGTCAAAAGTGCTAGAGTTTTCACTCAGTTACTGGTACCCGCCGCTTAATAAGCGAAATCTTGTTATCAAGACTCAAAATAACATCAAATTTAGGCAAATCTAAATATTTCCCTAATTCGATTCAAGTACGTCTACACATGCATGTTCTCATCTTTTATTTAACACTTACTTTTTTCATATTTTACATACAGTTTTTTAACTGATATGACTGAAATTTAAAGCAGGTGATGTCTGAAAACCTTAATGAAGTGGAACGAATCTGTAAAGAATCTACATTAATCTAGTTTAATATGGCTGCGCATACCAAATGAAATGACTCTATCTATGACATTTACAAAACAAGGAAATTGATATCAACTTTTAAATTAGATATGTTTCCGTGTCGAGCGATAAGTGGGGCAGATGCTATGACCCATTACGGTAACATTACCACCTACAGCATACATATAGAGAGTGGTTTAGATACCTGGAAACAATGATATCATATTGCAGTGTAATAACTCGGTATTGTGTAAGATTTTTTAGAGATAATAATCAAAGCATGGATTTCGAGTAGTAGAAACGTCCCTGATCAAACGCAATTAAATTAAATAAAATATACCACTATGACCGGTTATTTAAAGCTTATTATAAGAAATATAGAACCAATCAAGCTGTCTATTTTGTATGATATAAATCATATTTGAACTGAGGTTTCCGATTATTTTTAATTATTAGTCTAGTATAATTTTATTTCACGGATGTTTTCCTCTATTTTTTTATTAGCAGCAAGATAAATGAAAAAAAGGTAATAATAATGATAACAATACATCAATCAGCCTGCTTTACATTTTAATTTCAACATTCCCAGGCTATAAAATCATCCTTATGAATATTGACTTTCATTTGTCTTTTCATTATTTTAATCCATTATTTTTCATATTTGCTAGCTGAAAATCTACAATATGCCAAACAAACAAGCAACACCTCCCTCTATACGCCAGTATTGCATATTTGTCGACCAAAACTAAAGCAGCTGTATTTATACACCGAACACACTTTATCATGTATCAAGTTTACAATTTTTTTTTTTTTAATCCGAATTTAAAACTTTTCCGTCAGGGTCTGTAGGCATAATCTAAACCCTGGCCTGGCCCCATAGACCTGGCCTGGCCTCACTTTTGGCCTCAAATTTGGCTTGGTCCCAAATTTTGGCCTGGCCTCAAATTTTGGCCTCTTCTAAAAAATGTTGGCCTCAAATTTAAAAATTTACATTACTTTTTTAGAAATTGAAAATTCAATGCTTTTTTAATAATGAAGGATAAATCATATGGAGAAATGTTCATGAAAAGTGACCGCATGTTTAAGTTAAAATAATTTAATCAATGTATAAACAGACCCCCCCAAAAAAACTACTGTGGTTTCATCAATATTCGCTGAATACCAATTTTCATGGATTTCGTTGTTAAGTTTATCCATGAAATTAAGTGTTCATTGAAGTGCAATGTCTACTATCATTTTATATTGATAGGGTCATTGGCCACGAATTTACGTATCCTTGAAACTGTGATTTTCCTTAAATATTAATGACACCACAATATATGACATTCATATACAGCACTGCTCTTACTATTGTCAAGAAATAGATTATGCCAATACATATACCAAAACGATTAGCTTTAAAACGAAGACCCCCCCCCCCCCCATTTAAAAGATAAACATCAGTTTAAGAGACTGATCTGATTTAGGATTAATAAATGTCTAAAATATTTGTAAACTGGCACATAACCTGTCAACGCAGATCAAGACAAAATTACCTCCCTAGAAGAAATTCGATATCACCGTTTTCTGTCGCCAATCTGCTACATAGGGGGTCAGATTCATTGCCTGCCCTGTCATTTAACATTTCACACTGTCTAATTTAATAAATGTCGTTTGTGAATGACTGCAACATTGCATCCTCTGATAACCTGACTTAGTGATTTTCATCACCTCTTGATTAGAGTACAGTTGTGTTATTTGTATATTTAGGAGACATTGTTTTCCTATGGAGAATTCTCATTATCAGAGTTGGAACAAAATAAAAAAAATTGTGACCTTAGATGTTGGCTAGAATAAACAATTATTGACCGCCTCCATTATTTTTCTCTCAAAGAAGTTATTGATAAAAGAGGAGTTACATTGATGTTGTCTGATCCTGAGAGCAGTTTGGTCTACGTACATTGAAAAAAATCCAATGGTTACAGTGCTGCTATCGTGAAAGTTGACAAAACTATCCTATCCTATCCTATATCCTGCATCCTATCTTGCAAATAAGCTCTATCCTATCCTATCATATCCCATACCTTCAAAATATAGGAATGCAAGTTAAATGAAACGAAATTTAAGAATTAAATGATTTTATCAAATAATGTAGTACTCGAAATGAATAGTTAAATCTTAAAACCGAATATTCTTCGAGCGGGATAACTTACTTACCTATGCTACAGTAAAATTAAATTGTACGCGGGGTGGACACAATAGCGTTAACAAACAGGTAAGCGATTCGATTTTTGATTTTATTATATTTATGCATAACAAAAACGGATAAATAACTTCGATGCACATATTGAGGAACTGTTTAGTCACATATTTTCATAAAATTATTTTCTTATTCGGACAACTGAGCGTGATTATCATTATTCGAACGATTCGTTCGGCAATAAATGTAAACACGATCTGTAATTAAATAATTCCTTTAGGAAGTTTATATTGTTTAAAGTTAAACCACTCGGAATTTTTAAAAAATATATAAATTCTTAAGCATTTATAGCTAGCAAACATTTATTAATTCGATATGTTCAGGTTAATATCGCACAGAAATATGCGTCCATGTTATTGGGCATCGAAGAAATTATATGAAACGTGAAGCAATGTATGTTTCTTGTATACATGTTTATCTTTTAAAATGCCGAATTGGTCGTTTATAAATTCAAGCTTTTATTACTTTGCAGACTTTAAATGAAGTAAATACAGAAATCTATTTCTGACGTTGTCAATTCTTGCAGTAACTCCGTAGTTGCGTACGAATTGACAAAGATGTAGGGCCGACATTTTAGCGCACATCAATGTTATGCACCGCGTTCTTGATATAACAATTATTCTTAAATGGTTTAACTTGTAAAACGTATTAAATTGACATTGAAAATACATTGTTTAGCCAATTTGCGTTTCGCAAAATAACTCTGAAATTTATACTCGAATCTGATTGGCTACAGGATGCAGGATAGGATATGATAGGATAGAACTTAACTTTTATATTTCTATCATGTATTGTGCATCATGCATCCTATCCTATCCTTGTCAACTTTCAGGATAGCAGCACTGTATACAATGGCAGGGCAAAATCACATTCTTAAGTTCTTAAGAATTTAAAACAGACTGAATAAAAATCTAATGGAATGGATTACTCGACATACCTGTAGTCATAAATATACATTATTAGTACTATATTTTCAATTGTTACTATTAATTTCCATAGATTATCACTATAAGACACTCAAGCCATCAAGGGGCATGTTTAATGTCCATTGAAAATAAATCAATAAAATCAATAACATCATCAAACATGTAAAGAGATATAAAAATAAATTTGATGCAACAATTTTTATAGAGGCCACATTTGTTGCCATGCCAACTTTGAAGCCAGGCCAATGGGGCTAGGTCAGGCCAGTCCAGGTTTTAGAGTATGCCGGGTTTGTATACTTGCTTGCAGTCAAGAAGGGAGTGTCGTAGGTTTTCGGTTACTCATCTTTCTGCGAAAAGATTTTTTTTCGTATTTCGGCACAACAAGGGAATAACTACAGGGAAAGCACACGAAAGGAACAGATTTGCAAATTGAAAATGGTAGGTAATAGTTGTAAAAATAAACCAAGTATCTATGAATAATGGACGATCTTAAAACCTGTTGAGAAATGATGTGAATCAGTATCAATGTCTTTAAGAGGGCTGGATTTGTGCGGTCATTTTTAGGCTATATCTACCTCCTGAAGACGAAGAGTTCATTATAAAGATATATATTAAGAAAACGTATATTTTAAAGCCAAGCTGTTTCGATTTTTGCTTTTACAAAATATCGTCTATGCCCAAATATATATATATATATTAAAACATTAAGGCAGTTTTGAAGAGTAAATTGTTGACCTCGGCTTGATAACTGTTTGTGTAAGTTATGAAATAATTGCATTCATGTTTCAAAAAGCACCTCTTGTATAGATTCATTAAAACTATCACCTTACCATTTTTCACTACAAAGAAAAAACAAGCGTTTATTGTTAAGTTGTTTTACGCATCTAGATATCAAATTTCGTGTTTAACGGTCAAGCTTTACATCTGTCTAAATGAATCACAACTTTACCTTATTTTAGTTGCCTCTTTCCGTTATATGAAATAGTTAATACTTTTATTTGGTTGACGTTAAACGTTTTAGGATTCAGATCGCATTTAAAAAACAAAACAAGTTTTTATACAGTTGACCTATAAAGAGTAACGCCAGTTGCTTTCTTTTAATTTCGGCAATAAGATATTCCTGAGTTTCATTCTTTATATCCAGAAGAAAATATGCAGTTTTCTTTCTTTTCTGTTTTCTTTTTTTCTTGTGTATTTTGTTTTCAAGGTATTGGGGTATGGAATAATAGCAAGTGATAAATTAAATGAAAATACACCATTTTTAAAATCATTTCAGAAAATATAGCAGAAAACACTTCGCATTCACGTGATTATGTAAATCTCTTGAAGACCTGAGTGCAGAAATTGAGTCAATGTATTGAATACTTGTAATATATTGTGTTCGGTTTTTAATATAAAGTAAATTTACCTTAAGAATGCCCATGACATTTGTTTCCATAACAAAGGATTGTCAATTCATTTGTAATTTAAGGGGGTTCATTATTCAACAAATTAACAATCAAATCTACAAAAAAAGTTCATGTATGATTTGTTGACCTATAAACTATTATTTAGTAAAAAAAAATGTTACATTCTAAATTTGCATTCTTTAAATTTTCCTATATTTTTAAAAAAAGATCTTTTTCTAAAGGAGATCAATACAGCAAAAAATAGCCACGACCATCGAGCACTTTTAAGGGAGGATGCATAATCCACAGGTGTGCACTATGATTCAGATTTTTTCCGAAAATTCCTCTGAGATTGTTTACAGTTAAAATGACACATTGGGCTTTAAAGTATAAGAATAAAAAATGTAAACCAAAACCAGGCCGGATGATAATTACTACAATGTCACGCAGGATGAAGCAATGACACTAAATGATTTAAATTACATTTCACAAGTTGGTGGTTATTTTTTTTTTTTTTTACTCTACCCCATTTCCGAAAGAACTAAAAATAAAACAACCTTATCTCGTTGCATGAATGAAATCATGTTAAAAAAAATTTAAATAACGTATTACTAGACTTTGACCCGTGCGTGCACGGGTTGATATTGTATATATGATATTGGACATTTACGAAATAGATTCATCGACACCCCGTATTGTTGCTATTTAATTATGCTATTAAAGCTGACATGAATTCATAAATACGCATTATTTCCCTTTTATATCCGACTACAGCCATATAAGCTGTCGATTTCTATTGTTCTGCTCATGGCTACACACCCCTATATAAGGCCCAGAGCATTCAAGCTTCACCGCATTCAGGTATTTAACACACCCGAACACGTTACCTTGGACGAAAAGAGGTGTAGAAACGCGTTTTGAACAATACTAATATGACAACCACTGCACTGGCAAGGAATATACATTGACCGATGAAACAAGACAGACTGAAATCCATGCTGGCACATATACTTCTTCCAAAAATTGTAAAATCCTTGATAACTGTAGACCGTTTTCATTTTTATGCTATAACATTGCGCAACCACCTATGGTGGCAGATAGAGCAATGTCAATGATGGATTTCGAAACGGGGCGTTTTTGTAGGAAACGTTTAAAACGAGTCTATGTTACGTTGTAACTTTTTTGGATTTAGTACCATTTAGCTACTGTGTTGGATGTAGTGCCGCCGGGGGTTTAAAAAAAGATGCACACAAGTGTTCGATGTGCATAAGAAGTAAGGCGGTACTATCTTTGTAAACTAATAGGGATACTAGTACCTTGAAAATTCTTTCAACGATTAAATATATTTGTATTTTATTGATTGTTGTTTCCTTTATTCTTTATTACAAACATGTTACTACAATGTTTAGTTTATGCATTTAGAAGTCCGTGCAACCTGAATGCCTCGATCGGAAAGCAACCGACCGTAACTTTCTCGACCGGTATATATACCCCAATGGCAGTAGAGGAGCAATCGAAACTAATATGGCGACCATATGCTTTTATGAATTCAGGTCAGCTTTAATTTCACTACACTCTGCTTAGTTAGAATTATCTAACTGTGTCTCGGGACAGCCCTATACCACAGTTAAAAAGCCTCCCATATACAGTGTACCTGTAATGTAGCAAAAAAAAAGAGTCGCTCCAAAACGATTTTGGAGAAAACTAACGTCGCTGCATTGAAAATAACACTCAAATTATTCATTATAAAACATTTTGAGACTGTAAATACTTTTCATCAACAAATTTAATTCATATTAATGAAGAAATCAACACAAGGAAATTTCAACGTATTTGTAATATCGTTTCTGAGTTTATCCATGCAAATGTGGAAACCAAAACTAAAGAGCCTCCTGTGTTTTAGCATGAATGTAGTGTGCATGCGCAAGATTGTAAAGTCCGAAAAAGCTATATGATTTCCGGATTTTTAAAGACATATTTGTTAAGTATTAATAAGCGAAGCTTGATTGAGAAATAATAAAATCAAATTTGTAATCTTCAAATGCCAAAAATGTTTTAAATATATAAAACAAATGACGGTACTCTTCCGATTTCTCGGTAATAAAGCCCCAACAATTCGAGTCTATTCTTTTAATATAATAGTATATATTTTCTATAAGATTGAAATGCTGTATTTATAAATAATCGACGCTACATATATGGCTGATGGCATTCAATTTGACCGATGCGCCTTTTAAAGATCAATTCTATGTAAGAATCAATGATTTATAAAAGGGTCTGGCCACGCAAAGTCACCAATTTTCCTTATATTTCATACATGGACACACCTAGATGTAAAACGCAAAAAACCACTAAAAGTTGGTTGCTATGGGTAACCGTTGCCATGGTAATCAAGGCTAGAGATGGGAAAATAGCAAAAATTACCTACTTTGAAGCCATATTAGAAGGTTTTGCCCACTAATGTAAACTATCAAAGACATAAAACAGCCTATTTTCCTATTTTCAATTATTTAATTATATAAGAAAATTGATGGAGAAACCAATACTTTTAAAATGTTACCATGGAAACCGATACAAATTTTTGAAATCAGTTTTCTTCTAAATGGGAAACTGTTAAATTTTTACATCCATATACATGTTTATGCAATATATATATATATATATATATATATATATATATATATATATATATATATATATATATATATATATATATATATATATTATCATGAAAATTGACATCCGTTGCTATGGCAACAAGGCCAAATATTAAGAAAATAAAATGAGAAAATTAAGATTATTTTGATATGCTTTCATTCCTGATTTTAGATTTTTTTTGCAATTGTTTTAGTTGGAACAGGTAAAAATATATCTAAATTTTCATTATACACCACAAAAACCTTTGTTATGCAACAGAGAAATGTTGTTGCTATGGAAAATTAGGTTGCGCAAAAAATCACACAGAAATTCTTACTTTATGAAAAGTCCATAGCAACGGCAGTTATTTTTAGAAAATTTCAGAATTTTTTCAAGTGTCATTAAAGTTAAGGACATACTTTATTTTTTCTCACCATTTGATTTGATATATTTATTAATTATATCTGAATAATATCCATTTAAAAATGCCTAAAAATATTATAATTTTCCTTATTCTTAAGCTTGTTACCATAGCAACGGTTCTCAATTTTCATATTTAGATTTTTAATTGCACAATCATAATCGTGTCTACCAAAAAATCCAAGATTTGCACTTTTTATTCAAACTGGATGAAGAAAACATATTTTAAAATTTCTGTTTAGTAACCATGGAAACGCTCTAAAAATGTGCGTTTCTCCATGATATATTTTGTTTCATTTGAAAAATGACAACTATTTTTAATAATACATTCTACCCTGGAAACCCCAAGTTCTGCACATTACTCACAATATGTTCTCAAATAAGCATTAAAATGCCATTTTTACATCTTTACCATCGGTTACCATGGCAACGGGACCACATAGCAACAAACAAATGGTGTTAGGCTTTTTTACTCACCAAAGTCTATCAAATTGTCAAGTATGAAGAAAATCCGTGACTATGCGTGGCCACCGAATTTTGATTCTTACATATAATTGGTCTTAAAAGTATAAATTTCTTATATTCATTCCATCACAACTATAAACGACAAGAAAAATAATTCGTAAAAATTTGCCTTCTTATCCCACTATCTATTAAAATAATCGATTGTAAAGTCAGTCTTCACTGAATCAAAATTCTAAGTGTTTCCCTAAATTTTGCCAAGAGCTTACTTTTGGATTGTTTTTGGTAGCTGATTGAAATGACAATACACATATCGAATAAAGAAATGACGTTTTATTTGGATCGCATAATATTAGCAAAATTGTCGGATTTCAAAGCTGAAAAATATGAATTTATTTTTTTATAAAATGATAGTTTATAGCTTTAGACATATCTGAAAAAAATTGGAAAATCTGATAGTTAATTTGCTGCCCATCAAGTTTCTTTAAGTGATTTCTTACACTTAATAAAGTTCTAAAATTAGGTCAACTGACATATTACTTAAAGGTGAAATGGTGACTGAATGGCAAAGCTGTACATATTTCTAGACCTTTCAGTTAACCTTCATCTATTTTGTTTTCATCGTAGTTATTTTCTGAGAGATAACGAATGTAAAATTAGAACGGACCATTCCGATTCCTTATTTGGCTTACATGTAGCATCACTGTTTACAAGGTCAAACATATCATATTTATTTTTTTATTATCATGAAGTGTTATCAGAAAACATTAAAGGTCAAAAGTCATAATAATGACGTAATAATGATATCACAAAATACGGATCTGATTATAGCTTGATCTTACTTTCTCTATTTACCATGCCCCAGTGTAAAACACTATAGTTTATGATTAAATGAATCTGCAAAATATGATTTTTTATCATTATCATTTTTATCATTTCTCTTCACAGACACTTTTTGATAACCTTGTAAGAGTGGTTCTAGTCCTTCTTATCGTACAGAGATCTGCTGATGGATTTGTTTGTGAAAAAGACGTTGATCATTGTCACACATCGCTTATACTAGACAATGCTTTTACAATGATTGACCCGAATATTGGACCGGTCTTCGTAGATAACGGCACTCTTTACCCAGTATTGTCGCCTGGCACAGAAGTTCCAACTGAAGACGTTATCACCGCAGATGGCTGGAACACCACATTGCCATTGTTAGCGGCTAATAATTCTATGCCAGGACCTCCAATATTTCTTTACCAAAACCAGACTATAACGATCATTGTCCAGAATAATTTGATAAACGAAGCCGTCACAATCCACTGGCATGGAATAGACCAACTGGGATGGCCAGCAATGGACGGAGTGGCATTTGTTACTCAATGCCCGATTTTACCTGGCCAATACTTCAACTATACGCAGCACAGTTAAGGCTGGAATTTGGAGGCGGGGCTTATTTTGATCAACTTTGAACTCATGAATATTCATTAGATATGTAATTTAACGTAAATAGCATCTGTTAATGGTAGTTGATTAGTTTTTGGATTTAATTTCTTGTTGAAGAGAGTTAAATCAAATATTAAACCCCTCATTGTGCAATAATGATCTTTATTTACTTTTTTTCAATGAAAACATTAATTGTCGTTTGGTTCTGATCCGCTCCCTTCCGACGCTTGTATCGATCCGTGACGTGTCGACTATTTTTAGCTGGTAGCAAAATGGCAGGCATGGATGTAAACATGTGCGCCGAGATGTTGTGGATTGATACTATGCGTGTGGATGTCGAACTATGCAGGAGATATGGTAAGTATTGGTCAAATCATTTCATAAACTAACGCAAACAGTATGATAAAGAATGTAAACGCAGTACTTATTGTGTGCTGAAACAACAAAGTGATGTACGGATTGATAACGTTATGTGTTTTCATACGACCACATGTTGTAAATAATTATGAAGTTTTATTACTTTTCAAAGCACTAGCATGTCATTTTGTTACACAAATGATTATGTATATCTATACTTTAATTGCATATAACTTTTTATTTTAAAAAATATTTAAAGAGTATTTAAATCCAACTTGTTGAAAACGTCTTGGACAAATAAATGTCGATGGCGATTTATCAGCTATTCCCCATGACATCAGATTTTACCTGAATGCACAACCTTCCAGTTCCACATTGATTATTTATCAGCGACGCCTTACATGTATCAATGTAGATGATAAGTAGTGCCACTGTTTTAGACTGTGTTGGTATATTTACATGGACTGGTATATAATCAATATTTTAATTTTTGCATGTGTACCAATTAATTAAAAGAAATCATTTTTACTCTGACAAATTGCCTTAAAGTATCACTTCAGGCTTCAGGATCATGAAAGAATATTAGACTAAGTCAAAATTTCAGGCAACCATAATATTATTGTTCATCATAAAATATCGATTAAAATTTGTAATTGACAAATCTATATCAAGACAATGTTAGTAGCATTTCAATTTTGTCAGTGATTTCAATCTAGAGGCGTTAAGACAGTGTACAATTTTTGACTTAAGTCTAAGATTGCTTCATGATCCTGAAGCCTGACTGCTGATCCATGTGGCTTCAAATGAAAATGTCACTGCTTAGCTTGTTTACATTGAAATTGAATAGTCTTAATATTTATTTAGAATTAATTTCAATATAACAGTGTGTCATAATTTATATTACCAGTATATGTAAAATTATGGTCTAGAATAAAAAAAAGATGATACAAGATAGGTTAATTGTTGTGAGAATTATTACCTCTGAGTCTCTAATATTGTATTGTTTTGCTGACCAGTCTTAACTATCAACATGATCATGCAGGTTGTTTAACATGTTTAATTTATCAGAACAATTTTAAATGAAAGGTGCGGGGTACCCGTGTCATCTTAAATATCAACATGATCAGGTTTTTTAACACGTTTAAATTATCAGAACAATTTTTAAATGAAATTATTTGTCAGGCGCATTGACTGTCCTTGCAGACAATTAAAGATTTTTTTCAAAGCAATACAGTTATCTTTGTTAGGTAACATTACATTGTTATTGGCTACAACTAGATTGTCATCCCCTTCATTCAACTCGCATCATGCAATTACTGTGCACCCTGCTTTCAATGACAGGGATCAGTCAAAACATTTCGTTGAGACTTATCTGAAGTTAAGGCGGCTATGTCGATTCAAAGCTTTTATGTAGTGCACTGTAAAATTTTGACTTTATTTGTTTTAATTGACCGGAATACATAATCTAGAAAGAAAAAGAGTGATAGCCTTGAGGTTTCAAAATAAGAGGTGCTATGTTTTGTTTTTCACACCTTTATTAGCTGATCGCCAGCCTCAAAGACTTCATACTTATCAACTATTACTTGTATCGCTGCATAAAATTTGAGTTCAAGTCTAAATAACTGGTAATTTTTATGATTTCATTTACGCTGTACCTTATACATGTATTTCATTTGTAGACTCCTATACTACTTGTGTTGTGTAGAAGAGGTGAAAGATGCGGGGTACCCGTGTCATGGTGTTTGATTCCATATGATGTATGCTCCAGTGACTCATTACAATCAACTGCTTCAGCCCCTAAGTTGAATTTATCAAATTGCATTTAACATGTTTTTGGTAAGATTTAAAAATACAGTGCCTTACATATATATTTTCTGTGGGTGGAGACTACACTGCATGTATTTGTGTGTTTTCATTCTGCTGGAAATGTAATTAAACTTGCTTTGAGAGTATGCACTATATCGCAAACATTGATTGCTTAGCATTATCCCTTGACGATAAAGATTGTTTTAATAGGGGGGGGGGGGGTTCTTTCTGCTATTGTAAACATTTATATCTAAGTCATCTTGGAGTATTAAGTTCTCTTGATTTTATTTAGTATATTGGGAACATTTGTTAATTGCCACAAGAAAATCTGTAATGTTAATAATAATATATATTTATATTTAATATATAAAGAAATCAAAATTTAGGAAGAAAGAACATAAAATATATGTACATGTAAATGTCCAAGTGGCATTTCCAATTATTCTTCTATGTAACGGTGTGTTTTTTCACAGAGGCTACATGTAACTCTTTGCTCATAGGGTTGTATTTTATCAAAAAAGATTTCTCAGGGTGAAAGTTCATTTTTCGTCATTTGACATTGTTTAGTTTATACTGTTGTAAAGTGCAAGTGCTAAAATATATAATGTTAATACCGGTATGTTAAACTTTGTAGGCTTATCCGTGAGACCATCTGTATCAATTGGTGAATTGGCTGGTTCTACCTCCCTATGTTCCTGCCTGTTACCCAGCTTTTCCTATGTGGAGACCATCGGCATAATTTTGTATGAGGAAAACAATTATGTGCATTGATAACCTCCGAACAGAAATATCAACATGATTATATATGTTAATTATACATATACAAACCTAATCTTAGTACATGTATTAATATGTTGAATCTGAGCTAAGGATTTTGCAACTCTTGGTGTTTTTTTTTAAATTATTAGCAATGATATTTAAATCTTAAACAGTCAAAATTAATGTTCATATGCAAATATTATTTATTTAAACCATTATTTATTTGTTAACAGTTTCCTGACTATGAGTTATTTTTTCAATATTCCCTTGAAAATTGAATAATAAATGTTTGAAAATCTATGTATTTGATGTTGTGATCAACACTCAAAATCTAGGAATTTACATTTTTGTTCATGTATTGTTGTTTGAGTATTTGTTTATTAAGAAGGGGGTGAGGGTAAGAGTTTTGTGCTTGTCCTTTCTTAAAAACTAACAGCAATGTTGAGGAATACTTTCAAAAAAATAAACAGCAATTTTGAAAGAGAATGTGTTTTAAAATATATTTCATTTACCAATTATTGATTTAGGTAAAAAATAAAATGAAAAAATGCACGGCTTTGATTGTCGCCGATTACATGCACGGATCTTTTTTTTGGGGGGGGGGGGGGGGGTGGTCAGCTAGAGGGAACCAGATCCCCCCTGCAAAATTCAAATTTATTTAAATTACATTACAAAATTATACCTTGGACCACCCCCTTCCTGGCAAACTCAAATAACTGTCGGACCCCCCCCCCCCCGGAAAAACTTTCTGGATCCGCGCATGGAATATAAAGAGGTAATGCATGTCGTAGTTATCTCTCATGTTTTTATTTCTTTTGATGAATTACTGACCCACGCTGTCACTTGAAATTTATAAATGTATAATAATTATTTCTACTTAAGTTACAATTTTGCCTCCAGCAATACAACCAAGGGAAAATATCGCAAAATGCTCGTAATGTAATTCACATTTCCCGCAACACTATATCCACAGAGTTATTTCCCTTAGCCGAAATCTAGATCGGCATTGCGTTTGAAAAGGGGGTTAAGTTAAGGAAAATACATGTACATCATCTTCAACGCATTTTCGCAAGGGCATAACCTGCATGGATACTTTTGATATTTTACACAGTGATCAAGAAGGTTTTGAGGTAACTGAAAAATGCTGCTGCTTTGTTTCATTCTCCGGATTTGTCTTATTCGTTGATGAAAAATGACGTGATACCCCCGTAAATGATGGATTGTCGAGTGTATTTTTGGAAATGGCGTTGTAATTAACTCGATTCCATTAAAGCAGCAGTGATTTTTGGGTGAAGGAGATCACATTTTACTTATACATGCAAAACAAATAAATGTACAACGGGGGTATGCCCTTGCGATATTGAAAAATATGTGTGACATAGAAAATGTCTATAAATATCGATGTCACGTGATAGGCACGTGATGACGGTAAATGCACATGTGTGTCGTAACACATGGGTCACTTGAGTTAAGCTAATATTATTATGGGAAAAGCTGTATGCGAGTTTTGATTAATACGACCATCATATTTGTAGCTCGTTTTTGATGACATATTTCTTGGTAATTTAAGCATATGCAACCTTAACAGTGCTGCGTACGTTTCAGCCTCGTTTCAGTGGTACTTATTGGTATCATTCCCATGTAGGAAATCAACGAGATATGGGTCTTTTTGGGGCGTTTATTGTCCTAAAACATGAGGAAGAAGTTCCAATCAAAAACCAGCACATTGTCCAATTGCAAGAATGGAACCACGAGTTCGGGCCAATTACGTTACTGAAAGCAAATTTGAATAACACGTCTAGTTCCTCTGAATCTATTCTGATTAACGGAAAGGGCGAATTTGAAAATAACAAGGCACCGCTCGAGATCTTTCATTTAGATAAAAGTGACAACCATTTGTTTCGGATGATAGGAGTTGGATCAGCAGATGTGCTTCTATTCTCAGTTCCCGGAATACCTCTTATTGTTAAAGAAACTGACGGATATCCATTCGTTCCTCACACAGTTGATGAAATAATAATTTATCCGGCCGAGCGATACGACTTCGAACTTGACTTGGCAAATGCTACAGAAGGGGTTTACAACATTACTGTACAACTGTTAACAGGAAAATACCTTGAGACACGACAAAATATTTTTGGACTGGCTTTGATAAACATCACCAATGTATTTTCACTTCCAGTTAATTCATCTACTTCCAAAAGCGATATGAAAACTATTCTGAATTGCCCATTCGAAGTCTTCCCCAATGACGCCAAAATCAAATGCATACCAGTTTCTTTTTTGAAATCTCGACCCTCCTTTAAACTAGAGTTTGACATATTACCTCCCACTCAGGAAACTTTTACTCACTTTTTAAATTTTGGGTTTCCTAAAGATAAGAAATATAGTTCTATTAATGGTCGAAAATTTATTTGGCCGACTGTATCGGCTCTTACGCAACCTTCAGAACTCGACACTTCATGTGCAGATTGTAATGCCGAAACCTCATGTGAATGTACCCATGCACTCAATTTAAAGTCCGGCTCGGAAATCATTATGGTCCTGTCAAACATTGGAACCGGTGCAGTTATTACACATCCAATACACATGCATGGTCATACTTTTGAAGTACTTAAAACGGGATTTCCTACCGTCAATAAAACTGGCTTTCTTATTCCAAACAACGACATAAAATGTAGCCCGACACTTCCAAATGATAAAAGTCAGTGCAACAACGCAACCTGGAGAAATTCAACGTGGATGGAGTATCGTAACATTCCAAATATCAATGTCGAGAATCCAGTGCGAAAGGACACAATCGTTGTTCCGTATGGAGGCTATTCCATATTAAGGATCTGGGCAACAAATCCTGGAGTCTGGTTCATGCATTGTCATATAGATCGACATATGATTGAAGGAATGGCTCTAATGCTGAACGAGTCCTTTGAAAATATAGGCGATTTGCCAAAAGGGATGCAAACATGCCATAACTTTAAAAACCAGCCTCCAGCTCAACAAAGTTCCTTTCAGGCTTCAGAAAAGAATATAAGTGGTTTGTATATATATATCCATAATAGCATTTTTGCGTTGTTTGATTTTAGGTATTGCAAACGAGTTTCCACAATTTTGTCTTCCTAGTTTAAGTGAAATCTATAAAACATGTGTTAAGTCATCCAAACGAATTCCGGAGACTTATTGTTTTTGAACGGTTTCTTCTTCTTCTCCTTTTTTGCCTCTGAAAATTGTCCATCGCGTTTCTCAGAAATGGCTGAACAGAATTATACAAACTCTAGGATATGAAAGACGTGTATATATTGTGGTGCACACTGTTTTAACTTTTTTTTAATTTGGGGTTGGTTTTTTTATTTTTCATTTTCATTTTTTTGGACGGGGGGTGAGGGGGTTGGCAAAAGGGGGTGGGTTCGAATTCTGAATCCTTTGGGGAAAAATATACCCTATATTGTAAATGGTTATAACTTGAAAACTGTTAGAGACATCGATATATGGTCTTCAGATGCATTCATTGAGTGTTATGGGCAATATATATGGTACATAAGATATGGTCCCTTGGGTCATCCCCAACCCCCAAGTTTGGAGAATTGCTGGATATCATAAAATCCGTTAACATCGCCACCCCTAAACTATTTATACTTTATTCTTGTGTAATGAGGCATCATATAGTATATATGATATGGCCATATCGGATGGTTCCGTCCCCCCTGAAACAGAAAGTACCCCAACATCTCAAAATCCGTTCAGATACCCACCCTAAACCATATAAATATTATTGTCTTTGTGTTAAGGGGCATAAATGTTATATAGTCAATGGGCCTCGGGATGGTTCTCACCCCCCTCTGAACATAAGTGCCCAAATATCTTGAAAACAGTTCAGATCTCCACCCATGAATAATACACAATCGTGCTCTTTGGGTCATGTCATTTCACCCAATTTACAGTAAATGACCCCGGGGAACACTGTTCATCATCTTTCTGAAATAGAATTAATCAAGTATCTTTTTGTCAGTAAAGTTTGGCCCATAAGGGTCATTCCTACCCCAAAACGATGGCCTCGTTCGTTTGAGACACTTTATAATCGCCCATATTATAACTTTATTTTGTAAATCAATTGCATTTATTTAATCTGTTGTCACAGTGATTTTAATTGTAATTTCAGAAATGTCGTCTGCAACAATTGGCTTCATTGTGACGTCAGTGATTTTGTTTCTAGCGCTCGTCATTCTGTGTCTCATTCTAAGGAGAAAGAATCGAACAATAAAACAACTAAGACAAAGCAGTGATATGCGAAGTAGCATGGATATTCATGTACCAGTGAGCATGGAAACAACAATGGGCATAGATTCACCAATAATCATGGGTGAACCAATGAGCACGGATATGACAATAGGCAGTGGATCTGGCAGGATGTAAATTACCAATATGTGGATGCGCAAGAAGATGTAAGCAAAATACATTGTTTTACAGCGAACATAGAGAAATGATCTGCAATCGCTCTGCTGGCTATTTCAATGATACTCGCATACATTTGACATTATACGCACAGTTCCTTATAGATTTATCATGAAAGTAACAACAGTTTTGGGAGCTTTCTGAGAAGGCAGGACTGGATATTTTCGGAGCGCGTACAAAGTAAATCAATATGAAAAATCGCTTGACCACATTTGCTTGAAATACTATTAGATAACTGCTAGTCTTCAACAAAAATGGCTGACTTTTGAAAAAAAAAAATGTTTGAAGGCAATATCCTGATCAAATTTGTCAATTGTTGCGATACTGTGTTTGTTTATATGGAACGTTTATTTTTATTTTTTTGCCCACGTTTGACAAACAAGTGATTTGATGTATTTCACACACGCTCTTGTATCAAATTATAATTATAACTCATCAATTATGCGGATACATGAAACGTTAATGTTATTATATAGTATTGCTGGTATTGCATGTTCATTGGCCGATAGTCTACAGTACATTGTATTTAAAATGTAAAAGTCCATTAGGAATCCAGAGAAAAAAAAAGTTACCTCTTAAAACAGAACAAAAGTGAAATCTACATATATTTAAAACTAATCTTTTATTTTTGCTAGCATAATGTGTTATCTATATCTCTACCTCGCGTATTGTTTTCTATGAATGATGATATAAATAGATAAGTGAAATAATGTTCTTTATGTAGCTGGCTTGGTGTTTGATACTAATGAATAATTTCATGCAGTATTGGTTCTTCAGTGTAAGAATTGTAAACAATACAACATTTATTAGTAATTACATAACAAACATACATTAATTTTATTCACAAATCAATGTTAGTAAATAATAAAAATTATTTCTGATACCAAAAGAAAATATTATTTTGATATTTTACCGAAACATGTAAACAAACTTGGCGCTTTACTTTACTTTATTGTACAAAGGAGAATAACTCTAAGTTACTAATGACACACAATTCTAAGGGTGCAACAAATATTTCCAATAGAAACAATTTAGGTAGTAAATGGAAACTATTTGATCAAAATACAGTATTGAACTATTGACACTAAGGGGCCATCATTATCAAAGTAACCTTTCACTACACATGGGTCAAAATCGCGCCATGTATAAAATTCACCCTAGTAACACTTGTACGTTAATGCTCTAAATACAGAGTAATCGTTATGTCTACAAATATATCTATAAACAAGATCAAGGGCGTTAACGTTACAGAAGGCATAAATACATATGCATATAATTGTAAAATACCTTGTTCTCCTCACGAAGTCTCTAAGCGTTACAGCGTTTGTTTATCGTTCTCGTTAAAAACAGAGATGCTGGGCGGATGTTACATAATAAAGTTTTACAGGACTCAAAAAAAAAAAGAAAAATTGCCAATCCGGAATTAATTACATAAAATCATACATACATGCAATAAACAAATTGTTAATAACCTGTATCTGGATGTCATACTTGTTAGTTGTTCGTTGTCTTTACTGGTCTATCATTTGAAGCTGTTAAATGCTACTATCCACTCATCTGGGACATGTTCATCTAATGTCTGCTCATAAGTATTCCTGCAAATACGAATGAAATTAGTCCCCAAAATAACAGCCACAATCTTTGAATAATTAGTCTGAGGAACTACAAAAGCAGGTATGACATAAGATGAGTTACCAAAAAAGGGTACACAAGTTTCTAACTCTACATAACTACGTATAATGCCGTAAACTACTCAAATATTAGATACTTATTTACAGTTTAGATATAATTTGTACATTTAAAGAGAGAGGGAGAGAGAGATTATACCATATCATTGCACGTTTGACGCCGTACATTACTAATTAGATTCATAACATGTTGTTAAATGTTTGAAAACATAATAATTTTACACATATTTCCTGAGGGTTTTTAATTATCAATAAAGTGTTTCCTTGTATTTCTTGTACTAACAATTGCACCAAATATTGAACGATATATATATCAGGGATTGCATAATTAAAAAAAAATGCAATTGAGCATAATTAATTACAATTTTTAAATGATTAAAAGTAATTGGTAATTGAGATTGCCTTTAATTAAAATCAGTTGAATGTATTTCAATACATTCTAAAAAAAATATCATGTATTCTCCATTTCTTTCAAATTCCATTATTTTTGTTCTCCAAGTTAAATCTTTAAATGGGATATTTAAATAATGTGTCGTTTGTATACCTGTTTGACACTAGATTGTGTTGTTGCAATAGTAACTTATCTAAAATGTGTAATATGTTTATACGATATGACACACGGCAAATGGCAATAGCTAAAGGTCTACTTTTACTCAGGTGCGAACTCTTCTTATACACAAAAGCAAAAATATTGAAAAAAAATGGTATAGAAAAAAAAACTTCAGACTAAAACTTGAACACTGGTTGAATTATTGTTTACTGAACTAAACTAAATTGAATGGAATTAATTATATGACTTTGCATGTAACAATGTAATTGACACAATTATCGTGGATTTGAAATTATTGAATTATAATATAGAATGTTTATGAAGCTTGCTTAATTTGATAGTCTGTTGATGATTGATAATATTTCAATTAACTTTATCAGTAAAAAATACTATTTTTTCATTAAAAAGACGACAATTTAAATCTAAACTCGTTGATATACATTGTAGTAAAACAACCAGAAGGGGTACTGTATTACATACAGTAACTGTTTTATACATGCAACACAGATAGGAGTAAATTTGTTTTACCTAAATTAAATAAAAAATTTTCAATGTATCCGTTGTTTATAATAATACAAAAGTACGACCCATGTATAAAAAAAGGTTTTCTGAAAGCATTATGACTCAATTGGAGCTTACTTGAAGCAACGTTAGTAAACATACATTTGATAAGATTTAAATATATATTAATAGTTGAAAACCATGTTTTAAAACCATTTATATGAATTTTGATTTCTGTCCAGTTTTTTTTTAATTATATAGTTATTTATGTTGTCTTTTTTTGGATTGTTTTACAATTGTTTAATTGTTTGAATGATATATCATGTTTGGTTTTTATCCCTGTCTAGGAATTAAATCCTGAAATTATTTTCCTGTAGGATCTGTTTCTTTATACGTGGTAAAATCATGACATGTGTTTGTTTTTAGCTGTAACTCTTACTCCATTGTTATACAATTATTTTACAATGAATTTCAAACATTACCTAACCAACATGTTGCCTTATTTCTGAATAGACGTAATGGGAATGTAAATGATTGAGAAACGATAGACCTACCCCATTGCTTTAGTCACCATTTCACCATCAATTTTAGATATACTCTTTCTTTTACATCTATACTTTTCTTGTATTTAATTCACGCCAAAGATTTGTAAGTTTTCTTTCCTTTCAATGCAAAGTCGGCATGTAAAAAAGTCGTGCATCTAACACTGCTTTCTCCTTCAGAATCATCACTTCTTCGGCGATGTATTTCAACTTCACACGAGATGCATTAAGCTTTGCTTCAGCCCGTTGAAGATAGGAGCTAGACCTCCGGGATGTCCCACTTGAACTAAAACTGTCCTCTCCGAGAGATGGAAGGTTGTGACTTGAATATTTTGAGGGGGCTCTCTTGGGGCTTCCTTTTTTACTCGGAACTCGAGGTGACCTTGGGTTGTTTGCTTGTGTTGTGGAGCTTCCACTCGGTTGCACCAAAGATTTCAAGTCTGTTTCATGAGTGAGCTCATCTAATCTGAAGAGTGCTGCTCCGACTTTTGCTTTCACTGAGTCCATTATCAACCGTTGGGCTGCCATTTCATTAATACTTTCATTGGTACGCATTGATTGCAAGTATGCAACGAAATCTTCCGAACACTTACGGTATGCTTCATAGCAAGACTTTAAAAGATTCTCATAAGTGTCTGCATTTGGTCTGCTGATAGATCCTAAGTCGAGCAGCTTAATGTCATCTATGCATCCATCAATCTCACGCTTGATTTCACGAATCTTAAACATGTGTCTGTTAACTGTTGACTCATATAGTTCTTGTCCATATGTTGACAAAGGCCGCACACGAGTCATCTCTCTCTTTGATTCTGTCTCCAGTTTCAGGCTCATCTTGACCGACAATGAAAGCCAGATATTTTCACTGTGCAGTTATAAGACTGAAAAATATGTCTTGTTCCTCAGTTTATTGTTGCCTCCTCGTGAGAGGGTGAACATACTGAAAATAACAACAAATAACATAAGTACATACTCGCATAAACATTATTATACAGATGACAAATGTAATGAGCAGTTGAAAATACATGTAACAGATCCACATTTTACACTATGCCAAAATTCGAAAAACCATGAATATGGAAGTTTTACGCTGTAAAATCATTAATTGCACATTTGTTAAGCACACTTTAACTGATAAAACATTTTCATAGAAACTTGTACTGTCTGAATGATAAATCTGGCATATATAACAAAATTATAGATGACCAAGCCATGTTTTACACTATCCTATACACACTTGCAACACGAGGTTTTTAAAGATGAGGTATCTATGCAAGAAATATGATGCGAAATATGTAAAAGAACGTTTACGCACGGCATCTGTAGTATTGTTAACAAAATGCATATAAACTAAACTTACTCTTTGGCTCACAAAGACTTGGAGGACAAAAATAATAGCGTAAACATTTTCGGCGGCATTGTAGCACTACCTTCTATAAAACAAAACAAATAACGTAGAGTAAACAAAATAGAAAAATCCCGGAATAGCAATTCCGCCACATTTCTACTTTTGATTTGTCAGAGGTGTATTTGGTTGAGTGTTGTGGTATGAAGCAGCGTGGTGAAGATAAAAACACGTTCAAATCCTTGTTTTGCCAATGAACTTTATATATGTGAATAAGTATCCTCTCGAGTATAAAACGAACAACAGTTTGAAATGCTGTCATCTGACCGTATAAGAACGAATTCACTGTAAGATTACATATAAATTCGCTATTGAACTTAAATAAATAACGGTAAAGGTAAATAACGCGTTTTGCTCTATCAGTTAATAGGTTTTATGCCGGTATAATTACTCAACGCATATTTTTTTTTATCAAAACATTTTAGCGGGATATACAAAAAAGCAAGAAGTCAATTCCATTTATGAGTCATGTATCATACATTAGTGCAGCAAACATGGGTTTAAAATTTCAAAAATAAAATTGTCTAGTAATTATACTAAGCAAATGCAGTTTGAAACCCCCAAAACAGTTCTTCGTCTTTCGTAAAGAATTATGTAGCTCTTGTATTTGGTAGTTTTTTTAAAGTCATAATGTTGGAGTGCTGATTTTGAATTCTTCTACAAAGGCCATTTGTTTTTCAAACATATAACCAGCGTTACAGACGATGTAAAGTGTAGTTCTTTAAGCAGAATTTGTTAGCAGTTGCGACCATTAATAAACCTAATTATTGTGTTCATGGAGGCGGTGTGCTATCACTATGTTGTTACAATTTTATCAAATCCTATCGAAATTGAAAATCCTAGTATATGTATAGGAATTTTAATTTTATTTTGGGAGTATTGTTTTTCCTTTAGGAAGGATTTATATTCGCGCAGGGTTTTATTTTATGATAAGATATCCGCATGCGGGGGGGGGGGGGGGGGGGGGGGGTGCATGTATCATACACGTAACTTACGCACAATTTGCAAGGGCCAGGTTTAAAAAAAATGTATCTATTTTAGATTATAAAACTTAGTGTATATTATACTAAGCACATCGAGTTATAAATGATAAGCAAATTCCTAGGTATTGTGTTTTTCTCTGTATTACAAATCGGCGTTCCAGGGTTTTTTTTTCATAGCTATCTCATGATTGATAATATAAGGGATGGTTGTGTAGCCTTGATTACACAGATCACTGATGACATTTTAAATATTGGCTCAACTTTGCAACTTTTTGACAAGAAGAGCATATAATTTTGCCTAATTCTAATAGTTTATCCTAATTTTAAAAGGATGAAAAAAGTCAGCTAGGGAATCTAAGGTATTTCTGGTATTTGAGAAAAAAAAAACCAAATTTATATGGAGACTAAACATTGTATCGTCATCTACATGTACATGTATGTGGCAATATGTTACTGTGAATTTTATGAAACCTTAAAAGGTTTGTCTACCATTTTTTATCAACCGGATTTTCCAACGAAAAAATCTGGTTATTAAAATGGTGAAAATGGCAAGCGGAGGGCTGTCAAAAGGGTACCCTCATTGTATGGATAACTTCTCCTACAGTTCTTAACAAAGGAATTGTACATATATTAGAGGTGTATTTATTGTAAGATGTTGATTTCTGATACTTGCAGATTTCAAGATAGAAAGCTCTTCTTTTGCAGAATTGTGCATATATTACAGATGTGCATATTGCTAGGAATTTAATTTTTCATAATTCATGAAAATAAAATATTAGCTTTTGAACTTAGTTATTATATTTTGCAAAATATAAAGGGTACTCCATTTTATGGGATACGGTAGGTAGTGTGTATTATTTCAGGGTTGACATGGATTATGGATACAGTTCACATAAAAGAAAACCCGGTTTGCTGTCTCATTGATATTATATTCTGATAGGCATATTGGCGTATTATGGCGCCATTTTGGTGTTCACAGTTGTAGTACTTACACTTCTACGCAACATGCTCTACATTTTTTTTTTAGTATTTCTTCTACTTTTAGCATGCAACAAAGGATTTTTTGGTGTTAACTGCAGTGAAAAATGTGGACAATGTCGTAAAATATACCAATGCCACCATATATATGGTACATGTTTAACTGGATGTGCTGCTGGTTATCAGGGGGGCATGTGTAAAACAGGTATGTAGACATCTACGTAGTACCCATTAAATTACATATATATGGATGGATGAGGACATATGGCATACTTTTCTAGCTTGCTTGAGATCAAAGATAACGTAAGCTTTTCTGATCACGTTTTGTCTGACTTCCGTCTGTCTCTCTGTCCGTCCGTCTGTAAACTTTTAACATGTTTTACTTCTTCTTCCGAAACAATGAACCAATTTCAACCAAACACTTAGATCAGCCCTAGATGAAGGGGGTTCTAGTTTGTTAAATTAAAAGGCCCCATCTCTGTTAAAAGGAAGATAATTAAGAATTATTAAATTGTTCGTATATTTGAAAAAAAAATCTTCTCAAAAACCAATGGGCCAGAAAAGCTGTAATATGTTTTAAAGCATTTTCAGGTACTATGATCCAAGTTTTTGAAATCATGATCCTCGGGGGTATGTTGGAGCCACAATGGAGGGTTGAATTTTTATAGAGGAATATATAGTAAAACAAAATCTTTTCAAAAACCAATTGACCAGAAAAACTGAAATTGAAGCATCCTGAGTTAGTATAGTTTTAAGTTTGTTCAAATTCAAATTTCCGATGGTTTAGTGGAGCCACAATGTTGGAGGTTGAATACTTACATGATATGATAAAGAAAAAAGGAAACTGACCAGAAAAGTTGTTATCTGGGTTGAAGGACCTTCCGGTATTGCGAATTCAAATTTGTTCAAATCATGATCTCCGGGGGTACGTTGTGGACAAAATAGGGGGGGGGGCAGTTTTTCATAGGAATATAGAGAGAAAAATCTAAAACAATCGGTCAGTAGAGTTGTAACTTGAGTGGAAGCATCCTCAGGTAGTATAGATCCAAATGTGTTCAAACCATAATTCATAGGGGTAGGATTGGGCTACCTTGGGGTGGAATATTTACATAGAAATGTAAAGAGTTTCATTGTATAGTTTGCAAAAAAGCAGTAACTTGTGTGGAAGCATCCTCAAGAAGCGTAATGAATAGGGAAAATGTTTAAAAACCTTATTAAATAGGATTTGTCTACTCTTTCTTGGGGGGGGGGGGGGGGTGTTGAATTTTTACTTAGGAAATACATTTGAATATTCTCAAATATGTATGGTATACATTATTACTAATATGCAAGAGTATTGACATTTTTTTTTTTTTTATGTAGATTAGGGGTTCAAATTTTGATGTAGGTTTATATTCATATGAACAGTTGTTTAAGATCTTTTCGAGAATGGCAATGCTCACTATTTGATACATGTATATCTATGAAATTATCCATCAATTATGTACTAATAAACAAATAGAACACAAACATGAGTTCATTACGTGGAATTTGATAGAATGAGTAACGGTCCAGAGTGTTAACACTTATCGTACCTTTGCCGCGATCGTAAATAATGTGTTCTACAACAAAAATGAACAGTTTGGATTGTTAATGTATTATTTTCAATACTTTATTTCGAGAAGTCTCCAGAATGTGTCACATTTTATTTTATTCAACATGCCATACATACTTACCTGTATGAGAAATGATTAACACGGTGTTGTGTGGTTATAAAATATATTAAACGATAAAAGTAGCCATACGTCAATCTGTTACATGTTTTACAATAATATGTGTCATATGTGAATGTGACTTTTTGATTTTATTAAGACAAAAGACACAATATTCAAAAGATTATGATCACAGTAACATTTATAACAGTATCATAACTGTATTTAACGTTTATTTTGGCAAACGTACATCTTGGTAGAGAAAACACAAAATAATGGTTTGTTATTGTTTTTGTTTTATTTTGCTTTGCGTTTATGTTTTTAAATTTTTTTGAAGTTTTTTGCTGTTGTCACATTTGTCTTTTATCTTGAAGCGGATATGCAAAATATTTTTATTGAAGCTAGTTAGTGTATAGAGCTGTTGATTTAGCCCGATTTACCCATTATTATAAAATTTAAATTTTCAAAAATCACATACTTAGCATAAAAGTATACGAATATATATAAAACACGAGGTTTGATTTTGGATTATACTCCTTTATTTTGTTCACATAAAGTCCTTACTATAACTTTATAAATGTTTATATGATGTGGCAAAGGATCATATGGTCTTCAATGTAAACAAACGTGTGGACACTGTCGTGATATCAACCAATGCTCCAATATCAATGGCTCTTGTTTAACTGGATGTGATGCTGGTTTTAATGGAGAATTATGTAAAACACGTAAGTATTAAATCAGTAAAGTAACAGTCAAGCTTGTAATTTAACGATTTTATGTCAAATCCAGTCATTTGATTGGTAATGAGTACCTAAAGTCTAAAGATGTATGAATAATGATCGATTCAAACTTTCCACTCGAAAACCTTTTTTGATATTCAAAACATCAAAATGTATAAGTATGATTATAGTACATCTCATCTATGCTGGTCATTTTGTAACTGATTAATTTATTTTACATGTTTAAGGTTGTGACAAAGGTGCATACGGCTTTGATTGCAAAGAGAAATGTGGAAACTGTCGTGAAATCGGTCAATGCTTTCCTACAAATGGAACATGCCTAACTGGTTGTGATGATGGTTATCAGGGAGACTTGTGTAAAACACGTGAGTGCGTTGTAATTATATTTCACTCATGTAAGCAACCTATGCGGTGGCTTGATAGTTATGTAGATGTATAAAGTCCTTGTAACATATTGTATACACATATTGCTGTCTACATCAGATGAAACTGTAAAAAGAAATTGTACCATGTAAGTTAGTAACTGCTTGTGTTCCTTTGCGGGATCGTAAAAGAGGTAGAATCGGATCGAGATAGGATCAGATAGCCCTGATTTCTGTCAATATGCAGAGCATAAGTGCAGACCTAATCACTGCGCGAAGCAGGGATGACAGTGCACTTGCGCCAACAACACAAACGTAACGCTAACAGGGAGTGCCGCACAATTGCAAAAGAAAGATCAGACACAAGCAGGGTTGACCAAACAAACACACTAGTACCGCGCACTCAGCATTGAAAGTTAAAGATAGGAGGAATGACGACACACTATCAAACCATACATGTTCAAGATTTACTCCAGCAGTCAGGTTTTCTTTTTTAAAACATCAACATTGTCCAAACATAGATGCCGGCCTAAAATCATTCAACATAGTGTCCTCATACATAAGCTAAAATAAAACAAACAAACACTAAGACCTTATTCAAAGGAATTAACATATAAACGTACAATAGAATATTGATTTTTGTATGAAAATGACAATCAAACTTATCATTTTTTTTCATCTCGAAAAACAAAAACCAATCAACACTGGAGGTAACCTAATTATGTTGTTTGAGCAGGCTACATGTACATTTATATCCAAATAACTCTAATAGTAAAAAAAAAGTCGTTACACATATAACCATAATTATTGTAACTAAATAACCGTGTATATTTTTTTTATTTTGGAAACTAAAGAGTGTCGTCATACATAAACTAAAAAAAAAACCAAAATATTAAGACCTTATTCAAAAGAATCAACATATAAACGTACACAAGAATATTTATTGTTTTATGAAAATGACTATCAAACTTATAATTTTTTTCATCTCGGAAAACAAAAACCAATCAACACTGGAGGTAACATAAATCACCTTCTCGTGATAGAGAACGCTAAAGACAGTAATGTCACTGTAGAAAGGTTTATTTTAGAGTGCTGGTTGTTTGAGCAGGCTACATGTACATTTATATCCAAATAACTCTAATAGTAAAAATATAATTCGTTACACATATAACCATAATCATTGTACCTAAATAACCGTGTATTTTTTTTTTTGGGAAATTAAATCATCGAAATAAAATTTGTACATATTGCATGGTAACGTCTTAAACAATAAATCACAAGGACAAACACATTTGAATGTTATGAATAGATGTTGTTATTGTTTCGCTAAAGAAGCAAAACGTTCATCATTATATATATATATATATATATATATATATATATATATATATATATATATAAAGCACAGAGAAATTCACTTTTGTTGGAGCTCCACCATCCGCCCCGACCGAGGCTTGAACTCACGACCTCTGGAACCCAATCTCCTAGCAGTGAGCGGCCACCGCGCTCCCCACTCGGCTATCTAGGCAAGACAAAAAATCTTGCTTTCGATAACGAACGGAACCTAGCGCGCTGGCCGCGCACTACACAGTCGCTTGAGATACAGGTGGAATACAGTTAAACGACAATCTGAGAGGATCGGAACGATACACATTGCATAGATACAAACATATATAACAAGCACAAACATTGCAATAACTCTCAAATTGACATATACCTGCCCATAGTGAATGATAAAGATATATATAAAGCACAGAGAAATTCACTTTTGTTGGAGCTCCACCATCCGCCCCGACCGAGGCTTGAACTCACGACCTCTGGAACCCAATCTCCTAGCAGTGAGCGGCCACCGCGCTCCCCACTCGGCTATCTAGGCAAGACAAAAAATCTTGCTTTCGATAACGAACGGAACCTAGCGCGCTGGCCGCGCACTACACAGTCGCTTGAGATACAAGTGGAATACAGAATATATATACAGAATATATATATATATATATATATATAAAACTTATTTCTTCTAATCATTCCAGAATGTGACAGAGGATCGTATGGTAGTGAATGTAATGAAACATGTGGACACTGTCGTAATATAAGCCAATGCTCCAATGTCAATGGAACTTGCTTAACTGGATGTGATGCTGGTTTTAAAGGGGACTTGTGTAAAACACGTAAGTAAGCTCTGACACTCTGCAGCATGATTATTTTGTAAAAGATTGCAATCATGCCACTCTAAACATCAAAACGTATATAAGTGTTTATAGTATATATCACCTATGTTGATAAGTTATATTATTTTTTCTGTTCTAGCGTGTTAACGTAACATAATTAAGGTGGTGACAACGGGTCATTTAAACAATTAAATGCTTTCTTTGGTGTTCCATGCAGGATATGAAGGTAGCGACATTGCAGAAATATGGATTATTACATGGAAATTTTTTTATATCGCATCCAATATTAGCCCGAAGTCACTGTATATCAGCCTGAGAGCAGTCAGTTTATATCATATACTAATATAAATTCTAAACAAGCAATAAAAACATGTGATTAATGATTATTGTTAAAAAAAATTGCTCTGTGTCTATGTATTTCATCTCTGAATTATTTTTGCGCCAGCTGTTTGTATACTAAGTTGACGTCGACGTAACTACATGTATTTGACGTCATACTCAGAGATCGAAATTGAACGACGCATAACTCTACGTCATAATAGCCGGTTATTAACGGGAAGGGGTGTGATAAAACATCCGAAGATTGCCGGAGAGTGGTGTTATATAAATCTCATATCACATCCCCAAGGTTTATATCACGCGGGTGGGCGAATTTTCTGTTTCTATCGCACAGGGTGGAAAAAATTATATTGTCTTTAAGTATACGAAATAAAATACATAACCCACGTTATTGTTTACATTACATCTTTCTTTTAACTAATAAATAAATTGATTATAAAAAGTAAGTAAAGTTCACTAAATTACGGTTAAAGTACAAAACTTTAGCTCAAAGAAACAGCCAAATTGTCTCCTGTAAGACTTTGAGTCTGACATCATCCCGATAATTTCGTGATTTTTCTTAGGGCGCTGTAGGTTTCAAACAATCTATAAACAAGACGTGTCAATTTGAGTTCTGTCATTTTCTTTTCAGTTTCAGCCGCTGTAGATTTCGACCAGTCGATAAATGGGGCGTGTCAATTTTTTTCAGTCTGGCTGTTTTTATAGAGCTATGAATTAACTATAAATTTCCATAAGAAATAGAAGGAATAATACTTTGTATATATAAATATATGACTTTAGATATACCAAATATTGTGGTTACTCTCGTTAAAAATAGACACAAATTTCATATCAAGGAACATGCTTAACTGGTTGTGATGTGGTTTTTTTTTCAATGATACTTATGTTATTTAATGCTCGCACATTTTCATTAGCATATCTTTGTGCAAATTTTGGAAATGAGTGTGATAAGAAATATTATGATACTTGAGCTGGGTGTAAGACTATAAATGGTTCATGAGACTCTTGTTGTGTCCCTGGCTACATTCAGTGGTCTTACTGTTTAGCCAGGTAACATGTAAGCGTTTTTGGGAACTGAGCATCGAGATAAATTTTGCATATCATACATGATTACATAGTTCTTCTAAAAACATAAATCTCAAAGACCAACACATTTAAACGTTTAGTGTGGGTTTAGTTGTGGTATTGTTAAAAATCAAAACGTGCGTCAATATTTGTATGGAAAGCAAAAATATATATTAATATCATATATTTGCAGAATGTGACAAAGGATCGTATGGTATTGGATGCAATGAAACATGTGGGCAATGTCGTGATGAACACCAATGCTCTCATATCAATGGGACTTGCTTAACTGGATGTGAAGTTGGTTTTAAAGGAGACATATGTAAAACAGGTAAGGAAAAAATACAGGTACAGGCAGAGGAACAAAATCCTTCTATTTGTTCTCATCACCTAGATTTTTTATTATATTTATTAATTTTTAATAAAGGCATGACAACATGTAACTGTTGCAGTGTATACCGAGAAGTGCATCAATTTTAAGGTAGCATTAAATATCATCCTATATTATCCTCTAAATATTAAGTTAGAGTCAGTTCTTGTCATTTTATTTAAAAGATTGTGACAGTGGTTCATACGGCGTTGACTGCAACGAAATTTGTGGAAACTGTCTCAATGAAAGTCAATGTTCTAATACCAATGGAACATGCTTCACTGGTTGCAATGCTGGCTACGAGGGTGACTTATGTAAGGCACGTGAGTAGAAAGTTATCAGGACAACTAGTTAGAGATGCAGCAGGTAGTTAGGAGAGTGATGATAACATATTGAAAATACGGATATGTATAACATGAATTACATTTGCCATAAGTATTATAACACTATATAAATATACTGCAGGTTAATAGGAAAGTGGTGATAACTTATTAAAAAATGGCGATGTATCACATGAATGCCATAAGTGTTATAAAATACCCAGTAAGCTTCTTTAAAACGAAAGTAAACTTTGATTCATATATATAGGAATGATGATATGACAAAATTCAAAGTGAAAATAGATTTTTTTTGTAATAAAAAAAGTTAATCAATGAAAACATGACTTGTCAGTACTCAGTTGTTAACTAAATAATCGTTTACATATGCCATCCGGGAGTCATTTTTTCGATCAAATTATAATGTTTCTAAATCAAACCAAGTGCCATTGTAAACGATTTTTTTTAAATGTTGTTAAATTGAAACCTATGTTTTATTTTTACTAAAAAAAGAAACATAAAACAAAAGGAAACAAGCTGATGTCAACTTAATGTTAGAATTAGACTAAAAAGGCATAATAATGACTTTTTGCAATTTTACGAGAAAAAATAACGTTCACTAACGTTAATGGTTAGATTTGTTATGGTTGTAAGACAATACTGATGCAAGTTAATGCAATTATTGTTACTGCATTAACCTGATCTAAACAGCAACAGTTGTCTGACATTCGTTGTATCTATAATCGTTTTAGAATGCAATAGAGGATCTTATGGATTTGAATGCATTGAAACATGCGGGCACTGTAGAAACAACAGCTACTGCTTTCCGATTAATGGTACTTGCTTAATTGGATGTGATGTTGGCTATGGAAATGCATATTTTAATTTCTGATTACGGTTTGAAACAAAGGTGCATACTAGACACAAGTGAGTAGAATTAAAAGTGATTACATCATAATAAATTCTTTTATTAAAGAAAAAAATAGTGCATGCAATATATGTCTTTCTTTAGTTTGGAAGTACAAAATTTGATATCAGACAAATTCAAAAAGAAAGCAAAGTTATAAGTTTAATTTACTATTGTTTTCTATCTCTGTATATTTAGGCGTGATTTACTATAGCAGTATTTTTTTTCATTATTGCGTTAAAATATTGATGACTTATCTTTTGATCGAAGTGCCAAATTATAATGTTTGCTTGTATTTAAGACTTATTGGATGTTTTTGAAATCATGCTTTCCACCGCAAGTTTGAATGTATCAAGCATAAAAATAGGTTAATTTAATATACTCCTGAAATTGTCATGCGCCGTAAAAGTATTTCAAACGACAAATTTAAAAAAATGACAGCGAATGTCTACGCACGTTAATCAAGAAACCTAGCAAAAAACATGAAAACGAAGGCTTGAGAAAAACTGAAATAACAAGGCAAGGTAAGTTTTTATTAAAATATTGCAATTTGTAGTGTTGCTTTTGGTAAACTGTAAGAACAATTAATCAGTGAAAAAAATGTTATGTAAATTTGTTTCAGCAGTCTATCATGTCGTTGCCAGTCTAGCTAAAAAGTTAAAGGTGTATAATACCAACATCTAACAAAGTTTTACAACTACAGACATTCTTAGATTAATTGTAAACTTTTAATCAAATATGTTTATGTTTCAGGATTTAAGTAATTAAAGAATTTTACTGATGCATTAAATTAATTTTCCCTTGGATTTTTCCGTTGTTTATTCAAAATCTACTATCATTTGAATGTTTAATTCAGATTTACTTTTATTCATTTAAATGTTGGTATCTTTTTGAGAAATTATTTAAATGTATAATAAAAGCCTTTTAATAGTTTAAACATGAAAATAATTGATTAACAGCCACATTGGGACTTTAGGAGACATACAATGAGTAAAATGCGCCATATGTAATAAAAGTCATTGCGTCGTCGGCGCTTATGTTATTTAAGCAAGTCAATGCAAGCTTTCAATATTTTATTTTTTATTTATTTCTGTCAAGTTATCAGAGCATGGTGCCGGATTTGTTTTCCAGCACACTGTGTCTATGTTGGAAATTCTGAAAACGTAAGTCACATCTTAAATACTGTAGACGTATTTTTGTCCGCGTGATATTAATTTACGCTATGAACGCGGGCACAAATGTTCCGCGGAATTTTTCCCCAGCGTACTTAAAGTGCATTTTAGAATGACATTTTGAAATTGCATTACATGAATAAGGATAATCCGAAGTTTCTACATTATATAACATTTGCATATACGTGTACCCAATGTACAGTGGATATCGTTTTATCTATGCAAACTGTCAAACAAATTTGTATTGAGAATTCACATAATAAATAATTTAATCTCCTAAAGATTTTACTTTTCTGTAAATTTACTTGCATGAAATTTAAACTTCTCCCAGCTTGAGATAACGGCACGTGTCAGACGACAAAAGTGCCCCAAGCGAGTTTGTCTTTCAATGACCCAATTAACTACGTGCTAAGACCCGTATTTTTACTGCAATTTTTAGATCCCTTTGTGCTCTGACTTTTAATTGACAAAACTGATCAACTCATAATTTAAACGACATGTGAACCCAAAAATTGAAAGTTAATAAAGATTTTAGACAGCGTCGTAATATCTTGACGGCTAACTAATGACTACCGACCAGTGTACAACCGATAATTAATGTTCAGTGTGAACAGTTCTTACAATTTAAGTCCAAAGTTGGACAAATTCTAGGTAATGAAAATCGCTCGGAACTAAATTTAGTAATAATTATTCAAATGATTTTTTTTTCATTCAATGAATTGATATTGTGATTCCGCAGAATTATGACCCCGTGGAAAAAAATATGTCTACAGTAGTTTAAATTATTAACTTAAAATGTATTTTGAAATAAACAGATGCTTCTTACATTATATTTCACCCTTTATCCAGTGTATTAAATGGGAGATTGTATAATTGTTCAATGATTTTTGTATTTGCAGATAAAACAGACTTTTCTTGATGGTGGGCGATAAACAACGTACAATTCTACATGAAGTACATTTTAACTTAATTTGCAGAGGAGGATGTAAAACATGATGGGATTAGTATATCTAAATTTTATTCTACCACTTTAGAATTAATCAGCATATCTTGATGTTAAGTGCATAATACAAAAATGAGCGATCCTGTTTTACTACAAAATCGTTTCAGCAATATCTTAAGGTAGCCTCTACGGGTAATAATGTGGTTATTCTGTACACATATTTAGTTGTACATACAATTATAACGTTCAATATTTTGTTCATTTGTTTTATTAAAATATGGAACAGTAATTTCTTTTAATCATTGTTTGGTTTTGGATTGAAGTTTCGTCTACAAAAACATAGTTTAATTTTAATATCATTTTCTTTTAGATTTTAGTTTGCGATATGTGTTTAACAGGCATGGGGTAATCGTAATCGAGTAATCGTTATAGATTGTAATGATTACTCTTTTTCAAGTAATCGACAGTAATCTGTAATCGAAGATCTTTTCGATTACTTGTAATCGTAATTTAATCCATTACAGTTAAAAAAGTCCGTGTAATTATAATTACTTTTTCGATTACTTTCGATTACTTTTTACATAAACATATTGTGAAGCACTTATTGTATAAAAAAATACTCTTCAAGTGTTTATAATACAATTCATTGAATAAAACTGTTTATATTCATTTTTATGATTTTCAACTTTCACTTAAAATATAAATATTGGTTGACATTTCATCGAGTACAGAATCAGATGATCAGTTTACTCTGTGTTTCACAATTCTTTGAAGAATTTTTTAACATAGTGTGGTTCTGAAAAACCACTAAGCTACTGACAATTATCAGAGAGAGAAAGAGAGAGAGAGAGAGAGAGAGTTTTATATTTTGTGTCTATTTTGCCAGAGAAAGATACAAAAGGGTGTGTAAGTGTCGTTAAGTGTGTTTGTCCTTGTCAGGTAAGGAATCCACAAAGCAGTTAATAGGGTGTGACCACCCTGATCATGTTAGATAACAATTAAAATAGCCCCATTTAGGATCTATTTTAAAAATCAACACAATTACAAGCTCAAAACACATAAAGCAAGGCTGCCTAAAAGTTCTTTCCATATTTCCGATGATATTTTTAAAAATTATAAAATTTTAATCAAATTCAATTCTCGTATTACCAATTACAACCGAATAATTATGATGGCTAAAGGTGCAAGGTCAAGAATTTATCTAAACTCGTTAACCCCAAAGAAAAAAAAACTTGTTTACGTGACAGACCTTTATATAATTGCTTATAATTTGACATTTGAATAAGCAGTAGAAATTATAAAATGTTATTTTATGAAGATTGAAATATGAAGTTTCAAATTTTCATATCATTCATAATGAAAATACCCCTTTAACTCTAAAACCAAATTAACTTGAATAGTTTTTATATGATGTGTTCAGAACAGGTACCATGAACATTTTAATGTTATTTTTTCTAAAGTATTCGATTAATAATCGGTTACATGTTATAAAGTAATCGATTTCAACCGATTACTGGACAAAAATGAATGTAATCGATTAATAATCGATTACACAAAATTCCCCTGAGTAATCGATTATTATTCGATTACTTTTTTGAGTAATCGTGCCCATGCCTGGTGTTAAAAACATTGCTTGCACAAGATTCCGTAGTTGTCATGGTCTCCCCGAAATCAAAATATTCAATCCAAAATAAACATCAATTTCTGCATTTATTTTTATTTTTTCTTGAATGGTCAAGTTGTGTCAACTCATTGAGCACAAAACTCAAAAATTTTGGGGGGTTTAGGCAGTAAAAGCAAACTATCAATGGAAAATCTACGGCAAATGCAGGAATGTTCACGATTTCCACGAGTTCAAAATCGTTTAATATTCGTTTGCATCTGTGGAGGACTAAAGTGTTATGCCAGGAAGGTCAGTTGATTATTGTACTTTTGCACCACCTTGCATTTCTCATGCGCTTCATTTTACTTAAGTGGGATTTTTGATTTATTTTACATGCATCGAGAAATTCACGCATTTGTGGGAGTTTTTTTTTAATCACTGAAACGGGGAATGGTTCCCGTTTAGCGTAATCATTCCTCAATGCAGTAATTGTGCCCAACCTGTTAAGCTATACATGATCAAAATAGGATTTGTTAAATAACTTCCTCATATTTGATTTTCTTTAAGAGAGAAGGCACTTAATATTAAAACATGAAGTTCATCCAAAACGGCAAAGGTGAATAACTTCAATAAATTGAAAACATACATATATTTTTGGAGTTCCTTAACTAAGAACAGTTGATTTACAGCCTCTAAAATAATGCAAACGGAACACAAATTATTTTGTTTCAAATCGAATTTGCCTTAAAAGTTATTTCGTCATTCTTCTGCAACAACATTTATCCTTTTGTTTTATAATATTGATTCTATTTGTTTCAGCTCAGAATGTGGTGTTTTTTTAGCGCTTTGATTTTGTTTTCTTTAAAAATCTTATACTATTTTTACTGTTACTCTAAAATTGGCGATACTTGATTTCAATGTTCATTATTTGAAACAAATATAGGTAATCCACATACTTAACACTGGTTACCCATCCTTAATTAATTGTTAACGGGTATTAGCTATTTATATATTTTTGTAACATATAAATTATAAAAGGTATTAAGACTTCAAATTTTGAAATAATATGTCGATTTCTGCTTCGATTGCTGAAAAAGACTAACGCATGAATGCTGTTAGCATTTAACGACGAACGGGCTGATTATGTTATTGCTTAGGTGTTTCATTGCTGTTGTTTATGAGCGCTGCCTTTTTAACTAGGCTGTTTGTCGACATTTTGGTATTATTATACTTTTTTGTAAATACTGAAATCTGATTGGTTTAGACGCAGTTGATAATCCGTTCTATTACCCTCAGCGTTAGCAACACACTAAGCAACGGGTAACATAACGAATTGTTACATGCGCGTTAATTATGCGCGTACGGTTCGCCGTGGAATTCACGCCATTTATATATAAAAGCAGTAAAAAAAAATTCTAAAATTAAGACATTCAGTATAATAAAATAAATAGTGCCTGTTTGGGAGGATAACAGTTGAAATTGTTATACTTTCATGTTAAATACTGAAATCTGATTGGTTAAGACGCAGTTAATAATATTTACTATTACCCTCAGCGTTAGCAACGCACGTGGCAACGGGTAACATTAAAAAAATGTTACATGCGCGAAAATTATGCGCGTACGGTTCGCTGTAGAATTCACGTTATTCCTATATAAAAGCAGTAAAATTTTCTTTAAAATTTTAAAAAAGACATTCAGTATAACAAAATAAATAGTGCCTGTTTGGGAGGATAACAGTTGAAATTGACACCCCTCGAAAACCATTGTCAACCTCCACTTCGCGTCGGTTGACAATGGTTTTCTCGGGGTGTCAATTTCAACTGTTACCCTCCCAAACAGGCACTATTTATATACTCTCACCCCTCGAAAACCATTGTCACCCTCCGCTTCTCGTCGGTTGACAATGGTTTCCTCGGGGTGTCAATTTTAACTGTTATCCTTCCAAACAGGCACTATTTAAATGAACGGATATACAGTTAGGTAGAAAATATGTTATATGGAAATTGCCTTGTTCAAACTTTTTTATACCTTTTATCTCTAACTCAACAAAGTTTGTGATTTCTGTGACCGTGTACAGTTAATGTAAAAGGTTAGCCTTTTTTAAAGCAACAGTAAGACATTTTGAATGTCTACATGTAACTATGTTAAACGTTCTAAATGAATACACTTATAATTTTCCTTTCTTGTCGCTTAAGTTATATCTTATTAGTTCGAATGTATACAATAAAGGAAGTTTAAATTTCTATCGACCAGTTTGTCTGCTTCATGTTAACGGAAAGGTGTACTCACAGACACTTGTGTACACTCTAATCACAAGTTGTTTCTTCTTTCGTGACTTCCGTGACATGCTGTGATACGTGCATTCCACGTTACTGTTTTCACTTAGTGCTGTTCCCAAAATGAAAGTTTATAACTACAAATAGAGATTTCAGGAAAACCAAATAAAGTTCATTGTAAAGTATACCGTAATCAAGCTGTAAGCTAGAAATACAGTGCGTAAATATTACTATTGCTTATTATTTTTTTTTAGTCAAAATATAAATATCTTAATTCCATACGTGTGAGATGAACATTTGCTTTAAACAGTTGGTGCTTTATCAGATATTTCTGATCAGCACTATTTTAGACACAGCCTATTGCTTCAATGCTTCAGTGACCTTGTTTTTGAAGATGTTCCTGTAAAATCCACATCACTTTTTCTATTACCGCAAAATTGTATATTTGTTTTATCCAACACGTTGAAATGATTATAAAGTATAAGTATACTATAAGTATAAAAGTATATATGTACTCAAATAGGCTTGGCGAGCTGAACATAAAGAAAATATCTGCATCGATATTAGAACAAATTGAACGATTGAATAGATGCAAATATTCTTTGATTCGGATGGTGATTGCTTATGTTAAAAAATGAAACCCTCTGATTTTATTATTAACAGTAATTATTTATTAACAGGAATTAAAAACAATTATCATGATTAAATTTAACGTAGTTATATGAACAGCGATCATTTCATCTTCCTTATCTCACTAACAATTTGCAATTTGCTTACAGAGAGACCAGGTGTCGTATGAATGTAAATATATGTAGACGTTGCTTAAAGGAACGCTCAGAAGCCATTACAATATACAGAAAACGAGAGGAATCTCATAGTAAGTTTCTTTAAAAACAGAAAATTATACATAATATACATGGAAAAAAAGCAATGCAAATAGCAAATGATATGGAACTTTTGTGAAGAAATTGATATACATGTAAAATGTGTACTAGGTGAATAGATAAATTCATAAGTTTTTTAAGTGTACACGTGAGTATTTTTTTCTCATGTTTAATTAGTGTACGATTGGTATTATTCTAATGATATTTTTTTTACAAAGGTCCAAACCAGATAGAAAGTCCAGAGTCGCAATTCCTCAACGAAACCCGAGGAAGACTGGTTTAAAAATACTCCGAGCAGAAAGAATCATACTGACGATATATCCAAATACTGCGTTGATCTAGGGACATTTAAGGAAACCATTAACACACGATGCATGCATTAAATATGAGATGCGATTTTTTTTCTAAAATTCAAGAGTCTTGTTCGAGCCGTTGCATGGTTATAAAAATGTTAACTCTGCATTTCATCATAAAACGGTTTTGTATGATCCTAAGAGCTATATGTTGAAGAATCCTTCTAAATACTTAAGATTATCTGAAACCTATAACAGGAACAATGGATAAATGGTGTTCAACATTTCTTTAAAACCAAACTTTATCTATTTCACACCTGTATTCTTATAGACAAGAAAAACATTAATTTGTTTATTGAATTAAAATTCTAGTGAGATATAAAGATATCTAGACAATGGATTCAGCAGGGAATCAATTGTGAAAGCGTTTGCATATATTTTAAAAGAACACACATTTAAGAGAATTGTTTTGATTTTCAAAACCTTCAGATGATTTACTTAATGACAACACCATGATATAGGTTTATTCTATCCATGTCACATTTTACACCATTGTATTTCGTTATTGCTTATCAATGTATTTATTAAATGCAATACATTCTTGGTGAGTTTTTTTATGTTAAAAAAAAACAAACAATCAAACAAACTCTTACTAAATGAATGGATTATAAACCTCATCCAAAATGTGTTAATTTAAATACAGTCAGGCAATGTTGAGTAGATAATCAACTAGTTATTAATGTAAAGGAGATCCATAGGCTCAACAATTGAAAACTATGTTAAAAAGAACAACAGTTTGTTACATGTACCACATTGGATAAATTTTACTTAAGGAAATGATAAGCTCGATGTTTTTATAATGAGTTGACATTTGTTTAGATCAGAAGCAATAAAAAAAAAGAATTTGTTTTTAAAAGAATAAATGAAACGGAAACCGTGACAATGTGTGTATGACAAGATTAAATGAAATAAAACTTGATGAACATTTAATGTGTAAAGATTGCTTTTATAACTAGATCCTAAATTATAAAAAACGTGTTTTACAAGTTGTTTTTATTTTGTTTTGTTTTTTTGTTTGTCTGTCTGTTGGTTTTTGTTTGTTTGTTTGTTTTTGTTTGTATTTTTTTTGGCTTGTTTACCAATCCAATGCCTTAAACACAATATAATCACTAGTTTTACTTTGTTTATGATTTGTGCCCATTTTTGCTATGCGTCTTTTAAACAATTTGTCATTGTTTATGAAATCAGTTCCATTTTTAGCTCACCTGAGCCAAAGGCTCAAGTGAGCTTTTCTGATCACAATTTGTCCGTTGTCTGTCGTCGTTGGCGTTGTCGTTGTCGTCGTCGTCGTCGTTGTAAACTTTTCACATTTTCATCTTCTTCTCAAGAACCACTGGGCAGATTTCAACCAAATTTGGCACAAAGCACCACTAGGTAAAGGGGATTCAGGTTTGTTCAAATGAAGGGCCACGCCCTTTTTAAAGGGGAGATAATTGAGAATTATTGAAAATTTGTTGGTATTTTTCAAAAATCTTCTTCTCAAAAACTATTAGGCCGGTAAAGCTTAAACTTGTGTGGAGGCATCCTCAGGAAGTGTAGATTCAAGTTTGTTCGAATCATGGTCCCCAGGGGTAGGGTGGGGCCACAATTGGGGGATCAAGTTTTACATAGGAATATATAGAGAAAATCTTTTAAAACATTTCTTTTAAAAACTATTAGGCCAGAAAAGCTCAAATTAAAATGGAAGCATCCTCAGGAAGTGAAGATTCAAGTTTGTTCAAATCATGGTCCCCGGGGGTAGGGTGGGGCCACAATTGGGGGATCAAGTTTTACATAGGAATATATTGAGAAAATCTTGAAAAATTTTCTTTTCAAAAACTATTGACCAGAAAAGCTCAAATTTGAGTGGAAGCATCCTCATGTAATGTAGATTCAAGTTTGTTCAAATCATGGCCCCAGGGGGTAGGGTGGGGCCACAATTGGGGGATCAAGTTTTACATAGGAATATATAGATAAAAATCTTTAAAAATTTTCTTCTCAAAAACTATTAGACCGGTAAAGCTTAAACGTGTGTGGAGGCATCATCAGGTAGTGTAGATTCAAGTTTGTTCAAATCATGGTCCCCGGGGGTAGGATGGGGCCACAATTGGGGGATCAAGTTTTACATAGGAATATATAGAGAAAATCTTTATAAATTTTCTTCTCAAAAACTATCGGGCCAGAAAGATTCAAATTAAAATGGGAGCATCCTCATGTAGTGTAGATTCAAGTTTGTTCAAATCATGGTCCCCGGGGGTAGGGTGGGGCCACAATTGGGGGATCAAGTTTTACATAGGAATATATAGAGAAAATCTTTAAAAATTTTCTTCTCAAAAACTATTAGGCCAGAAAAGCTCAAATTAAAATGGAAGCATCCTCAGGAAGTGAAGATTCAAGTTTGTTCAAATCATGGTCCCCGGGGGTAGGGTGGGGCCACAATTGGGGGATCAAGTTCTACATAGGAATATATAGAGAAAATCTTGAAAAATTTTCTTTTCAAAAACTATTGACCAGAAAAGCTCAAATTTGAGTGGAAGCATCCTCATGTAATGTAGATTCAAGTTTGTTCAAATCATGGCCCCCGGGGGTAGGGTGGGGCCACAATTGGGGGATCAAGTTTTACATAGGAATATATAGATAAAAATCTTTAAAAATTTTCTTCTCAAAACCTATCAGGCCAGAAAAGCTCAACTTTGAGTGGAGGCATCATCAGGTAGTGTAAATTCAAGTTTGTTCAAATCATGGTCCCCGGGGGTAGGGTGGGGCCACAATTGGGGGATCAAGTTTTGCATAGGAATATATAGAGAAAATCTTTAAAAATCTTCTTCTCAAAAACTATTAGGCCAGGAAAGCTCAAATTTGAGTGGAAGCATTCTCATGTAGTGTAGATACAAGTTTGTTCAAATCATGGTCCCCGGGGGTAGGGTGGGGCCACAGTTGGGGGGATCACGTTTTACATAGGAATATATAGAGAAAATCTTTATAAATTTTCTTCTCAAAAACTATTAGGCCGGTAAAGCTTAAACGTGTGTGGAGGCATCATCAGGTAGTGTAGATTCAAGTTTGTTCAAATCATGGTCCCCGGGGGTAGGATGGGGCCACAATTGGGGGATCAAGTTTTACATAGGAATGTATAGAGAAAATCTTTATAAATTTTCTTCTCAAAAACTATCGGACCAGAAAGATTCAAATTAAAATGGGAGCATCCTCATGTAGTGTAGATTCAAGTTTGTTCAAATCATGGCCCCCGGGGGTAGGGTGGGGCCACAATTGGGGGATCAAGTTTTGCATAGGAATATATAGAGAAAATCTTTAAAAATCTTCTTCTCAAAAACTATTAGGCCAGGAAAGCTCAAATTTGAGTGGAAGCATCCTCATGTAGTGTAGATACAAGTTTGTTCAAATCATGGTCCCCGGGGGTAGGGTGGGGCCACAACTGGGGGGATCACGTTTTACATAGGAATATATAGAGAAAATCTTTATAAATTTTCTTCTCAAAAACTATTAGACCGGTAAAGCTTCAACGTGTGTGGAGGCATCATCAGGTAGTGTAGATTCAAGTTTGTTCAAATCATGGTCCCCGGGGGTAGGATGGGGCCACAATTGGGGGATCAAGTTTTACATAGGAATATATAGAGAAAATCTTTATAAATTTTCTTCTCAAAAACTATCGGGCCAGAAAGATTAAAATTAAAATGGGAGCATCCTCATGTAGTGTAGATTCAAGTTTGTTCAAATCATGGTCCCCGGGGGTAGGGTGGGGCCACAATTGGGGGATCAAGTTTTACATAGGAATATATAGAGAAAATCTTTAAAAATTTTCTTCTCAAAAACTATTAGGCCAGAAAAGCTCAAATTAAAATGGAAGCATCCTCAGGAAGTGAAGATTCAAGTTTGTTCAAATCATGGTCCCTGGGGGTAGGGTGGGGCCACAATTGGGGGATCAAGTTTTACATAGGATTATATAGAGAAAATCTTGAAAAATTTTCTTTTCAAAAACTATTGACCAGAAAAGCTCAAATTTGAGTGGAAGCATCCTCATGTAATGTAGATTCAAGTTTGTTCAAATCATGGCCCCCGGGGGTAGGGTGGGGCCACAATTGGGGGATCAAGTTTTACATAGGAATATATAGATAAAAATCTTTAAAAAGTTTCTTCTCAAAACCTATCAGGCCAGAAAAGCTCAACTTTGAGTGGAGGCATCATCAGGTAGTGTAAATTCAAGTTTGTTCAAATCATGGTCCCCGGGGGTAGGGTGGGGCCACAATTGGGGGATCAAGTTTTGCATAGGAATATATAGAGAAAATCTTTAAAAATCTTCTTCTCAAAAACTATTAGGCCAGGAAAGCTCAAATTTGAGTGGAAGCATCCTCATGTAGTGTAGATACAAGTTTGTTCAAATCATGGTCCCCGGGGATAGGGTGGGGCCACAGTTGGGGGGATCACGTTTTACATAGGAATATATAGAGAAAATCTTTATAAATTTTCTTCTCAAAAACTATTAGGCCGGTAAAGCTTAAACGTGTGTGGAGGCATCATCAGGTAGTGTAGATTCAAGTTTGTTCAAATCATGGTCCCCGGGGGTAGGGTGGGGCCACAATTGGGGGGTCAAGTTTTGCATAGGAATATATAGAGAAAATCTTTAAAAATCTTCTTCTCAAAAACTATTAGGCCAGGAAAGCTCAAATTTGAGTGGAAGCATCCTCATGTAGTGTAGATACAAGTTTGTTCAAATCATGGTCCCCGGGGGTAGGGTGGGGCCACAGTTGGGGGGATCACGTTTTACATAGGAATATATAGAGAAAATCTTTATAAATTTTCTTCTCAAAAACTATTAGGCCGGTAAAGCTTAAACGTGTGTGGAGGCATCATCAGGTAGTGTAGATTCAAGTTTGTTCAAATCATGGTCCCCGGGGGTAGGATGGGGCCACAATTGGGGGATCAAGTTTTACATAGGAATATATAGAGAAAATCTTTATAAATTTTCTTCTCAAAAACTATCGGGCCAGAAAGATTCAAATTAAAATGGGAGCATCCTCAGGAAGTGTAGATTCAAGTTTGTTCGAATCATGGTCCCCGGGGGTAGGGTGGGGCCACAATTGGGGGATCAAGTTTTACATAGGAATATATAGAGAAAATCTTTTAAAAAATTTCTTTTAAAAACTATTGGGCCAGAAAAGCTCAAATTAAAATGGAAGCATCCTCAGGAAGTGAAGATTCATGTTTTTTCAAATCATGGTCCCCAGGGGTAGGGTGGGGCCTTAATTGGGGGATCAAGTTTTACATAGGAATATATAGAGACAATCTTGAAAAATTTTCTTCTCAAAAACTATTAGGCCAGAAAAGCTCAACTTTGAGTGGAGGCATCATCAGGTAGTGTAGATTCAAGTTTGTTCAAATCATGGTCCCCGGGGGTAGGGTTGGGCCACAATTGGGGGATCAAGATTTACATAGGAATATATAGAGAAAATCTTTAAAAAATTTCTTCTCAAAACCTATTAGGCCAGAAAAACTCAAATTAAAATGGAAGCATCCTCAGGAAGTGTTGATTCAAGTTTGTTCAAATCATGGTCCCCGGGGGTAGGGTGAGACCACAATTGTGGGATCAAGTTTTACAATCCTTAAAAATATTCTGGGAAAGTTTTCGGTCCAAAACTCAGTACTTAGTGTGAAAGCACAGGTTATGAGATTAAAGGTAGATTCAAGTTTGATGAAACCATGATTCCCTAGAGAATAGTGGGGCCACGAAATGGGGAGGGGGGGGGGTTTATAGGAATAGAGAAAAATCTTCTTACCGGTACAACAACAAAAGGGGCTTTACTAAAAAATAAGAGGTGGATAAAAATTGGCAGATTTTCAATTTTTTTTAGCAAGATCTACTGTACTCAGTTGTCAAGATATTGTTGATACTGTAATGCTAATTTGATCAGAATTAAGGCAATTGTTGCTCAGGTGAGCGATGTGGCCCCTGGGCCTCTTGTTTTAACATTTAGAAGCGAAAAAACAATGATTTTAAAAGAAAGGATGAAAAGGAAACTGTGACAATGTATGTATTACGGCATAACTAGATTTGATCGGGTAAAAGACAGTTGATGGACATTTAATATGTAAATAGTTTTTTTTTAATTGAACCAGCTGGATATACTCTACATTTTAACAGTTCAAGGGTTTTTCGATATGGAATGTGTAGTGAAACACAGCTCGATAACACTTTGTTCGATTTTGAAAATGGTTATACTCTTCCAGTAAATAGATCTAATAAATGCAATAATTTTACTTGTTAATTAATTCGTGTCATTTTTTTCTCTGTGTCTTTTAAACAAATCGGACCAAACTTCAATTAAGACTCAAAGCTCAAGGACAATTCAAATAATCTTTAAATGAGGTTATATTCAAACTTCCTTAAAGCAATTGTTTATTTGGTCAATTATTGAAATTAATTGGTATTCTTCACCAAAATAGCACAACATAATATATTGTTCGAGTCAAGTACTTTTTTAAAAAACGAATTAGATTAATTTTATGAAGAACACTTACAACCCGGTAAAAACCATACCAAGTTTAGCAAGATAATTAATTGCAGACCCTTGAACATTTTCAAGTGTCCATTTCGAGAGCCTCTCAAATCTCAATACATATGTACACAATCCAAACACACAACTAACAAACACATTTGTTTCCTATTTATTCCTTTTAAAAGGAATAAAAAAAACCCACATGCACTTATTATGGGTTTATATAAAATGTGCAAGGATTAATGAGTAGGGTATAATTGTTTACGGGTAAACGTCCCAGGGTTCATCTTGTATTCTGTTTTCATTTTAATATCAAGCATTATCGCCAATAAATTCATAAAATTCCAATACAGTATTTTTCGTGTGTATTTTACTCTCTCTCGATATCTATGTAAGCCGTGTTCGTCTTAATGAGGCACTGTATATAAAACAAAGTGTTTTATTTATTGTGAAGTTTAAAAAATTATTAATCGATATTCTTGAACACTTTTGAGCAACGTGTAAATCGCCCACTTTAAGTGTTTTTTTTTTAATAAAGAAGACTTCATATTGCCTTGAATTTGAAAACATTCACAGGACGTGCATTGTATCATTTATGCATTTTACAAGTATTTGCCTCTTCAAAATTATCACAAACATTGTGTCTGAATTATCTTGAATCCTAATTAGAAGGATGTAATATATTTCGAAACAAATTGTTTTACCTATTTATATATACGGTTTGAAAAAAAATACAAGAGGTCACTTGATGCACCATATACATTGAAAAGAATAAGTGCTATCTTTAATCATAATACGTAAGAAAAAATCCTTCTTTTAATGAACAAATATTTTTTTTTATTCCTTATGCTCAAAATGGAAAACATGTACATTATATATTTAATTTAAAAAAGTTGTTATCATGACCAAAAAAACCCCATAATGAATAGTCATATTCAGAGATATAGTATAGTGACTATGATAAATTGAAGAGAATTCAATGGAGTAATATATTTACATCTACCGAGTGTGATTCCCTCTATTTCTTAGCTCTATAGAAACACCCAGACTGAATTATACACGCCCTATTTATCGATTTGTCTAAAGATACAGCGACGAAAGGAAGACCACGGACTGTACAAAATAATCATGAGGAGGTCAGACCCAAATTACCATAGGAGACAATTCGGCTTATTCTTTTATCAAACGTACTGATAATACACTAACAATAATTTAGGGCTTGGGTAGAGGATTGTCGTTTTGGATCGGTATTTTTTTTTATGATGTGGTCTCATATCTGCAACAGTGTGTGTAGACAAATTGAATAACGTGCGCTAGCAATTGCAATGCTTATATTTACTTTTTCAACATGTATTTCCTTTCTGCAAGTATGATTGAAGAAAAAAATATCAGCCTTAACGAGTATTCCACAATTAACGGATGAACCATTTGAATAGTCGAATTATGTTAACAAAAAAAGAACACAGCGTTTTAAATTCTAAATGCACATTTATATTTTCATTCTGTAATTTGATGAAGCTACTTTGGTGATTAGGTCTTCTCTGTTATACGTAAATATTATTCAAATTAAACAATGCAATTAACTTGGGAAAAAGAAAGTTAATGTAAAAATGGTCTATTTAGGTAAGATGAAAGTAATAATTGGTGTTGGGTTACCATCATCATCAAAGAACTATCAGTTTTGATCAAACTGTAAGCTAAGAATACATAGGGCAAATCATATATTCTGACCCCAAATCCTTACTGTAGGTAAACAAGCAGTTACCTGCACATTAGTTTTAAGAACTGTTCTTTGTTGGTTTGTTTGTTTGTTTGGTATGTTTTTGTTTTGTTCATTTGTTGTTGTGGTTTTTGTGTTTTTTGTGTGTGAGTTTTTTAAAGCGCTAAGCATAGCTCTGCGCTTTACTGTCGTTAGACTTCTACTTCCGGTGCATCGAATAACTGTCCCTTATGAGCAGAAATATATATCCTTTTAACTGGTTGGGACACCAGTTTCGAGGATTAACGCACATGACTTCACGGGCTATTGTGAGTCTAATGTACAAAGCTTACGTACATCATTGCAATGTCTGCTACGGAATGATTAGTCAGCCTGCGGGCCGATTCATTAAATTGTCATGAATACTCAAACGCGCTTGCATAAACTCGAATGTTGGGAAGAAATTACTAGACAGTCCGTGTTAGAGAAATTCGTAGAAGTTATGAAACTGGTCAGTATTTTTTAAGACACACTGCGCACCGTCGCATTATATACGTGTACACTGCTACACACTTATCTCCTCACATACAGTTATAAATATATAGGTACATTTGTATTTTATTATTGAAGCTATTCATATTCTTGTATTTTTATAGATTGTGTACTAGTCTCTTGTAACATGAAATTTGTATTCCAATGGCTGAATTTCTTAGCTTTTATAATTGCTTACCTTGTGCGGAAAAATAGTGCGTAAACAGACAAATCAAAATGACTCTGTAAATAGCGACATGTAGTTATATATGTTCGCCGCTCTCCTCACAGCAAATATATAAGGAACTGATTAAACACTTCAAATTTTGCACAGTAGATTTCATCTCTGTGGACGTTAAATTTACGTCGTTTTCATTTGTTAGTTAGACGCAACAATTTACCAGCTAAATGCAGTACACATGGATTCAGAACATCAATTATAATGGTCAATACAATACATTTATAAAGACAATGTACGTATAACAACAATATAAAAGTGCAAATATTAAACCAACAAACGTATTTACATGTAACATGTCGCACATAAGGTCCATATGTGAAAAAGTGTAACAAAATCAAAGGCTTTTATATATCATAATCCAAGCAAGTGTCCATTTACATGTCAGCTTTGATTTAAAAAAACACTTTAGTGTACAGTGGGGCCTCAGATATCCGGACGCCAGATAACCGGACGCTTCAGTTTACGGACGATTTTATTTGGGAACAGATTTTTTATACGTTATTTTGTCTCATTTATCCGGAATTTTGTGTTCCGGATCCGGACGGTCTGCTTTTACCACAATACACCGATTTACTACTTGTCTTGTTTCATTTAAACAGACGGTGAAATTGTATGATATCTTCTACTCAGTAGAAAAGATTACCCCTGTCAATTAAGTTTCACTTTTTTACGCGCTATACCCTCTTGAGTAGCTTGTATTAACACACTGGCTTCCCAAATCACCTTCAACAATTGGAAAATTGCGAACAACAGTGTATCACACACATATCACACTTGGACACAAAGAATTTAGCTAGATTCGGTTATCATAATTGTCTGGTTAATATTTCATTAGGGTATCATTGGGGTTCATTGGGGGTATCATTGGGGTTCATTGGGGTAAAAAGACGCACCACGTAATGGTGTAAAATATATATACAGTTTTTTGTTTTTTAATTTTTTTTCATATTTTTTTTTCACTTTGTTTTTTTTTCGGTTGTTTAGTTGCACTGCTTATTTATTTCATTGTAGCTTAGTACTAGATATGTGTTTTGTTATTTCTTTCTTTAAAAAAATACAATATAACTATTGGTACCATTCACTAACTAGGCATTTGTGTTTTTTGTGTGATAATATATATATTTTTTTAAAATTTTGTTTCATCACAATGGATGATGTAATTAGATATTTATCTTGTATAAATATATTTAACATTTGAGTAATGAGTTGTTCATTTTCTGACGTAATAATAAACAAATATGTAGATACATAAGATAGTAATCAAAGGATGAAAACTAACCTTTCAGTGGACTGAATGGTAACTGAATGGTAACTGAATGGTACTGGAATGGTCACTGACAAGTTCGTGTTCCATTAGCCTTCAGTTACCTTTCAGTTACCATTTAGTTGACTGAAATGCAGACACATTCCAGTGACCATTGAGTCCTATTTCAGTTATCATTCAATCATATTTCAGCTACAATTCAATCATATTTCTGTTAACATTCAGTCACATTTCAGTTACCATTGAGTCACATTTCAGTTACCATTCAGTCATATTTCAGCTACAAGTCAGTCATGTTTCATTGACAAGTCAGTCATGTTTCAGTTATCATTAAGTCATGTTTCAGTTATCATTCAGTCACCATTCAGTTATATTTCAGTGGTCATTCAGACCTTTTTCAGTGGTCATTCAGTTATATTTCAGCTACCATTCAGTTACATTTCAGCTACCATTCAGTCATTTTTCAGTAGCCATTCAGTTATATTACAGTGTATATTCAGTCACATATCCTAGACCATTTAACGAATTTGCAATTCTAAAAAGTCATTTTTAAGTGACCATCAAGTTTCATTTCAGTGACATTTTAATCACTCTTCCTTGTGTCTCTATTGATAATATTTTGTTGAATATTTAATAGTAAGTGTCTCGTTTAGTTTTTGTGTAAGATAATTTTAAATATACCAATTATAAACCTCTATTATCCTCTGTCAATTAAATGCTGATTCAGTATACACACTTCCTGATATCTTTTAAGGTTGAGGGTTTCCTGATTTTTAATGAGGTTTCTCATAACTTTCATTTGTTGCCTACTTTTCTCTAACTAATAAGTAATGTTAATGCATATAATCCGGGTCCGGTCAAATTGCCATTATGCTGCCTGTATGAAATTTATGCAGTTCGCATAGTGGGCAGATAGATACATAGAGGCTCAAAACCATGTACTTCGATAATGTGTTAGTCTTTCACCGATATTCCGATGGCCTGATGAGAGAGAGAGAGAGAGAGAGAGAGAGAGAGAGAGAGATTAATTACACATGACACAATTGTAACCACTTATTTATTGAGTTTCGTGATGTTTAAAGGTCAGGCTATGATCAACTTAAAACAATTTCCTGCTGTTAGTTGTATGGAAACATTATAAATTATACATATATTTCCGGAGGGTTTTCTCTTTTCTGTTTTCCATAAACTTAAAGTGTTTCCTTGTTTATTGTGTATTAGAAATAAACGAGTACAATCTGTGAAGTATGTCAAATGTTTTGAAAATAAATATAGAAATATTGACGTATATATCAGAGATGGGTTAATTGAAAAACAAACTTTAATTCAGCATAAAGACATTTTTTCTAAAAATGATTGAAACTACTTGGTAATTGATTTTGCCTTTAATAACAATATTTAAATGTATTAAAATACATTCTAAAACATGATACCTAAAAAAAATTTGAATGAATTTTAGATTACATTTCAATTTATTTTTTTCTAAGTTAAAAGATGGAATAAAGTGTCTAATAATAAAGTGTCGTTTTTATACCGTTTTGACATTGGTTTTTGTTGTTGCAATGAAAAAAACATTTCTTATAATATCAAATATGTTTATACAGTATATCAAAGTATCTTAGACATTGCGTACAGGCCTAAGTTTGTTCAGCTGTGAACCCTTCTACAAAATCTGTAATACACAATAACAAAGATACTGAATAAAAAATACTTTAGAAAAAAATAGTTAAGAACTAGACTTGAACGTAATGATACTGATTGAATTTATTGTTCATTCAAAATTACGTTTCTTGAATTGTTAAATTGTGATCAAATTGAAATCAAACCTTTAAATATATTACTGCGTATATGTGTATCCCGATGTTGTTTATAAATGGTTTTGTTCTCAAAAAAAAAAATGAGGTAATTAATATGTACTTAATTACATTTCTCAAAGAAATTAAATGGAATTGATTGCATTACAAAAATGGAATTCCGTGCAATTGACAAAATTATCAATCATTAGGATTTGAAATAACATATGTTTAGTTATATTTTAGAGTAATTGACCTTAACACTGGTATATAAGCAATGAATCTTGCTAAATTTGATACAATAATGATAATTAACTATCTTTTAATACAAATCATAAATAATACTATCTAAGTTTTTTTAACATGGTACGAAGATTGCAATTTGAATACAAACTTAATTGTTGAATTACATTGCAATCAAACAGAAGGGGTTCTGCATTACATACAGTCAACTGTCTTATAAATAACAAAAGGATTTTTTGTTCATTTACTGAAACGAGTATATTATATCATTACCAACAAGATCATTAAAATGTACTATAAACTCTCTCTCTCTCTCTCTCTCTCTCTCTCTCTCTCTCTCTCTCTCTATCTCTCTCTCTTTTTCTAATATTCTACTATTTGAATAAGCAACTACCGGTATCTACTAATATGGATTGACATACAACAACTGGAATTGTTCATCAGAGCAGACTACAAATGGATACAATCCCTTCACAACCGCCAGTTTCGACACACATTTTATTGTTATCGAATCTACAACTACAACAGACACAAATACAATATGGTCAAATATGTAATAAAAACAAACAGAGAGAAAATTTCCCAAAAGTATACCCAAAACTAAAGAGAAACTTAGACATTATACCATAAAAATATGGCTCCTTTGAAAGGCTTTATAAGATGAACACCCAAAATATAGGTCAGATCGCAGCATAGATATAAATCTGTCGGGCATTGACATGTACTGCTTAAGTTTAGGCAGAAGTTCGCTAGTTCTCAACATTGCGCAATCACGACGATCTGACTCTGTTCGGTCATACACATTGGCAATGAATCCGTTTGATATTATAACGGACTGGAATTACTATGCACACATCTGTGTTCATTGTAGATGAGGTGTTGGTTGACAGAAGGAATACAAGTTCGCGTTACAATCCCGTCTTTGAAGCCCCAGCAATGCCGATATTCGATACATAGCATCTGGGTAATGTCGACTGGCTACCTGTAAAGAGGGAAAGAAAATCAAACGAAACAAAACGAAACCAATCGAAACAAAACGAAAATAAACGAAACGAAACAAAACCAAGAATAGGAACGAAACAAAAAAAAACACCAACTAAACTAGAAACTAAACTTTAATCCAGTACATGATATCAATAAAGTGAAAATAAATTCATTAAAATAAAACTTTAAACCATGATCTATAGGTACATGTATGTATTCAGATTGCGGCTTTAAATTCTTAAGAGCGAGGAGAGAGAGAGGAGAGATAGAGGAGAGATATTTCTTTACATATGACACATTTGAAACCACTCAATTATCAGTCTCTGTGTCGTTTAAAGGTCAAGCTGGTTTCCAGATTGCGCACAACTGCTAATTAGAACCATATCCCATTGATAGATGCTTGAAAACATTGTTTATTATACTCATATTTCCTGGGTTGTTTTTTTTAATTATCCAGAAAGTGTTTCCTTGTTTATCGTTTTCTAAACAGTAACGATCATACTCTGTAAAATATAGAGTCATTATTTGCAAATTAAAAAAAAGAAAATAAATAATGACGTCTATAGCAGGGATTGCTTAATTTAAAAAAAAATGCAATTGAGCATAATGACATTTTTTTTTAGATAATTGAAAGTAGTTGGTAATTTAGTTTGCTTTTAATTAAAATTAATTGAATGTATTTTAATACATTCTAAAATTATCATGAATTCTCTATAACTTTTAAATTACTTTTCAATTTCTTTCTTTTATTCCAAGTTTACTCAGGTGACCTAAAAATGCTATAGAAAAAATGTCCTTTAGACCTAAACTTGAACTTAATGATCTGGTTGAATTATTGTTCACTTAACTAAACTAAACAATGGAATTAATTGCATTAAAAATGAAATTGCATGTAATTGACAAGATTATCATGGATTTAAAATTATTTAATCATATTTTAGAGTGTTTATTTTTACCCCAACACAAGTATTTGAATATAAGCCATAAAGCTTGCTACATTAGATATTAGGTAGATATTAGGAAGACAACAACTCAAATCTAAACTCGTTGATATACATTGTAGTAACACAACCAGAAGGGGTACTGTATAACATACAGTAACACAGATAGGAGAACATTTATTTTACTTAATCTACATGTAAAAATGAAATATTTAATGTTTCTGAAAAGTCTGTTGTTAGGTCATATATCTCCTTACGATTGGTTTTGTTTCGCACAATACATGTACCCCTGTCGGAGGTGGTCCTCATCCGAGCAACTCTGATTCAGATCACACGATTTTCTAGATTGTTTCATGTACAAGTCATCCAAAACGTATGCAGGAAGAATGATTAATTTTCATTAATTCCAGATAATGACCAAAATATATAACAGCAATTTAAATCATTGCTATACATAATTGTAGTAATTTACACATTCATATCAGAGACCAATACCCTTCCCTATATCAATTTACTATTTTTAAAATTTCATCACTTCGATTGGCATTTTAAGTAAATAGATGTTAATTATAAGAACTCCCTGCATTATTTTCACCATGAACTGTTTACGTTGAATTTGATAATTGTTCAAATCTTAATATTTCAAGCTCCTGGCACTTTTCAATTTTTTAAATATTCATTCTGCAAGATATAAACAGAAAAAGGTATGTATGTTTATGTTAAGCCCTTGCACTTTGCATTTTTTCTCGTATTAAGCTTTGATAATTTTCTTTCAGTATTATCACCGGACAAGGTATTCCCATGAGACTCAACATTTGCTCTTGCGGTAGCAAGATATGTATTTTGTATATTTATATAGTATTACATGTACTTTGTGTAAAAACATATTGGTTAAGAATATCAAGCTTATTCAAAGGATAATATTTGATGTGACGTAGTTTACATGCATCGCTAAGTCTTATTGGACGTCCTTACATGTGTAACATAGCCCAGCCTTAGTATGTTTAACTTAGCTGAAATCACAGTGATTTTACCTATTCTGTCAACTCTGCCTGTTTCAATTTTTGTTTCCTATACAATTTGTTATTTTTTGTCATAGGTATTGTAAAACTCAAGCTGTCTCAAATATATTTGAGAGCGATTATTATGCCCCCCTTCGGAGAAGGGAGGGCATATTGCTTTGTTGCTGTCTGTCTGTCGGTCGGTCGGTCCACCAACTTAAACTTTTAAGAAAATACCTTATTCCTGTCAAATCCAAATCCTAACATGGAAAATGATTAGAAGCAGTTAACACAAAGATTAATTGTGACGTGTAAATATGTTCTGATCTTGATCTTTGGTCACTATAGTATAAGAAAAAATGGTGCACCCATTACTTTCCATAAGAGAAATACTTGAGTTATTCTATATTCCTAGCGGAGGTAATAATTGAGCTTGGTCACAATACTTCTAGTGTTTGATAATCACTATTACTTTGAAATCCAGCAATCATCGATACTCTCTTCGAACATCTACAACGCAACAATTTGATTCAATATCAGTTCTGGCTACCATGCAAACCGTTGTCAGTAAAAGAATAATAGTTATTGCATAATCGGAAGAGCATATTTGATTTTAATCAAAATATTTAAAATATTCAAAAATAAAAGAACTATTTTCGTAGGATCCTCTGACAAAAAAGGCGTGACAGTTTAAAACAGCTTAAAAATAGTTGAAACCATAGAGAATTCTTAAATCTTAATCTAAAATGCCTGTCAGAAATGAAATGAAATTAAACAATATTGATAAACATTAAAAGTATGGCGTATTTTGAAGTGGAATCGAATCAGTAATATAAGTATGTTTGTTTGTCTGTCTCTCTTTATCTTTCTTTCATTCTCTCTTTTTATCTCTCTCTCTTTTAAAATAAATGTACATTAATATGAGAGGTCTATCTTCCAGCGCTTTAAAATCACTTAATTTAACCGTTCAACCATTTAAATAATACATGTAAGAAAATCCAATTATAGTTAGTTTTATTCTATGTAATTCTTTCTCAAATACAGGTAGCAATGGCATATACTTTAGTGATTATCAGTTTCTATTTCTGGTCCAAAAAAATGACAAGATATCTTTTTGTCTACACAAGACAGAGCAGAATCAAAATACCGCATATTTTAGTCATCTTGAAACTTGTGTTTCAATGCTTTTTATTTTATCTGCACTTTAGCCTCCAATTGTTGAAGAACGTAAATTGTATATTTCTGTTGTAGTAAAGAGCAAAAATTTTGACATAATCATCGCTTGTGTTCAGACGAAATTCTCAATCTCATGGTATGTAAAGTTATATCACAATGCAAAACGTCAAATATGATTACTGTGAAATATCTTGACAGGATCATGATAAGTTCTGAATCTCTTATTATTATTTTTGCTTACTTAATTTCAATCATACAATTTCATCTTAGAGACTTAAAACAATACTGTATTTAAATCATATTTACATTGTATTATGTATAAAAAAAAACTGTTCTGTAACTTAAGGTCTATTGTAGAGTAATAAGTTGAGCGTTAAGCGAAACAACAGGTTTACAATATTTTGACACACCCCTATTATTTATCTAAATCCTTTACTACGCAAAGATAGATGGTCTCAGAATGCTTAGTAAACAAAATTATATAAAACATACTTTAAACAAACATTTAGATTTAAAAAAAAAAACGAAACACATATCTGATTGAGCTCTTTAAATTCTTTGTGTACATGTACTTTGCAAAACAGAAGGACAGTGAATAACTGGTTATGCAACATTTATACATGTATAAGGTGACAGCTAAAAAAAACTGAAAAGTAGTCAACATACTCAATATATCAATAAAAATATGATATTGAAATCAGGAACATGTTCATCAGCCGACTAAGATATTTATTTTGGACCTAATATGGATCTTTTAAAGATAATACAGTTTTGAGAAACTCATATCGCAAGTTGAACAAGAAGAGTGTCTGCTTAATTTTCGTTCAGAATGTTTAACTGGCCACTGCAAATGATACTTATATGTTTCAGTTTAGATTACTTATAAAGCGTACTCATTAAAATTCTCAGCGCTCTCACTCTCTCTCTCTCTCTCTCTCTCTCTCTCTCTCTCTATTGACGTTCTGAAAGTATTTTGAGTCAACGTTGAATATGTTGAATATATTTTTCTTCTAGAATTCTTAGACGACATATTTTTTTTGCTTTGCATTATGTAGATGCAAATTTTTTTTATTTTAAATAAATATGTATTAATTAGTTTAATTTTAAAATAGGTTGATTAGATCTTTCTTTTTAAATGTCAATTAATGTTCATGGTAAGAGATTTGAACAATATCTGAATTTCATCCTGATGATATGTAAGGGCTCTATAGATATTGTACTAAACATTTGTTTCCTGTAACTATTTCCTGTATTAAAGTGTCTATGGAATAGGAATCCCGGTCAGTTATTGTACATTGTAGTTGATTTTTAACTTCACTCTATGCGTTTGCTTATTACAATGTTATATGTGATTTTTTACATGAGACTTTTGGCGATTTCAAAGGCTTATGGTAAGATTACATACACATGATGTCAACTAACTTTGCAATAGTTTTGAGTAAAAGTTTTCATAAAGAACTATATATGACATGAGTTAAATTTGGACTCCATAACTCGACATTTTTTTAAGTGTTTCTGGTACAATAGATTGTTATGTTATATTTTAGAAGATTTGATGTAAAATATATTTTTCACCTATTTATTTGATTTAACTGGCAGTATATGACGTCAAAAGTGACGCTGTTTCTATAATTCAATCAAAATCAGTCTCCCAATTTGACATTTTTCTTATCTTTTTTACGAATCGGAAATATACAGCGCAAACTTCAACAAGGATTTTTTTTGTCACTTGTTAGCCTTAAGTATATACGTCTCTGTTTAAAATATTTTGTTTGTTCAAGCATACGCTCTATGTTTTCTGAAAGAGAAATTACTTGAAAACAAGCTGCTTTTTGCTTAAAATGCAAAAATGGCGGGAAAAGGTTTTCATTACGATTTCATATTTCTAAATTGTGGGCAGTTGAATGAAAATGAACCTTTAAAAAAACATCACATATTTCTATATGTGTATAATGAAAACCACAACAAAAAAAACCGTAAAATTATTTTGTTCATTTTAGAGGGCCATTTTAGGCCCATATCATATACAGTCCTTATATATAGTCCTTTCAATACTTTTATAAACTTATAGTATCTTAATCAAGACGGATATCTATCTATACTGTTTGTCGAGTATATTTTTTATAACCTTATTACATGTACATACATTTACATGTACAGTACCGTCAACGCGGATCCCGTATTTTCCGCGCACCCCCGCGGTCCGAATTGCAACGCGGTTTAAACACCTATCTCAGGTAAAAACCGCGTGCCCCCGCGGTTTAATCACCCATAATGACAACACCCCCGCAGTTTGAACGATCGATTACAGGTGTTAAAAAGTATCGAAAAGGAACACGAGTTATCTCCCTCGATTAAAAAAAAAATATAACATGCATTAAACATAAATATAAGTTAACAAATGCATAAAGATAATCATGATCCTTTTACAGAAAATCACATATTTTGAAAGTGAATATTTTTTTTTTATATTTGCTGTTTATTTGGTAATACTGGGGTAATATTTGAATTCTAATCATTTAAAGCTGTTATCTGTACAATCCAAGGTAAAATTAGCCATGCCCGCAGGTGGTTAAAAAAACATGCTTTACTAACTTATTGATATATCGATATACGATTAAATCAAATTTTAACATCTAACCCCAAAAATGTAAAATTAATAAGACTTATTTACTTAAATTAAATAATTTACTTTATAAATATTCAGGTATGTATATTTTTATTTTCAATATCATTTTATCCTATGAAACCGTTAAAAATTCATTCAAAATGTAATGTGGCTTAATCGCTTATATTACGGAAAATCACGACTTTATAATTGCTGTAGCAAGCGTCATTGTTTTGATAAAAAAAAATATAATTTGTTCGGAAAATTGATTTCAACCAGCTCTGTAGACCGACTAGTTGTAGCCTTATTAAAACAATTGCTCACAATTAAATGTTCAAAGAAAAATCAGTTCTCCTAATTAAAACACAAAGGAAAAAGGTACTCATAATTAAAATTGTATGATTCTTCACATCGCACGGGTTTTATTCAGTTTTAAACTAAGTGTTGCCCTGAAAAGATACAGTGTACATACACGTATATTCTGTGATTTTCATAAAACAATGGCTAGGCGTTCTGGTGTGCGTGAAGATAGACATTTCTTTACAATAAATGGAATGAGGTTCTTACATCACAAAACAATGGGAAGTTGTACATGTTATTAAATGCATACATCTTGAGTTACTTTAAAAAAGAAATCAAATACCAACTATTTTTGTACACATTTCCTTCATTGTGTATATTAATTATAAGTTGCAATTATTTCCTGTGTATAGTGATTAACAAACCTAGGGTAGAAAGCCACATGCTCTAGGGGTTTTCACACCTATTCAAGACAAAAGAAAATCTCCAAATTGCGTACGGCTTCGTCTAACCGTACACCTATCTTACAGAGGAGGCTTCTTGATTGAGTGTCGCCGATCTTGATTTTATCTACGATCTTTATGTGTGTGTGTGTGAGAGAGAGACTGAGAGAGAGAGAGGGTAATGCTCTTTTGCCCCCCCCCCCCCCCCCACGACGCCACTGCATTAAATTGAAATATACTAATATAAAAATGTTCTAAGTTTAGTATTCATAAAAGACATTGTGATTGAATCCAATATGCAGTTTCAGTCTGAGTCCACGTGCTTCATCTGTCAATCAAATAGCCCGCGAGCTGCACCACGTGATTCTTCCTTGATAAAGGAAAACAGTTTCGTTCTATTAGTCTTCGGGAAAAAAAGAAGTTTGTCTAACAATAAAGTTTTTAACACTGTTTATGGTGTTTAATTTAATGCTTGACACTGTTTGTGAAGTTAAGTTCGTATACAACGTTATTTAAAAAGAAAACTAATTCTCTCTCTCTCTCTTTTCGGGGGAAGAGACATGTTAAACGCCTTTTACAGTTTAAGAAGGCAGTAAAATGAAACAATTATTTATTGTTACTGTTAAATAAATTGTTTGATATACGGGTAGAATTCCTGGATGTCACTTGTTGCAAGGAATATCCACCTGCCTCATACCCGTGTATTCTGTGCGTTCAAGCGAAGAGTGATTTCCTGTCAGTGCGGTGGCTTCACACCTTTGTGTAAAACAATTGGGACAAATACACTTAACTTTGACAGTCATTAAACGTTGGAAAGGGGGGTACAAAAACGTTATAATTCGCTACAGATACGACATATGTGTAGTAGCTTCATATTCAACACACATCAGATGATATCAATATCTTTTTATATTTTAAGGGTAAAGTAAAATTTTCATTTTTTGCCGTTGATCGTATGGTATACGTACACCGCGTGCTTGTCACGGACTAGGTTAATTGTCTTGAGTATCGACAGCCTCTCTCTCTCTCTCTCTCTCTCTATCTCTCTCGTTATTACTGTTAGTAAAATTGTTTGAAAAACAAATGAAATTCCTGATGGTCACTCGTTACACGGATTATCCACCTGCCTCATATGTACATATACCAGTGTATTCTGTGCATTCAAGCGTAGAGTGATTTCCCGTCAATGCGATGGTTTAACACCTTTGTGTTAAACAATTGGGACTAAAGTCAAGTACAATTTACATGTACTTTCACAGTCATTAAAACGTTGAAGAGGTGGAGGGGGGTGTTACGAAAAACAGTATTCGCAGCTGATACTACATGTACATTTGTGTTGTAGCTTCATATTGAACTCACATAAAATTATGTCAATATAATTTAGTATTTTAAGGGTTGAGTACAATTTTCATATCATGCCGTTGACCGTAGGTATACGTTCTCCGTGTAGCATGTGCCTGTCACGGACTAGATTAATTGTCTTGAGCATCGAGAGAGTGCCGTAAAACGAGCTACAAACTGATATGGATTAAAACATTTTTGTAGTCGGAAATGTTTAAAATCATTAAAAAATCGAAAAATAATGTTTTATAGTTCTAACCCTCTCCGTCATGTAGATTACATTATAAAAATGACTAAATATTTTTGAAATGATAGGTATATCAACAGTTACATGAAAATTATTACGAGTGCAGATGATTCTTAAATTAAATATCTCTAAAATAATCGATAAGGAGTTTTGAAAACGTGCATTTAAAATACGTAATCATTTTAATGTGTGAAATGAAAACAATACATCAGACATGGCTAGTATAGAATGACTCTCAGTGTTAGGTGGTCGTCTAATTGTCTAATAGCATACATGTAACAATCTCCGATCACCTTGTACAACGGTTGGCCACACCGCCGCGGTTTAAACATGGCTGCAGCGAGGACCGCGATGAATTAACCGCGATGGTGTAACGCGGAAAGGATTAAATAACCGCGGGGGGAGCGCGGTCAAATACGGGATCCGCGTTGACGGTACTGTAACACTCAGTATGGATTTATGTACACTGTTTAAACAATATAACTGTCACACTGAATTTTTTTTAAAAAATGTTGTTTATGTGTATTAAGACTTTGTATGATTTTCTGTCAATCTTTAAATGAATTGCATTATATATAATTACAATATGGACCAATACATAAAATAAACAATTTATTTGAGAAATCATATCAAAATGTAAATGTTATTCATACCATATCTGATAATATATGTGTGATGTATGTGTATGATGTGTGCGTTGATATGTTATTATATGTGCAATATGTTTGTTGTGTTTGTTGACAGTTAACGTTGCCCTCAATAAACCAGCATACCAACAGTACCAATATATATCAGGTGACTACAGATATCACGCCAGTAACGCTGTGGACGGACGCAAATCTAATCTAAGCTTTGGCAGTGGTCAATGTGCTGAATCATGGTACGAACAAACCGCCACCTGGTGGGTGAACCTGACTAGGATCCACAGTATCCATCACATCACTATTTACTTCATGACGAACAATGACGGTATAGTCACAGTCATTATGTATATGGATATGATAGCCTCTGTGGTTTAAACTGCCATCACGCATGATTATACGGTTTTTATTTACATGTTAACAATGTTGTTATAAATATAGATTTTACTCAAGCAGTTGCATAGGATCAGACTTCATTTATACAGCATCTTTAATTAATTGTAAAGGAAAAATACAGAAACACAAAGGATAAGTATATATTTAGTCAGTCCGCGGGCTGACTAATAAGGTTCGGTGTGAAGCTTTAATTTTGCTTGCGTAAAAGAAAAATCTGGGAAGTAATTAGAGAGTTTTTGTTAGAAAAACTTTGCAAAACTTATGAAACTGGTCAGTTTCTAGGTCAAACTGCACATCGATGTATTGGAAGACTGTCAAGGGAATCTTGAGTCTCACAGTCGGCGTATAAATTCCCGACTCTCTTTGTGAGATCGGAGAGGAAATCTATTGGTAGTTGTTTGCGACGAGGCCATGACATTCAGAGAGCTATGTTTGAAAAGTTACACTTTTTAAGTATGAAGTAGGTGTGCAGTCATATATTATATGTACACCGCGTCTCGCTTATCTTCATATAATCTTTTACAGTAATAACAGGAAGAGTGCAAACTAAATGTGCAACCACATATTTTTGTTATTCTGGAAACTTCACTTTAGTCCTATAATTGAAATTCCACTGGTTGACTTTCTTGCTTTTTAAAAAGCTAACCGTGTCTGTACTTATTACATGTACATAGTACATGTATATTGGTTTAACATGTGAAAAGCGAGAGGCTCCACGTTTTACGTAATTCATTTTTAAACAAAATTAATAAGGCCATTAAGATTTAAGGTATTCTTCTAAAACATAATAAAGGTCAAATGTAATGTTTTTAAAATAAATAATCATGTTCATTTTTATTCATTTAATTAATCATTTAAAGCTGCTTGGTCCGATTTTATATCAAATTTTATGCACCCTTTTAAACGATGGCTATGCTTAGAATATGTATAATAATAGACATTGCAGTAGTTTTACCCGTCAATTATGCCAAATTTCAATGAAGGAAAATACGTACAAAATTTGCTAACAAAACAAACGACATTAAAAGGTACCGCGTTATTTCGCCTCATGTTAAATTTCACCCCTGACGACGAGACGGGTATGGTTGTATTACGACTTTGACGTCGCTTTAAATAAAGGTCGAAATGATCAGACAAATTAAAAATAAACATGTGTACGTTTTGATCGCTAATATTTCCAAAGTCTGCTTTCTTTACAATCGATGCATAGCGTGCGGGTTGAATAACCCCAATCATTCGGGGGACGAAACTAAGCGGTTTCCTTTTCTAAACATTCCCGTGATGCATTTTGGTTTGTTTTTTCGTTTGCCCAAAGAGAAATTATTTTATTTAATTTGAATATTTCTAACTTTGAAAGGAGACTGATTCTGCTGGTGTAAATAGGAGAAAGTCCATAACTTTCTAAGATAAATGATTTGTATGGAAAAAAATTTGATACTGTAATTACAAAAAAATCGGACCTAGCAGCTTTAAGTCGAGCTAACAGAACATATTTGACTGATGGGTATTATAATGCTTAGACAGTAAAATGGTGTAAGGTTATATAAATCCATGTACATACTCTCTCTCTCTCTCTCTCTCTCTCTCTCTCTCTCTCTCTCTCTCTCTCTCCATTGGTAAGGAAAACGAAACAGAACACTACAATTAGAATTTCATTTACAAGCCCGAGCAAAATATGAAATAAACCGACTTTGATCGCTGTTCAAATTTCCTAAATAATTATATAATTGTAGTCCTTATTCAATAATCATAAACTTTACTATGATTTGATTTCCATGCAGAGGACCCGGGTGAAATCACTTTTTATTTAAACAAAAACAACCCAAACTCATTTGTTTTACGGTGCAATTCACCGCCGTTTACAGCTGTCACTCTGTCGCGTGTATAGTCTGAGCATTGGCTGTTAGTTCCGAGGTTTTTCGTGATCCCAGACAAACAAAAGAATGGATTTTGTACTTGTACACAAAGGACACAGTACATCGTCTATCATACACAGTATTTTTTTTTATCATGGACTTCGAATCAGAAACAAGACAATCAATTATCAATAAATATTGAAATGCTCGATTTTTAAACACTGGCAATAATACCGCATGCTACATTTAGTAATAGATTGCTGTGAAAGTCTCCTGCAGTCATTTTGTACATATTTTTGAAGTGTTGACAGCAGTGCGTGTGTAAAAAGTACTTGATATTTAGTCCCTTTTCTTAATTCTAATTAAACAATCAGTGAAAAAATATGATAAATTGAAGCTCTTTATCCTTTGTCATCGTATAGTTTTTTAAGCAACTGCAAGGCATTAAAATGTCTTCTTATGAAATTTCAACCAATTTGATGTATATTTGCTGTGCCGCCTTCACGTCAAAATTCAATGTAAAGTCGGTGTCAGATTTCTATTGCCTGGTAAATATACCATATGTACCATATCCGTATTTCAACCCGAACATCAGTGAAACTTGATTAAAAGTTAGTCGCAAAAAATAGCAGAATGAACATATTTAATTGGATTTCTTTTATCATTAACTGCACAGGTGCTTGAGGACAGGATCGACTTCCCCCTTCCCCTTCCGACCCCTCCCCAGTATATAGACCCCCGGGCGTTGTTTTTTTTATTTAATTATCCTTTTAGGACATAATCTAATTTATACATTCATTGTCAAAAAGTACCTAAAACAAACATTTTTTTTAAAAATAAGACCCTCTACATGTATAATACAAGAAGGTTGTTAACTTAGTCTGCCAGCCAAGAGGCACTGCCGATGAATATTTGTTGAAATGTACTATCAAACTGCATCTACGAGTAAAAAGGGTGACCTCATATTGTAGCCTGGTAATTCCCTACATTTAATATCTGCATGCCATGCCCGTGTAAATACATTTATAAGGCAAATGGGACAATTTTCACCGACAATTTGCAAGTTTTGAACCGATCCATCCTGAGCGAACGGAAGTGAGGGTTTATCGCAAGAAAGATAACTCCGAGAGATTTACGAAATTGCATGGCGAACTCGAACAATTCATTAGAAGTATGTTTATGTTTATGTTTATTCACCAATCAATCTATATACTGGGGAGGGGGGGGGGGTGGAAGGGGAGGGGGTCGATCCTGTCCTCAAGCACCTTTGTTAACTGTAAGTCTACGGACACTTAGAAAGTAGATGTTTAAGTTTTTCAATCTCCGATTTCATGCATGCGGCGGGTATCCCGACCATTGACTTGTTTATCTACCGTTGTAAACAAAATATTAAACATTTTTGAAATATTACTTTTTTCAATTACTTGTTGGGGTATCTTTATAATCTGTATGCCAATTTGCACCAAAATTCGTCACTAAGTTAGGGAAATATTCAAGTCGTCTCAATAATTTCCGAACAACCCTCGTGTATCTTGTATATTCTATGTTAGTTGCAGTGTTTTTTTCCTATCTTGGACAAACAAAAGATTTAACAATTGATATACACAACGGAAGTTTTAGTAGAAGGTAATATGCAGCGTTTAAAAAAAAACCCAATACAGTGGAAGTTCTATTTCAATCAGATGTCAAGTTGAAAATAAAATGTCATTATTTAAATTAGATATTATTTTTTATGCATGATTGTTGTTAAGGAAAAAAAAAATCGTTGTTGTAGTTTTAACAAAAAATGAAACATCAGGGTCCCTAAGGATTTCCTCTGTACCTTCAGTGCCGACCTCAGGGTTTCCTCAGTACCCTCAGTGCCGACCTCAGGGTCTCTCTAGGTTTTCTCATTGCCATTCAGGGTTTCCTCATGGTTTTTTTTTGATAGTCTCAAAGTTTTTTTGTTTTTTTTTCATTTCAGTAGTGTATAGAGAGTTAATCTTTAATAGATCTTCTTCTCAAAAATTCATCAATCAGGAAAACTGAAACTTATGTGGATGCATCTTCAGGTCGTGTAAATTTAAAATTCTGAAAATTATTACCCTCGAAAGAAGGATGGGACCACAATGAGGGGTTGAAATTTTACATAGGAATATTATAGAGAACAGTCTGAAATTGAAGTACTGTCGGGGTTGATTTTATTGATTATTATCAATTTTAAAATCAACGATCTGTTATGATATTTTTTATAATGTGAATTTTCGAACTTTTCCGACAAGAATTTCGAGAAAACCCCATCATGTTTTGTAATATTTAAAGATAATATTAATTCCATCAAACTGTGTATCAGTAATCGAAATGTTTCTATAAATTGTACACCTCTGGATCCAAGCAATATTGAACTCTAGTCTCGTTCACCCAGACGCTCGGCTGTCTCCGTTAATCTCCGACTACCAAGAGAGACTCTCTGCTTGTCGGAGATTTACGGAGACAGCCGAGCGTCTGGTTGAACGAGACTATATTGAACTCTTGTGTAGGAATACATGCAACTACAAAAAAAAACAAACATTGAATTGTTCGTACTACATGTATATAAAATCTGACTATTTTCAAGGTATTTGTAGATACTTTTCTTTTCGAAAAAACAATGGTACAGCAAACAGTACACCGAATTTATCTATTATTTTCAAGTTATACGTCTTGTCAGCGGTGATGATTTATGTTTAGGTCCAAACACTGTTTCACTTTTGGTTTGCCAGAGTAACTGCATAGGACAGTTGATTATAATCAACTCCCAAAAATCTTCTTCTCAGACACAGATCAGCCAGGAAAGCTGAAAAATGAGAAGCATCCTTAGGTAGTGTATATTCAAATTTGTGAAAATCATGCCCCGGGGGTAGGATGGGTCATAATAGGGGGAGGGGTGGATTTTTATATAGGAATATATAAAAAACAGTCTTTAGAAAACCTTCTTCTAAATATCTAATCAGCCAGGAAAGTTGAAACTTGTGTGGAAGCATGCTCAGGTAGTGTTGATTCAAAGTTGTGAAAATAATGACCCCTGAGAGAAGGGTGGGGCCACAATGGAGGTTGAATTTTTACATAGGAATATATTGATTAAACACTTTGAAATCTAAAAAATCATCTTAAAAACTAATTGGCTAAAAAAGCAGAAAGTTAAGTTGAAGCATCCTCAGGTAGTGTAGATTCAAAGTTGTGAAAATCATGACCCCCGAGGGTGAGGATGGGGTCACAGCGTGGGGGGGGGGGGGGGTGAGAATTTTTGCATAGGAATTTTTAAAAATATTATTCTAAAAAACATTTTCCTAGAAAAACTGTAACTGTTGTGGAATCAGCTTCAGATAGTGTAGATTTCAATTCAATAAAATCAAAATTTTTAGAAGTAGGGTGGGGCCCCACTTGGTTTCCAACTGTACAAGGAAAATATTTTAACTATTCACAAAAACTGAAATGATATCACATATGGTTTTACTTATATGCAAGGATTTTGAGATATTGCTGATTCTTTAAAATTGTTTAGACTCTTGCCCCTGGACGATTTTTGGGCCTCACATATACTAAAATAAGTTTTTTCCTGAAATCCATGGACTTTGAAAGGTTTTAATAAAGGTGTTTTCGTTCACATTATAGTAGTCCTAAATGATTACTATCGTTGCATTTCGTTTTTAAATAGTTAATTAGCAATTAATAGATACGAATCATGATTTAAACTAGAGCAGAGCTCGTGGCAAAGCCACGAGTAGGTCTTCCGTTGTTGCTGCGAGTTGAAAATTTATATGATTTGGTGTCAAACGATTATAATGACTAATGACTAAAATTTTACTCCTGCTTTTGTTATAAAAACGTGTTGTGATTGAAAGCCTGTATAAAGACAGGAAGAAAATGTTCTAAGAAAACTATTTGTCGAACACAGCTTGTGTAATTGTTTTGAAAACTCTTTAAAGCCCTGTCACACCAAGTTGCGTTCCCAGGGCGTGTTCACGGCGTTGTAGAATTCATGGAATTCGTAGATCGCAAGGAAAATTTACAATTGAAAATGTCACGGCATCCTGATGGCGACTGAGGCGTCCTTACAGAGCTCCCAACTACGTTTCCACAGAGTTCTACTTGGCGATTGACTGCGCTATCGTTGGGAATCCGCCGAGTGCTCATGACGTGTTAGGAGTTTTTACCACACGTCCCGTGCCCTGCGTGCACATGTGCTGTCACGGCGTTCTAAAATGTTCTAGGACATCCCACCGCGGCGAACGAAGATGCCGTTGCATTGTTACGGCGCTGTAGGAGACTCTAGTTCGTTTACCTTGGCGTTTTACATTATTCAATGACGCAGCGGGATCGCCGTTAGGACGCAGCTCCAGTGTGACAGGGGTTTAAACAATGAGAAGTTTAATGGCGAGTTAAATTTTTAAGAGTAGCAAGGATTGTTATATATACATGTATTTATGATTCATGTAAGGAAATGCACGCAAAAACGTGCATAAAAAACACGTAACTTCTGTAATTAAATCTTTCTTATTTTTTGAAGACTATGTGCAAGATTGTAATTGTTTCGTGCTGTCTAAATTTGGTAAATAGCCAAAATTGATGGCATCTCTGAAAGTTTGTTCAGGGCTGATATTATTTGATAATACGAGTAGACTTGAACATTTAAAATAATATTCAGCTATGACAGAACATCGGGAGAATTTATGCATAAGTGGGCTTCTAAATTTTACATCTGATATAGAGACACCGTTATATGTAACTTAAAATTAAATGACATTTTTTTACAGAAATGAATATTACTTCTCTCGAAGATGCAATAATATGCAAAATACCTATTTTTAAGTCAGTTTTTCTCCATTATCGGATCATAAGTAATTCTCTCGGAGAAAGTTTACGTATGTATTTTGAAAAAAAACCCCGGTAAACTTCAATAAAAATAAGCGAAACATTTAGGTGTTACGGTTTTTTTTTTATTTTATGTACATGAAGTAAATTTGATGCAAGTTCCCTTTTTTTTTGTGTGGGTTTTTTGTTTGTTTTTTGCTTTTCTCTGTTTTATCATAAAGATATATATATATATAAAATTACGTACGTCACAAGCAATATTTGCCTTCTCTATTTCTCTGGTATTTTAATAGATTGTGTATTCATTGTTGACCTAAAATTAGTATTCCACTGGCTGTAGCTAACCTTGTAAGTAAATTAAGTTGCATGACAACCTCATACCACACAACTTTATTAACACTTAAAAAAAAAAATCAATTTTCATAGAATTAGAATCAATTTTCATATAATTAGCAATAAAGAAAATTCCCAAGAACAAATGTCCATCTCACTGAAGTGTAACTTTGAGAAGCGCATATATTTTTTGGAGGCAGATACATGTATGTCACTATGTCTGTAAGTCAAGTGAACTAATCTGTCCACACTTGCAATACTTTGATGATTTCTATGGCGACCGCCTGCATATCATAATGTAGTCGTATTTCATAACATCTAATCCAAAGAACAAATTACCTTTGACTTAAAACTTATTATAATAAAATATATAATTCTGTTCATAACTATATATAATAGAAGTTAAGCGTGTTCAACAGGTCAATTTATTATAGCCACATTCTCAGATTATGAACTCGAACCTTTAATGTGAAAATGAAAGTCTTATTGTTTGATAATTGACCACTTTGAAGAAAGCACCCTGCGAACTGTTGATTAATTACATAACAATTGATGGTTTGCAGCCATAAATAACCTGGGGCTATATATGTTCTGAGCTGTTTACGCTGAAGCGACACAAGATTTTCGGTAGCACGTGGCGATCGAATTTACGCAATAAAGAAAGTTGAAATTTACAAAGACTGACCGAATAAAAAGACGGGTGGGAAACAGAAACAGGTTTAGGAGAAAATGTTAAAAATAAGATTCAATTAAATTTATTATCCTTGAGCTTTACAACTCATCGGAATACAAATTATAATACATATAAAATTATATACAAATGTGCAATGTGCAGTAAGTGAGTGGACATATTAAGACAATATAATCATGTACATATCTTAAGATATGAATGAACATAAATGTATAAGTAGCTTAAACTGTAGTATTATTACAATGCTGCGCTCTCATTTTGGAAGCGCTAGAAAAATATTTTCCTAAATTATTGAGTTCCTTTGTATTGTTAACACTTAAAAGTTTAGCTAGCTAAAAAACACTTGGGTTTTTGTAATAAAAACTCTTTTATATATTTCTTTCGTAATTCAGTGTAAAAAGGACATATGAGTATAACGTGGAACTCATCTTCTAAATCTTTTTTATTACAATGATTGCAAAATCTTTTATTTCTTGGCACCTTGTTGTGTCGACCTTTTTCAATATTTAAAGAGTGTGATGAAGTATAATTAATCGGTCTCCTAAGATAAGTTTGCAAACAAAAATTATCCAAGAAGAATAAATGATTTTCGACAGATCTGGAATAAAAAAAAAGAGCACTTGGCAGCGGGGCGACGGGAGGGCAACACCGAATTAAGTTTGTTTTCACAATGAAATGATTGAACGACCATGTAGAAACACTACAGAAGTTATTTATATGTGACCGATAGAATCTAAACAAAACTTGTTTCAAAACTCAATTGAATATTCTTTAAAATAATCACCGAATTGTTTTCACAATGAAATGATCGAACGACCATGTAGAAACACTACAGAAGTTATTATTATATGTGACCGATAGAATCTAAACAAAACTTGTTTCAAAACTCAATTGAATATTCTTTAAAATAATCACCGAATGCCTCAATTTAGGGCATTCTTTTATCGTGCCAGCACCTACTGCAAACATGTAACATTTAAAGAGGTTCGATCCTCTGATTTTGGGTAGCCATTTTGGGTCACCTCTAATCTGGAAATTCTGTGTCATATATGACTTCTACTTGTAAATTCCTTTTTTACAATGCAAATAAACTATACTGAATAAAATAGTGAAGAAAAAATTCCATATTTAGAGAGTATAGTAGGGGACTATATTTTGTGGCGGAAGGTTTTTAAGAAGAAAATAAACATTTTTCATAACTCAGTTGTTTTAGAGTACCGTAATTTTAGCTTTTTTATTTTCCGTGCAGACCAAATTTTCAGATAGTTTATGCATTGGGATATCTTCATGTTGTTTCAAAAAACATATTTCAACAATATTTCAAAATTTCTATCGACATATATTGGCATGTGTAAGTGATATTTCATAAAAGTAAAGAAAAAATCGACTCCAATTTTCCCCTAAAATTAGCTTATTTCATGCTGTATCTCAAAATTTACATTATAGACCAATACTTTTGGTTTTATTTTCTGAATATTAAAGGTTTTTTTTACAAGTCTGGCATAATTTGAGAAAAAGTTTGAGACTTTTAAATTATTTAATTGCATGTTGAATCGTTTATGAATAAAAATAGTATTTTTTCAGTGCAAAAAGGTCAAAATATCAATAAGGTGAAGAAATTGCAAACTTTTTCATTATGATAATTTTAATTTTATTAATTCTAAATAATGTAAATTTGTATTTGATACCATGGTCCATTTCGATAAAAAATTATAGAGGGAAAAGCGATTTATGTGCAATTTGCACTTTCAGTGCAGAAAGGTCATATTAAATACACCGTAGCACCGAAAGGAGCATATAGACCCCAAAATTTTGTTTTGAATTTTGGTTTAGATTTGTATGTAGATGTTAAAAAAATACCTTAGAAAAAAACTTAGAGACTTTTGATCGCAGAATCCAACGTCCTTAAGACTTTTAAACCAACCATTCAAATATGTCTGTAGAGTATTTCAGATTTGGAGTAATATCGCTTTTATTAATTTTCAGAACAACTTTTTAATATACTCTCCAATGTTTAATTTAAACAGATACAAAATGAACAAACTTTTAAAACATATAATTAAAACAGTGAACAGTGTATTTACGGCTATATAAACTCAAACAAGTTCATATTCATGTAAGTGTGGGGGTGCGAATCTTGTGTATTTAATTAGATAACCGTTTACCGCTAGGTAGTGTAGCCGCGGATGATTTCCTCGGCCGCGGGCGAATGATTGATTACGTAAAGATCGATTAAACGCATACACACGCACAGCTCAGAACCTAGAAAGATTTGAAAAGTTTGCAATTTAATGACTAAAATCTATCAAATAGAAACTTTTTTTTTTACTTAAAACCCACAATTGATCTTTATGTCTGATATTGCATTAGATTGAGAATGGCATTGCCATTATTTATTAATTGAACGAATTTTTAATTGACACCCTATCGTTTAATCCAATTGAAGAATAAACCTTTATGTGTACGTAATCAAAACTGAAACAATTTTTCAGTTCGAAGCTAAATTAACTCATATATGAGATACGCAACGCTCGTGTATTGGATAACCGCTGACGGCTAGGTAGTCCAGCCGCGACCATGGTGACCGATTTTCTCGGCTGCAGGCGAGGGATAGCTTATGTAATAATACGCACACAGCTCTGATTCAAGGTGGATTTTAAATGCATGCAGTATGATAACTAAAATGTAATTCATAGATTTTTTTTCAATACGTATTTTGTGTTTTACTAGAGAAGAAACAGAATGTTTTGTTTTCCGATTCTCGTCTTTAAGGACTGTGCACCATAAGAAATAAGCAACAAGGATTTAAACTTCGGAATTCTTTAAAAAAAAAGCATGTGTTCTAATTTTTTTTCTCATGAATTAAAGCCTCCTGTATAAACCAGCATACTTTATGTGGTCACTTTATGCAAGTTTTAAGCACAAAGACTTACGTTAAGTTGCCCAATGAAAACAGGTACATGTTAACAAGTAAAGCTGTTTACACTCATACTACACAAATCACTTACAAAATAACATTGTAACGACCTTTATAAGATCCCAACAAACAACTTTTCCAGCGACAGCCATATCGAAATCCTAACCGTTTTTGAGTTATTCAGCATAATCTTTTAAGGGCTACTGGCCCTTAATTTAAGGGTCCAGCCCTTTTTTATTGGTGTCAAATGAAAGCCCTTAACATTCTGCACAACTTTTGTTCTATATGTATTCTGGAAATATTTCAAACTAAAAAAGGTAAGAAGCTAAAACATGAGAAAATATTTGCCATTTTTAGAACATAGATTTCGATTGATTAATTCGAGTGGAATAATTGGAAAAAAACTAAAATACAAAAATCAGAGGACAATATTCAAAGTGTCAATAATAAAGATTTTTAACTATAAATTATTTGCTACGGACCATTTTGGAGCCTTTGTCTGGAAACTAATGCCCCTAAAATTTTACAAAAAGGGAAATAACTCAAAACTGGATGTTGCGATTTCAATTTTTTTTGTGCTCTAGCAATTTACGTTAATTTACAATATACCGTGAAAATTTGAACGAAATCGGATGACAAACAAATAAGTCATTACGGATTTAAAAACGTATAGAAGAAGAAAAATTATAATGAAGAAGAACCATCAGAATCAGTACAAGGTCTTCCGTTGGAAACGGAAGACCTTAATAACGACATTTCTTGAAACATTTAAGGTATAAATAACACTAAATATAGTAGTCACATACAAAATTGGTGTTGCTAAAACGCGGAAGGGAAAACGGAACGGAAAGCGGAAAGGTACAGAAAACGGGAAATATCATATCACGTTTTTCGCTTTAAAATGGTATAGACTGGCCAGAAACGATTTACTTTGTATCATTTATTCATATCTAATGAATGATTATCAACATGTGGTTGTCTAATTGATATTCTTATAAATGTCTATCAAATATACATGTAGCATTATATTCAATTGGCGTTAGTTGAGTACGAAATGGAAAAAAATCAAATGTATTCGAATTGTATAATATTAACATGATTAAACGTAAATCAAACATACATTTCTTGTATGTTATTGCTGGCATATCAGCGTAACGTACGCAGTTAGTGAAAAAGTATATGTATTTTATGAGTATTTTTTTTATTCAAATATTATGTATATACGTCCATCGACATTGCATTGTCGGTGTTCTAAACGATCTTAAATCATACAGACAATACAGTATATTTAAGTTGAGAAAAAAACCATACGACTGACGACATTCAAAATTAAAATACTTTGAACATTAAAATACCCGGTACTTAGTGAAACTAGTATTATTAGAAATTAAATTTTGTTTACGTTTGCATTACTTGGCAGTTGTTCATTTCTGCAGCAATATACACATGATCCAAATAAAGAGCTCTAGACATTGCCTGGTTTGATTTTCCGATTATAAATTGGGACTGTAGTCTGTCGATCCCAAAATCTTCATGCAGCACATTTGGACGATTTAAAAAATACACATACCTGTAAAAGATGCAATTGAAAATGATGCAACGGGGAATATCCAAGAAAACTTCATTGACGCATTATTAGATTCACAGGATCGAAAACAGATTTCTTACGGGTATTTTGCAATGAGAATGTTGACACCTTTTTTTCTATTTGGAAGACTCAGAAGGCTTTGCAATATTTTTAAACGTTATCCTTCGGGTCTGTTGAAATGCCAAATCCTGAAGTTTTCTTTATTTTAGCCGTGTATTTAAACCAGCTAATGATCTACAGAGGATATACGTTTTAAAGATGGAATAATGAGAATTGTTCGTGCTTATGAAAGAAAACCACTTGAACCCTGAGGTATATATAAATATCGAGTTATTCAGCAAAATGTGAATCGAGCATATTTTTGGACAGAATATAGTGTTCAATGCATGTACTGTTAATTTTGAAGAAATAATTATCCTTGAAAAAAAACAATCCAATATTGCTAATACATAAAGTATATCTTTTTGGCATGATTAAAGCTGACATGAATTCATAAATACGCATTACAGTAAAACTCGTTTAGTACGAACACGGATATAGCGAATTTTCGGATATAGCGAAGTTTTTTTGAACACCCGGTAAAATGCTTAACAAATCTTTGCAAAATTTTACGGTTATAACGAATTCGAATATAACGAATTTACGGATATTTAGCGAACTGATTTTGAGTCCCGTAGAGGTAAATAATAACAAAATTTAACACTTTTATAACGATTTCTTTACTGTTTAAAAAAGTTTGCACTACCATTCAAAAAAATAGTTTGAAGGAACTTATTTAAATTCACAGATTGATTTTTTAAGGTTTCAAAGTAATGTATTTTCAATTTAGGCATCAATTAGCAAAAGATAGCCTGGTGAGAGAAAACATGTATATACCGAATTCGCTATAGATATTATTACAAATTCGTTATACGGATATAACGAAGTACGGATATAACGAAGTTATTCCATAGGTCCCTTGGATTTCGCTATAACCGAGTTTTACTGTGCTTCCCTTTTATATCCGACTACCGCCATATTAGTTGTCGATTTCTATTGTTCTGCTCATCGCTACTGTTTAGTCAGTAATACAAAATATCCCAAAGATTCTGTATCTTTATCGATTTATTCAATACAACACGTCTGGAAAAAGACACCAGTCCTTTAGTGGGACATTCTGTGAAAGCTGGAAAGTTATACCAAACACAATCCAAATCAAAAAGGGAAAATCAAAATTCCTTTTTTTGGACCCCGTTTTTCATATCTGCATCCATATACACCCCTTTTTGCCAAAAATAAGCCTTTACAAGTCAAAGTTATGGAATTTTCCTGAATCATTGACATTTAAATGCATTACACAGGCATTTAAAATGAGTAACGTTCCTCTTATTCTTATAAAAACTTATGAAGCATCAGAGGAACGTTCCTCTTTACCTAAACTAAAATCTCTACCATTCATCTGAGGAACGTTCCTCTTTTCACTTTAACAGAAATCTTCACAAAGAATATGAGGAACGTTCCTCTTTTCACTTCAACAGAAATCTTGACAAGTCATCTGAGGAACGTTCCTCTTTTCACTACAACTGAAATCTTGACAAGTCATCTGAGGAACGTTCCTCTTTTCTCTTCAACAGAAATCTTGACAAGTCATCTGAGGAACGTTCCTCTTTTCACTACAACTGAAATCTTCACGAGGAAGCTTGAGGAACGTTCCTCTTTTCTCTTTAACTGAAACCTTTACATGGTACTTGAAGAATGTTCCAATTGAAAGTAAAAACAGCAATAAGCAAAATACCGGTAATCTTAAATTAAATAAGCATTTAAACATGTTATACTTTACGTAAATATTAAGGATGTTAACAAGTACTCGAGTACTTGACTATCGCTCAGTCCTGATGATGATCAGCTAAAATTTTCTAAGTTGATTACTCGATATAAAGTAAAAAAGAGTTTGAATTTTTAATGTTTTATATTGCGGCATTTTTTGGGTTACAATTCAAAATAACAGCTTAGACATACATAGGCATGTAATTAAGAATACCAATTTATTAATATTTCTTTTTATATTAAATATCAAGTTTAGTTTGTAATTGGATTAGATGTTTATATAATTAAAAATTTAACTATATTAATAATTGTCTCAGTGCATATGATTTTATAATTACTAAAAACATAAAGCTCGCATCCATCAAATTCAGGATGGAGTTCCCAAGTAGAGCTGCATTTTCCAGAAAGCACTTTCACTTAATTCGGTCTTCGATACATGGTTGACATGTTCTGTTCTGTTTATCTTCTGTTCATACTGTGTGACTGGCTGGATGGCTTTTGAACTTTTCTGTGGCCTCATTGATTTCCTCCCAGGGGGGATGTCCAGATCTTCTATAGAATCTATGTATAATAGAGATTTGCATTAAAACTCATCATCGCTAAATAACTTCCTGTTATTTCATTTCATAATGAAGATCTGGTGGTAATGCTTATTTTTGTTGATAACACACAAATACTCAAATATACATTTAGGTATTGACATTCTTTAAGAAGAAATACCCAGTATATTAAAGGTCACATAAGTTTTTCACTGCTTAACTTGAAAGAGAGAGAGAAATTAGAGAGATGTAGCACAAGAGAGAGAGAGAGAGAGATATTTGTACAACAAATATTTCTCTTCAGATATAAATACCTATATACCTAAATACGTTTAAACATTTACAGAATCCAAGCAGGATACTTAAGCATGAATTTGATTTGAATCTACCAAACATCAATATACTCTTGAATTTCTGCTCTAATCTTAAAACACATTGGTATTATTGCATTATTTTTTTTGGATGGCGACAGATCTTAACACTTCACATCAAATCCCAAAGCTATTGTTATCGGGGCCGGTCATTCTTGTGAGTATGAGAATGGTTCACAGCTCTAAATTATTGGTTTTAAGCCAGACAGCTGAGCAGATGGAATTTGCATCACTTAAATAAAGCAGGAATTATTAACCACGTCTAACAAGAAAGCTGTATAATTCAGATTCTGTTCATCCTATCAATTTAATGTTGCAGCAAGGGAATACTAGATTCAGTAAATAAGCTTGATGAGCTTAATCAAACTTATTTTTGTTTGAAATTTAGAAGCATAAATTATTCAGAATATTTGCTCATCATAAATTCTGACTTGTTATACTAAGGACTTGATGTTTGTTTCATCAAAATTCTCTTCAATTTTTTACATGATCCCAAAAAAATGGGGGGGGGGGGGGGGGGCAACCATGTTTATTCACTTTTTGATATGTATATTTAATAAGAAAATTGTTTTCTGTGAGAAAAAGTTAAGGGGGGGCCCCCCCCCCCACTCTTTACATTCTGATGCTACGTGCCTGCTTAAAAGGGTTGATTTAAAATTAGGGTGTTTTTTTTAAAAAGAAAACGCTGCAAATAAATGCATATTGACTGATAGAAGAAGTGAGGATAAAAGGCAAAAATTTCTGAATGAAACAGCATTCTCATGGATGATTTAGCATCAATATTCCCAAATCACTTAATTTGCGGTAACTCCTACCCCCTACCCCCTTCCCCGACAAAAAAAAAATAAGATAACATTTCTCCCCTAAAAGAAAAGCTAATTTTGTGGAGGGATAGGACAAATCATCCAGTCATTCTTTAATTGAGTATTTATGTAGTATTTATTCCTTTTTAAGATATCAGTAATTCTCAGGCATGAATAACTTAATTATCATCAGTGCACTAGCTATAGCTTTATACCCGCTATATCCATCTGCGCGTGCAACCAGATAATCTAAAACAATTGTAAAAATTAAAAGTCTACACCAAAGAAATTAATTGAAGAAATATATGTATAATTTGATAGTTCTAATGTTTTCAGTTTAGAAGTAAAGTGGATATATTACAAGGAGAGGACATACATAGGCTAGCTATGCCTGTTGTCCAATCCTATTGAATTTTTTCAATAAAACATGTTTAAATAAATTAGAAGTAAAGTGAAAAAGTCTTAATGATACCCGTTATCTAGTACTTTTGTTCAACTTAAATGTGCATATAATTCATTTCAATATAATATAAACAGTCACCATGTTAAGTTTGTTCCTAAAACATCAATTTACCTGTCTTAAAGTTAAAATTCATAATAAGTAATGAACTTTAAGGAAAAAGTTCTTTCCTAAGATATATAACTTTAAGTCTTAATTAATTTTGCTTTGTGAAATGGGCCCCTGTGCACTCATTAGATTAATCCTTTCACATTTGTACAGGTTACAATTGTGTGATAATTCATTTCGGCAGATTAATCATATATTTAATATTTAACTTTTTCTTAAATAGAGCATGTTCCTATTCCATATGACCTAATATCTGTTTATGATTTTCCTATTTACAAAGTCTGATTTGAAAGATTTAAAACTCACATCATGTAAATGGAGTTTATAGTGTTACTGAATTCATTTGTCCCAAGAGGGCCATTTTCCTAGCAATGGTGTTGATAAGCATTTGTAGGGGAAATTGATAACCTGTAAAATGAGAAGTGGCTAGCCGATTACTCTGTTTCAAAAGAGCCTTGTGGGAGTATTAGTCCCAGAAGGACAGCTATAGTGTGAGATTAATTTTAAATTAAGAATAACAAACCTTAATCTTCAAGCATCTTTCATCTCGATCAAGCTCTGTCCAAATTAATGCTACCCATCCACCTGACCAGCAAACAATTCAAATGCAGTGATTTCAAACCAAAATCCACAAGGCAAAATATTTTGTCACTGCCAATCATCATCACCTATAACATTACATTGTATTATGATTATATTTTAATTTTGCACATCATTTTCAAAATTTGATGATTACAATAATTTTTTTAAATATCAGATAATCAAGAATTTTGTATCAATTTAATCTAAATGCTTTAGATTTGCAATTACCTTGATTGTAGTAAATAAGCAGAAGAGCAAAAGAAACTCAGTTATGTATTCTAAACGTTTGGATATAATAAAAGTATTTATTACCTTGATGCAAGCATCCTGCGAAGTTTGCAACTGCAATTTCCAAACAATATTTCTGTTCACCTTCATAAAGTACACATGCAGCGTTGATCTTAAATTAAATTTGCGACCACATTTTGCATCTGTTCCTAAAGCAGTGATCTGCTGTTGAAAGCTCTCAAATTTCACACAGTTACTATTATTAGCACACCCCGAACATCTTATCAGCATCTAGTTAGTGATTGACATCTGATAGAGCGCTAGGACCTTAGCATGTGCATGAATGGCCAGCGGTGACATTAGCAAACCAAATGTAGCAGAGGAATATGGGCTTTAGGTCATGACATTTCTATTGACCATGCATGCTGAGAAGTTATTTACAGAATATACTGGAGTATTTTGATATTAGATATTTTCTAGTTGATAAACATGAGGTACTTCAAGAAAGCCAAAAAGTGAGTTGGTTTTTTTTACCTAAAATATCCTACTAATACCAGAGGTAGATTTGTAGATTTATCTAAACTACGAGTACACTATTGAATTATAGCTTGTGTATGTTGTGATTTTATTAGGAAGGGGGTGGAGGTAATTGTTAGCTAGTGTAAGATATAATTTACATATATATTAATATAATGATTGCATTTCATATGAGAACTGTAATTCAAATTTTACATCCTTTTACTAATGTTTGTTACTATCATCCAGCTCAAAGAATTTGACAAATGCAAATTTCTGGTAACCTGATTGTTTTCTCAAAGCTTAGGTCCTGTCACACCAGATTGCATTCCCCCAGAGTTTCACGATACTGTTATATTTCTGGAATTGCTGTGGGTTCGCTGGGAAATTCAAAAACATTGTACAGTTGTATTTTAAATTTTTACAAGGTGAAAATGTGACAGTTGACCAAGGGATTTCTACTCAGCTCCTGCGGCGTGTAACTGCATTCCTACAAACTTTGACTAACAAATGACTGCGCTCCAACTGAGTGCTCATAATGTGCTTAGAGTTGTGACCTCGAGTTTACGGTGTGTGTGTGTGTGTGTGTGTGTGTGTGTGTGTGTGTGTGTGTGTGTGTGCACCCTTTTTCATCAGTCCTTATATTACTTAACCAACATCATATTGTTGTTTCAGCGGCTTGACACAAAGTTTTTGATTTTATATTTAAAATTGTTAAATTATGGGCTGCAAACCCGCTATCATCAGGAGTAATTTTGCACACTTGTTAAACAAGTTATTTAATAAGTGACATAATTAGCATGTCTTCTAAATTTCAATTGTGCTTATTAGCTACATGTGCAATAGGGGTGAAAATCATCTCTGCAATAATAATCACCGCAATGTATCATTATATAAATAGTGCCTGTTTGGGAGGGTAACAGTTGAAATTGACACCCCGAGGAAACCATTGTCAACCGACGCGAAGCGGAGGTTGACAATGGTTTTCGAGGGGTGTCAATTTCAACTGTTATCCTCCCAAACAGGCACTATTTATTTTGTTATACTGAATGTCTTAATTTTAAAGAAAACATCACTGCTTTTAGATAGTAATAACGTGAATTCTACGGCGAACCGTACGAGCATGATTTTCGCGCATGTAACATTTTTAATGTTACCCGTTGCTAAGTGCGTTGCTAACGCTGAGGGTAATAGAACGGATTATGAACTGCGTCTTAACCAATCAGATTTCAGTATTTAACATGAAAGTATAACAAATCAATTTACATCATGATAGATATTAAAAATAAAATCAGGATTTTCCAGTAAAATGTTGACAATCGCACATCAATTATTTACAATTAATTTAAGCAAAACATTTTTAAGTCCAATTGCACAGAAGACGAACAGACGGATATTCGGACGGACGGACAAGGTGATTCTTATATACCCCCCAAACTTTGTTTGCGGGGGGTATAGAAACAATAAACTTAAGGTCAGTCGCGGGTTTACAATTTTGCGCCCTCTGCACAGGGTATTGCACAATACTTAAAGGAAATAGTTTTGATGTCGTAAAACACAAATGCAGAGTAAAATGTTCTAATAAAGATTTCTGTTGAAGTGAAAAGAGGAACGTTCCTCAGATTCTTTGTGAAGATTTCTGTTGAAGTGAAAAGAGGAACGTTCCTCAGATTCTTTGTGAAGATTTCTGTTGAAGAGAAAAGAGGAACGTTCCTCAGATTCTTTGTGAAGATTTCTGTTGAAGTGAAAAGAGGAACGTTCCTCAGATTCTTTGTGAAGATTTCTGTTGAAGTGAAAAGAGGAACGTTCCTCAGATTCTTTGTGAAGATTTCTGTTGAAGTGAAAAGAGGAACGTTCCTCAGATTCTTTGTGAAGATTTCTGTTGAAGAGAAAAGAGGAACGTTCCTCAGATTCTTTGTGAAGATTTCTGTTGAAGTGAAAAGAGGAACGTTCCTCAGATTCTTTGTGAAGATTTCTGTTGAAGTGAAAAGAGGAACGTTCCTCAGATTCTTTGTGAAGATTTCTGTTGAAGTGAAAAGAGGAACGTTCCTCAGATTCTTTGTGAAGATTTCTGTTGAAGTGAAAAGAGGAACGTTCCTCTGATGCTTCATAAGTTTTTATAAGAATAGGAGGAACGTTACTCATTTTAAATGCCTGTGTAATGCATTTAAATGTCAATGACTCAGGAAAATTCCATCAACTTTGACTTGTAAAGGCTTATTTTTGGCAAAAAGGGGTGTATATGGATGCAGATATGAAAAACAGGGTCAAAAAAAAGGAATTTTGATTTTCCCTTTTTGATTTGGATTGTGTTACCAACACTAAATGAACTGTTCATATACCAAAATAATACATAGTTATCAAATCATCATATGATATCATACATATCAAAATTTTACATAAAGGAATTGAGTTTTACTGTTTATAGTTCTATATAAAAGGCCTAGAAAAATCTGCACTGAAAATAGCATGATATTAAAAATAGCGAGTTCGTTAATTACAGATATAAACCAAAACTTTGTCTTATTACTGACACATTATGAAAATTAACACCAGCATAAACTATTTATAATGTTTTAAACTTACATGGTTGCCTATTAAAATAACTTAGGATGAAAATTGTTGATGGGACTTGTGTCCGAAACTCGTGCATAAAACAACGGAAGTATATAATAGAAAAACAAAAATCAGCATGGGGAGAAAATATTAATTCCAGAAAAAAATACAATGACACAACAGCTACACACCCCCTATATAAGGCCGAGAGCTCCCGTCATGCTTCACCGCATACAGGAATTTCATACACCCGAACACGTTACCTTGGACGAAAAGACTTGTAAAAAACGCGTTTTGAACAAAGATAATATGACAACCACTTCACTGGCAAGATATATCCAATAGTCGACGAAACAAGACAGACTGATATCCAGACGCAGATACTTCAGAAATTCCTCGATAATTGTAGACCGTTTTGCTATGTATGTTATAACATCGCACATGCGTAAACCACACACTGTGGCAGATCGAGCAATGTCAATTATCGCATGGATTTTATAAACGGGGAGTTTTTGTATGAACGGATAGAAACGTTGTTACTTTCTTGGATTTACTATTATTTAGCTACTGTGTTGGATGTAGTGTCGCCAGGGTTTTCAAGAAGATGCAGACGTTATGCACTCTGTATGAACGACACACGTGTTCGATGTGCATGCGAAGTAAGGCAGCACTGTCTGTGCAAAATAATACAGATACCTTTGACATCCTTTCAAAAAATAAATATATTTTGTATTTCATTGAATAAATATATTTTGTATTTCATTGATTGTTGTTTTCTTTATTCTTTATTACTACATTTTACTACATGTACAATGTGTAGTTCATGCATTTTGAAGTCCGTACAACGTGAATGCCTCGATCGGAAAGCAACCGACCGTAACTTTCTCAACCGGTATATATACCCCATTCGCAGTAGAGAGGAGCGATCGAAACTAATATGGCGACCAATTGCTTTTATGAATTCATGTCAGCCATAACAAATCTATCAAGTAAATAACATTATATAAGGTTTTCCTTTTTACGTTCAATTCCGCGTTTTAGCAACACCAAATACAAAATGTACATAATTTTCACAAAATAATTTACATTTCCTTAAAATGACAGTTTGAAATAATTGCACGTTGACCTTCTTTGTTTATAACACTCCGCCAATAAAATTATTTTAAAGTTTATAACAGACTTTATTATGACGAACTAAACGGAATGTAGTTTTGATACAATACCTTAACACTGTAAGCCGCAAACCTGACCTTAAGGTTCTGAATCACAATTTATGAATTTATCAATCTTCCATTTATGCCAATACATCAACGCATGACCTAAAATAAAAAGTAACGGTATGAACGGCATAGAGTTTTCATTAATAAAGATTGTTTTATAACGAGAATGTTGAATATTAATGGTATCAAAATTATACGACAACAGTTCGCACAAAGTTTTAACAAACCAGACTTGTCTCATCTAAAACCGCAATTCATCGAATCATAGCAGGTAGACAACATAAAAATCAAACGATAGTCTTCGTGTTAACCTTTTTTTCCAGATTGTACTTAAGTATAGTTTAACCCCCTAAATGCAGATTAACAAAAACAGTCTCCAACATCTATTCATAACTAACATGGCGACCAGATAGAATTACTGTATGTAAAGATATGATTCTTACAATCACGATATACTTCTTGGCGTGTTTTAGAGTGACATTTGGATGGTCATATTTGAGTTTTACCTTCTATTAATAACATAGTTTTTTTTTCGAATTATGAGCGACAATTAGGTACATGTATATGTTATTCTTGAAAATGATATCTGTGGCACACATATACTGGTGTTTATTAAAACAAACCAATTATTTTCAATATAAGATATTGTGTTAAAGTAGGTGCTAGCACGATAAAGAAACCTTCGTATTAATAGCGCCTCTAAATCATATAAAATTTTTCCAGTGTCAGATATTAAAAGGATTAACTTGAAAAATGTTTCATGTTATCTACCCACTACAGTGATCAATACTAGTATCTTCACTGGTGTACCTTAAGATTTGTATTGTGTGTCAAGTGATATTTTGTTACACAAGTAGGCGTTAGGTGCCTTTTCACCTGTTTTTTGCCTGTTCTTTACTGTTTGAAATAAACGTGTTTGGCTTTTAAGAGAGCACTCTAACCTCTTTTCGCCACGTACTTTCTCATGCAATATATGACACTGAATTAATTCCAACTTGTTAGCACGATCGTATCGCTATGACATAAAAACGGAATGTATAGTTTTAAACAAGGGAGTTTTAATTATGTATTTTTCCCCCCTGACAATTCTTTCTAACGACAATCATAAACAATGGCTGCGGAACATTTTATATTACTCTTGATATTAAATCTCTGTCCAGTACTTAAAATTCCCAAAGGCATACGACTAGTGTTTTTAGAAAAATACCATTAACATGTTCAAAATACGGTATCATAATTCTGTTTATATATAGAAATGGTTTGATAATACGTAACTATTTTTTTTCCCAGAGAATTCTCAGAGTTTAGCCCCCACCATTGAATTTGATATCATAATAAATGATGGTGGTTTTGTTATTTGAAACGACACATATATGAAACTTGCATATGTATGCCATGTAAGTGTACGTTAAACAATTAGCTATTTTAATTGATAGGTGCATGGAGAATGTGCAGTATGTTGCGCCTATAGTGCATTTGATATTTAGCAATGTTTTAGTTGATATTGTAAAAAAGAATCATATACAATTGTTTTTCACTGGATCGATAACGTTTTGTACAGATTCCTACTATCGGACGTACATAGCAGATTATTTACTTGGATTCTCTGTGTATGTCTCCAATACCACGGATAGATCACATGGAACGTTGTGTTTCAAGGACGACAACTTCACAACAAACACAATACCTTCTGTTTTCACAACAAACTGTTCTGTTCATGGACAATATGTCATCTACTACAACGAGAGACTACCAGGAGTTGTCTACCCTGACGGTTATGTCCGGATTGCCCTTTGTGAAGTAGAGGTGTATGGTTAGTGCTCTTTATAATGTCATTAACCTTTTAAAAAATATCTTAAATATTTTTCTTTATATGGTCACATGGTTATCGTTATTGTCAAAACATAAAACAATAAACTTGTGGGCATACCCTGTGGATTTAATATGTTGTCACTTTCAATAAAACTATCAAATCTTGTTCAATCATTTAAAGTATCTTTTTTTTTCTCGAAATGCCCCCCCCCCCCCCAAAGAAAGAATAGTAAAATGTTATGCTTAGCAATTTTAATATCGACGTGACTTATTTAAACTAGGCACAGAGAAACTTTTTGCTATTCAATCAATATAAAGATGACTAAGTAAAAGGACTGTTGAATTCCAAACATTTCATTTAGCCTCTTTCTCTAAGGGTCATGGGTGTTACATGTATGTTAGGACGAGGTTAAAGTTGCGGGATGAATAACTGAACAGATCACATATATACCTTTACAATAGGTGATTTGGTGTTGTTAATTTTTCTTTTTATCTTTTTAGTTGGTAGGTTGGATAATTTAATTAGTGTATTATATCTCTATAATATCTATTACATCTCTAAGCACATTCCGTCGTATTGCTCAAATTATATAAAAGCACACAATTTTATGGCATAGTCAAATGCATGGTTGATGAGAGTACTTCTACCATACCATAAAATTTATGACTTTAAGGCCAGCATATTTGCTAGCCAAGGGTTTTCGGTCCACTTCGCTCCTGATAAACCTAATGAGATCTGCCAAGGGTTTATGGGAAGCTGAGTGGATTGAAAATCCTTAGCTAGCGAAGATATTAGGTCATAGTCCTTAAGTTGGAGAGACCGATCTGTATGTTAAAATAATCATTTACTGGATATGCATTGATCATTTTTTTAATAATTGACATTCCCGTCTGTTCACTGTGCGATGATTACCAATTGCATGTACACCTTTTTAGCTTGATAAATGTGAAGCTCTTAACTGGTTTAACACACGTGTATCATCAGTGTGTCTCGGTTTCTAGTTTTGCTATACTACTTGCTAGCCAAGAAAATAAAAATATTGCCGTGAAATACTTTTGACTCATGCTTAAATATAGTGTGCTATAGTGCCAAGGAAAGGAATGTGAATGATGGCTGTACTGTGATTTTTTGTTATTTGAATACATGTACCTAGTAAAGTACACAATATGTAGATTGAGTACTTATTATTATTATTTTTTTATATATGTAGTTAACTGTGCCAAATTTTGTCAAGTACACGGGTATGCGTTTTGCTACACATTGTCAAATCTGTTGTTCTTAGATATGCATAGATTGACCGTTCCGTTTCTCATTTTTATTTCCAATTGCTGAAAACTAATGAAATGCATAATGTTGAACTTTTGCAATTTCACTACAGTCTTGTCATGCATATGCTCTTTCTTATGAATGCTACGTACGCATATTTGATAATCCAATCATTATTGCCAATATATGAAAACATTATCCAATATTTACATTTGCAAATACATTTCCTTATATGAACCTATAGAATAGCGAAACCGTTCAAATTTGAAAGAACTTTTTCCTGATGACACAACGTTCACAGCACGTGCTTATCGCTTGTCGCTTAGATTTTTGTGAACATAAAATTTCGGTAATTTTAACAGTTCTGAACGATTTGTCTTTTTCAAATGTAGGTAAAAAACAGCAATGTTAAACAGTTCACCGGGATATGAAGTTGGTTGGAATGTGATCAAATCTACTGAGAAGCCATTCGGGCTTCACAGGATTTGATCACGTGGCCAATTAACTTCATATCCCGGTGAATTTTTTAAATTGCCGTTTATTTCTTAATTTAAAAACATATTCCACATGGTAGATTTGCCAACAATCACAAGCAAAAACATTAAAACCTACCGACCCCCTCTTCAGTTCTCGAAAGTCACACAGTCAACTAAAACGCATCTCATATTTCCTTACAAATTCAGAGATATACTTCTATACTTCCTGTTCATGTAAATAAAATGCATGATACACAGTTTAGGTTGATGACCATCGCAAGATATATTGTTTAACTCATTTATTATTTGTTCAAATGTGTCAAGCAACAGGGTCTTACGTGTCTGTTTTGTAATAAATGTTGCAATACTGCAATATGTTTCTGGTTAAATTCGAAATTGTCTTGATGAATTTTCATGCATAACAAATTAACAATATACGCAGTCACGTAAATAAACGCCTCTTTCATCTTTTTTTCCTTAAGAATATATTGAATATACTCATAACAAAATAAAATACATGTATGTAATAAATAACATTTCATGTACAGGATGCCCATCAACAGGGTTTTACGGGTCTAACTGCTCTATTCCCTGTCCCGATGTCAACTGTCAGTACTGTCACATAGAGACGGGCACCTGTCAGGGATGTAAACCTGGGTATCAAGGTTATCGCTGTGAATTAGGTGAGAAATAGTTTCAACAAGCATTTTGTGAGTATTACATAAGCAATACACGTCCCCTACCGGTTTGTATTATTCTATGAAAGCTTCGAAGCATACATCTATTTCGAAACTATTATAAACGAGATCTTATGCTATAATCAGAGAATAAAGAACAGAGGAAATTCAAACTACATAGTTGATATAGAATTTAAATTAAAAAATGGGTAAAATAGTACTCTTAATTTTATTTCCTGTAATTTCGCCAAGTGCATAAATTATTTGCTGGTAAAAATCTGTGAAAACCATGCACTGTTATGCAGAGTACCATTTCTTACCGTTTTCTGTACACCGAATCAACAGACCAACCCGATAACGAATATACATAACCCAATCGATTAAATTTACCAAAAAATGCTTGACACTATTATACAGAACTTATTTGTTTGTTAGAAACAGTAAAATGAATGGTACAAGTATTGCACCGTTCTAATACTGACTACACACTTTCCTCGTTAATTCAATACACACCAAACCCGATATCGAACCCGAATGTTAAAAAAATTGGAATATAGACAAATAATCTTATCTAAAATATGTCAACCAGCTCAGACGCAACAAAAGTGTCAACTTGATCTGTAGTTTGACATTTTGATGCTGTTTAGCAAATTGCATATAATTCCTCAAACGCATAAAGAAAAAAAGAGTAAAAAACTGAAGTGGGACAGACAAACAGACAGACGGACGGACGTACTGACGGACGCAGTGGAAAGCGTTAGTCCTGTCCGGTGAAGGAGATTAAGGTATCCGATGTACAATTGACCAAAAAATGATGCCTGGCAAGGTATATATTCAATGTACTCGTTTGATAGGTAAGGATATGTTGTTTCTAAAAATAGATGTTTTTCCCGCCGAATCACTATGGGGAAGTAACTCTAGCTCTGCAAATCACGCATGGTAAAATACTACTTTTTTTTGACGAAAACATGTGTAATCATTAATAATATTTATCAAATAAAAATTGCCAACATATTTTAAGAAAAATAAAGTTTTTAAATAAATTTATTACATTTATCAATATCTTTTATATTTTTGCAATTTTTTTTTTACAATGACCATGACGACTCACGCGACTTTTATCCCCCCCCCCCCCCCCCCCCCACGTCAGCCGTCGCATTCATGTTCCAACGCACATTCCCGTTACCGGGTAATTTCCTGTTTTCTATTCCTTTATACTTGAGAACTTGTAATTTTAGAATTAAAATCTAAATTGTTCAGGGTTTTTAGCTCCCTGAGCCAAAGGCTTAAGTGAGCTTTTCTGACACAATTTGTCCGTTGTCTGTCATTGTCGTCGTTAACTTTTCACATTTTCATCTTCTTCTCAAGAACCACTGGGCAGATTTCAACCAAATTTGGCACAAAGACCACTAGGTAAAGGGGATTCACGTTTGTTTAAATGAAGGGCCACGCCCTCTTTAAAGGGGAAACAATTGAAAATTATTGAAAATTTGTTGGTATTTTTCAAAAATCTTCTTCTAAAAAAAAGCTTAAACTTGTGTGGAGGCATCCTCAGGTAGTGTAGATTCAAGTTAGTTCAAATCATGGTCCCCGGGAGTAGGGAGGGGCCACAAGAGGGGGATCAAGTTTTACATAGAAATATATAGAGAAAATCAAATAAAAATTGGAGCATCCACAAGTAGTGTAAATTCAAGTTTGTTCAAATCATTGTCTCCGGGGGTAGGGTGAGGCCACTATTGGGGGATCAAGTTTTACATAGGAATATATAGAGAAAATCTTTAAAAATCTTCTTCTCAAAAACTATTACATGTAGGCCAGAAAAGCTCAATTTAAAATGGAAGCTTTATCAGGTAGTGTAGATTCAAGTTTGTACAAATCATGGTCCCCGGGGGTAGGATGGGGCCACCATTGGGGGATCAAGTTTTACATAGGAATATGTAGAGAAAATCTTTAAAGATCTTCTTCTCAAAAACTATTAGGCCAGAAAAGCTCAATTTAAATCGGAAGCATCCTCAGGTAGTTTAGATTCAAGTTTGTTCAAATCATGGTCCCTGGGGGTAAGGAGACGACACAATTTGGAGATCAAGTTTTACATAGGAATAAATTGAGAAAATCTTTAAAAATCTTCTTCTCAAAAACTATTAGGCCAGAAAAGCTCAATTTAAATCGGAAGCATCCTCAGGTAGTTTAGATTCAAGTTTGTTCAAATCATAGTCCCCGGGGGTAGGGTGGGGCCACAATTGGTGGATAAATTTTTTACAGGAGTTTTATAGAGAAAATCTTTAAAAATCTTCTTCTCAAAAACTATTAGGCCAGAAAAGCTCAATTTAAATCGGAAGCATCCTCAGGTAGTTTAGATTCAAGTTTGTTAAAACCATAGTCCCCGGGGGTAGGGTGGGGCCACGATTGGGGGATCAAGTTTTACATAGGAATATGTAGAGAAAATCTTTAAAGATCTTCTTCTCAAAAACTATTAGGCCAGAAAAGCTCAATTTAAATCGGAAGCATCCTCAGGTAGTATAGATTCAAGTTTGTTCAAATCATGGTCCCTGGGGGTAAGGAGACGCCACAATTTGGAGATCAAGTTTTACATAGGAATATATTGAGAAAATCTTTAAAAATCTTCTTCTCAAAAACAATTAGGCCAGAAAAGCTCAATTTTAATCGGAAGCATCTTCAGGTAGTTTAGATTCAAGTTTGTTCAAATCATAGTCCCCGGGGGTAGGGTGGGGCCACAATTGGTGGATAAATTTTTTACAGGAGTTTTATAGAGAAAATCTTTAAAAACATTTCTTTTAAAAACTATTTGGCCAAGAAAGCTCAAATTGGCGGGTAACCATCCTCAGATAATGTAGATTCAAGTTTGTTCAAATCTTGGTTCCCGGGGGTAAAGTGGGGCCACAATAGGGATCAAGTTTTAAATAGGAATATATAGAGAAAATCTTTAAAAATATTCCTCTTAAAAAACTATTAGGCCAGAAAAGATCAAACTAGAATGGAAGCATCCCCAGGTAGTGTATATTCAAGTTTGTTCAAATCATAGTCCCTGTGGGTAAGGTTGGGCCACAATTGGGGGATCAAGTTTTACATAGGAATACATAGAGAAAATCATTAAAAATCTTCTTCTCAAAAACTATTAGGCCAGGAAAGCTCAAATTTGAGTGGAAGCATCCTCAGATAGTGTAAGATTCAAGTTTTTTTCAAATCATGGTCCCTGGGGGTAGCGTGGGGCCACAATAGGGGGATCAGGTTTTAAATAGGAATATATGGAGAAAATCATTAAAAATCTTCTTCATAAAGACTATTTGGCCAGAAAAGCTTAAACTTGTGTAGAGGCATCCTCGGGTTGTGTAAATTCAAGTTTTGAAAATCACAGTCCCTAGTGGTAGGTCAGGGCCGTGGTGGCGGTTTGAATTTTTACATAGGAATGTATAGAGAAAATCTTTTAAAAAATTCTGGTTTTTTTTTCGGTCCAAAACTCAGTACTTAGTGTGAAAGCACAGGTTATGCAGATATAAGTTTGATGAAACCATACTACCCTAGAGAAAAGTGGGGCCACAAAATGGGGGGGGGGGGGGTATATATAGGAATAGAGAAATATCTTCTTACAGGTACAGCAACAAAATGGGCTTGGTATTTACCAGAAATAAAAAGGTGGATAAAAATTGGCAGATTTTCAATTTTTTTTTAGCAAGATCTACTGTACTTGGTTGTCAAGATATTTTGATACTGTAATGCTAATTTGATCAGAATTAAGGCAATTGTTGCTCAGGTGAGCGATGTGGCCCCTTGGCCTCTTGTTTTTTTTTTTTCATTCAGCAAAATGTTTGCACAAAAAAAATTGCTACTTATACAACGAAATCGTGAATTGCGAGTCACATCAATTGTGTAAAGCGTTACGAACAAAGCGTGCAAGAACCGTGTGAAATGTTTTATTAGAATTCATTCCAAACTTTTACTCGTAGAAAACAATATACATTGTATTATCTTTTACTCAAAATTGTATTTTTTTCAACAAAAAATGTAGTCAGTTTTAAAATAGAGACTGCCGATAAAGTCTGACTACGATGTTTCCGTATCGGTACAATTGGGGAATGCACAATACATCAACATGCTTTACACAGTTATAACAAAATATGAATCAATCATAAATTACGACGAATAAGCATGCATTTTTTAAACGATAAGATTGTGTACAAATACCACACATAACATGCAACGGAAATCGGCTATCTGGCTGAACCTGTCAATCAAATCTCGCACTCTTTTATGTAAACAACAAAATGAAACGAATTGACTTTAAAGCAGTCGGAATCAGTATCTAATAGTATTATTTGAATGATATAAAATCCAGCGATTTTGAAAAAAAGAGTAAAAAATGTACCGTTTATGCACATACATGTAATATGAAATGCGAGAGAAGAAAATTGTTTAGAATCCCGATGAAAAAATAAATCAATGATAAGAAATTTCATTATTTGACTCTTGTTTACTTGATTTACGGAAAATAACAGGAGATGTTTTAACACAATAATTACTATAAACGTGTACAAGGATTTTAACCACGAAATCCGTATGCATGGTACTTATTAAAAATAGTGAGTACAAATGTTAGGTCCGAAACACTCTGTATGTATAATAAAATTAGGTATACACAAAATTGAACAAATTGAATAGGGCTATACTATTACCAGACTACCCAAAATTAAGTTATGCACAGTCACAATATCTACGAAGTCAATTATTAAAACGACCTACTCAGTATTTTTCGACGAAATACGTGACTTGTGCACTGCAACTTTTACTCTATAAATTAGGATTTTTTTCTTCACGTTAATGCAAGAGCGCCACGGGAAAAAAAATAATGTCATACAACGGCAAATGACGTAAAGCTGCTACAACGTCACAATCAGCGCAAGGGGGAAAAGTTAAAATAACTCGTTTTAAAATTAGGGAAAAAAATATTGCTTGACTTTATGCATCAATTGTTTATTCTTTATCGTTATTATGTCAGACCAAAATATATTGCGACTTTTTGAAAATTTATTTCAAGCTCCGTAATCTACCGAAGTCATCCCGGAAAATCCCGAGCTCTTTAACTCAATTGTACATCGGATACCTTAATAAAAAAGCATTATTAACTTCACGTAAAATTGCATGCATCTGGGTTCGTTACGTATTGTCTACAATTACAAAGCATTTATAGAACTTATGAAACTTTGGAATATTTGTTTTAATCTGAAGCAATTATGTAACCTGCAATGGGGTCAATGCCTGTAATCCCACTCGGACCCATACCCGAGATAGAATCGGATAGCCCTGAATGCTGCTAATATTTTCAAGTACAGATTTCAATCACCGCGCCTGCACATACCGGAACTCAACGTTACGCAGGTAAGGGTTACCGCACACCTACGCAACTCAATAGGTACCAATGTAAACGTAAGCAGTGATAGCCGCACACTTGCGCCAACAGCGCAACCTAACGCAAGCAGGGAGTGCCGCACACTAGTGCTCCGCCGCGACAACCGTCAGTATAAGCAGGGATGACTGCACACTGGTATTATTGCGATACAGAGCACACTCTGTATCGTAGGTTGATCACATGAAAATTAATTAGGGCATGGATGTACATACACTCAATCTAGCCGTACCTGTTTAAGTGTAACCCTGAACAGTCGTATTCCTTAACGCGATTGACACTTTCCCTATATGTTTACCGGCCTAAAATACTTAAAGTATCTAATAACAGGAAATCATCGGTGGACCTTCATTCGTGGGTACGTCTGAACGCCGCATCGACACAGCTCCGGTTGTTCCGTCTGCGTACCAACGTTTCTCTTCTTTCTGTCGTTTGCGGACGATGGGTCGCTTTAAGAGGCCGTAGAGATTCTAAATACCTTCTTAGGAGGGGCAAACTCTGGCTCTTTGACTTTCTTTTTCTTAGGGGCGCTGGCCTTGGGACTTGGCTTCTTCAGCCCTTTTAATTAAAAAACGATCCCCAAGGCTTTTCTTTGGCCAAGTTGTGCGTCTCCGAGTGGCGCTTCAAGTTCCTATCACGTCTGGTAGCGTAATCACAGTCTGTCTGGACACTCATAATTCATTTTATCTCTCGTTTCCCTCACACAGGACAGCGTATGTTCTTTCCACTCATCCTTTGTGGGGTACCGCTTTCCGCATAAACTGCATCGGTGCCCGGAGTAACTTTGGTGTTCAGTATTCTATCCAGGCAAAATCAATGAAACTACAACAGCACCTCAGAAATCCACGAATACATCATACTAACATATCAACGCTTAAAAATCCATATTATCTAATGGCATGTACAGTGTACTTATTCTCAGACAATAAATGTGTGTCTTCAGATTCATCATTTTGCGCTTCGGAAAATAGACATACACAGCGTCGCCCATTGCAAACTTTTGCCACTATAGCTTGGTATCACGGGTCGCTTTAAGAGGCCGTAGCGATTCTAAAAACCTTCTTTGGAGGGGCAAACTCTGGCTCTTCGACTCTCTTCTTAGGGGTGCTGGCCTTGGTACTTGGTTCCTTCAGCCTGTTAATTCAAAAACGATCACCAAGGCTTTTCCTTGGCCGAGTCGTGCGTCTCCAAGTGGCGCTTCAAGTCTTTATCACGTCTGGTAGCGTAATCACAGTCTGGCTGGACACTCATCATTCAGTTCATCATTCAGGACTTTCTTTATTGTCAGTAACAGGGTACTTCTCATCCTGATCATTCAAATCATCTGGCGATTCAAGCTTTGTCTCATCAACATTTTCTGCATCTCATGGCATGTACTTATTCTCAAACAATAAATGTGTGTCGTCAGCTTCATTATATAAATTCTGGGGAAGCTGTAGGCGAATTCTGTTTTACTTGTGCTCGTCGTCGCCTCCCACAATTCACTTCATACAGGAGATCAGAGATTGGTTCTAAGATTGAATAAGGCCCTCTCTAGTACGTCGTCCGCTTCGAGGAATAATCCACTTTGCGCTTTGAAAAATAGTCATACACAGCGTTGCCCTTTAGAAACTTCTTCCAATGTAACTTGGTATCATGGCAGCGTTTCTGACGACGCATTTCCCCATCTACATGATCTCTTACTGCAGCATGTGTCTCCTGCATCCTTTCTTGTAATCCACATGCCCATTTATGCTGAGAATTGTCTATGATACTGCTTGGCGTTTCGTACATAATGCCTTACGAGGTCGCAACTTCACATCCTAGCATTAGCATATTCGGCGCACATCCAGTTGTCTCATGTTTGGCATATCGATATGCATCATCAGGTTTGGAAGGTTAGTATCCTTATCCCGCTAATGATTGTTTACATATTCGCCCAAAATACTGGCCAGTGTCTTATTTAATCTTTCAACCAGGCTATCTGACTGGGGGTGGTATGGCGTCGTGCGCGTCTTCTTGATACCCAAGAGTTTGCACACTTCAATGAAAAGTTGACTCTCGAACTGGGCGCCCTGGTCGGAGTGAATTACGTATGGGACTCCCAAGTGAGTGATGACTTGTTCCACGATGATGCTAACCACTGTCTCTCCCTCCATGTTACGCATAGGAAAACACTCCGTCCACTTGGAAAAATAATAAGGGATTACAAATATATACCCGTTACCCTTGGCTGTCATTGGCAATTCTCCACAGATATCAGTGGCAATGTGCTCCATAGGAGCTCCAGCTTTGGCAATCTGCATTGGTGCTCTTTTATGCTTCAATTGTCCCTTAGTTCGGCTGCTTTGGTCGCCTTCTGCTGTGTACGTTCTCACATACTCCTGCAAACCAGGACAGTAGTACTTCTGTCAAAGTTCTGCCAGTGTGTTGCGCACCCCTAAATGTCCTGAAGACTGGTTATCATGCCTCAGGAACAGAGCATTTCTCTTCTCTGAGTAGGGAAGTATTGCTTCTTTGTAAACGTTTTGCCAGAATTATTCCTCCTTCGGTACAACATGCCGTCTTGGACTTCTATGGACAAAAACTGTAACCACAGAGACTTCAAAAATCGGCCCTCTCCGCTGACTACGTCAGTCAGTTTTTGCGAGATTGGTCACACAGTCTTTGACCTTTTTTTTCGAGTCTTGGTCTTGTTAGCTTTGCAGAGTGTCACCTGCTGATTCGGCTTCATGTGAAACACACTCAACACTTCTAGCCAGCGCGCGAGTTGCCCCTCTGGATTTTTTAATCGCATCAGCCAGCGTATGGATTCATGTTCTGTGTGCGCACTGTAAATCGCTTCCCATACAGATAGTGCTTAACGTTTTTACAAAAATGCACCACTGCCAGGACTTCCTTGCTTGTTACAATATATTATTTTTCGGCCTTTGATAGAGTGCGGATTGCATAGGCATTTGGACGTTCTTTACCATCAATAACCCGTGAAAGCACGGCACCAATGGCAAAGTTGCTGGCATCTGTATCAAGGCTAAATGGTTTGGTAAAGTCTTGCATAACTAAAATAGGTGCGTTGCACAATCGACCCTTCAGCTTGGCGAAAGCTCCCTGACATTCTTAAATCCATACAAACGCGTTGCCCTTCTCTGTTAACTTTGTCGATGGCTTTGCTTTTTCTGCGAACTTGCCTATGAATCTCCGATAATATCCGCAGATACCGAGAAACGAACGCACCTCCGTCACGTTACACGGTTCTGGCCAGTCTTTGACTGCTTTCATCTTCTCTGGATCAGTGGAGATACCATGCCCAAGATATAGGACGTTGCGCGAAAACAAAACACATTTCTTCGGCTTGAGCTTCAGGCCTGCAGCTACGATGCAGTCGATAACCCTTATCAGGTTTTCTATCATATGTTCAGGTTACCCAACTACTATGACATCGCCCAACTATATTAAACATATCACTCATTTAAATCCTGCCATAACTATATACATTACTGGTTGGAAAGTCGCGGGCGCGCAGCTGGGTCCAAATAACATCTTCCTGAATTGAAAAAAAGACTTTTGTGGGTTACGAAGTCAGTCTTTGGACGATCCTCGTCTTTAACGGATACTTGCCAGTACCCGGAGCACAGATCCAATGCTGAACACCAAGCATTCCAAGAGAGATTGTCAAGGGACTCGTCGATGCGTGGTAGAGAGTAAGCATCTTTGATAGTCCCACTGTTTAGTTTCCTATAGTCCAAACAAAAGCGAGTGCTCCCGTCCTTTTTCTTCACGAGCACTACTCTCGCTGCCCATGGACTAGACGAGCATTCCCTCTACATGTTTGTTCATTTCTTCAGCTGCATGGAAGGGCAACCGTCTTAATGGTTCTTTGATAGGGTGAGTGCCGTCAACATCAATTTCATGCTCAGCGATGCAGGTTTCCCATGATCCGAATATGTTTAAGCGAATGCGTGCGTGTTTTGACAGAGACATACACGAACTACATTTACTATCCGCTGGTCATCCGTCAGTTTAACACTACGCCTTCTCAGGAGTTCCCTTAATTTTTCGTCCAGTTTGGTATTATGCGTCTGTTACTTTTCACTCTGCACAGGACGACAGAAGGACAATTCAGCCACATGCGTTTCACTGTATATGGTGCGCTGCTGTGGTCCTATGTTTAATACGCGGATTGGGACAATGCTGTTTCCTTTCACCAAGGTTCTCCCAACTAGTGTACCTGAAGCAACACATTTCTCGTTTAGCTCAACCAATTAGTCTTGACACCCAATGTTTTTGCCTTCCTGAATGCATAATTTTCCACCACTAAGCACCTCTTGGTTTGCCGGAATGGTGACTGTGTCCACTGCGACAACGTGATAACAACCAAGAGAGTGTGGAGAAAGGCATCGATAGTCAAGATGCTTCGCTGTATATCTATGCAACAGCTGTGCCGCTCAAAGACGTCGAGGCCTAAGACCCCATCTAGACCTAGAGTGCTGGGAAAGCCATCGATGGTCAAGATGCTTCGCTGTATATCTATGCAACAGCTGTGTCGCTCAAAGAAGTCGAGGCCTAAGATCACATCTATACCTAGATCAGCTACGACAGCTTCAATTCCTGTTTCCAGTGTACTGCATTTGGCTGGGAAGTTGCCTCTACCACGAATGCAAAGGCAGTTACCACCTGCATTAAGAATCTGTCGCTTCATGTCCTTTAACACTGGTTAATCAGTATCTGAAACCTTGGACATCAAGTCCGTAAATATAAGGGTCAGGGTAGATCCAGTATCTACCAATAGTTCTGCCACTACATCGCATATCTCCATCTTTAGAAACAAGCAAGCGTCTGAACCCACGGTGTTTGCGCCAATGGAGGCTGTCCCATTAGTCCTGTTGTGCATCTGATTAGAATTGGCCTTAGCTCTCTTTCCATGTCTTTGGTTGCCGCTTTCACTAGTAATTACAGAATTCCCTCCCGGTCTATTATATATCTAGGCCTTACAGTCTTTTCGAATATGTCCTGGCTTTCTTCAATGATAATAAAATGTCTGTTCCTCCTGCACTCTGGGTCTTAACTGTGCATCGTCCTCGCCTTGTCTCTTCAAAGACTTCACCTCTAACTGTAGTGAGTCTATCTTCGCGTTAAGAGCATCTATCGTCTTTGCAAACGTATCCTTTTCTGAATCTTGGGCAGTGGGACGAGCATATCCTTTTCTCTTGGCTTTATTGTATGCCCCTAACTCCCCGGCCAGTTTAATCTCATCATGCAGGTGTCTCGGGCAGGACTGTTTTATGCGAATGCGAATCTCTGAATCTACCAGTGCGTCCACGAATTGGTCTTATGCAAACGTTTCCCGAATATCAGCAGAGGCGATAGGGTATGCCAAATAGACGAGCTGCTGAATTGCTTGGCCAAGCACTCGGGGAGAGTCTCGCCCGCTATCTGACGTCTTTGTCTCAGCTGGACTCTATAGGGCTCGGTTTGGTTTGGCAGCGCAAATCGATACACCAAAGCTTGAACGAGGGAATCAAAATCTGGTTAAGCACCTCTTGGCATATATCCCAAGACTCCCTGCGCATTGCCACGTAGGGAAACTGCAAACTATAAACCTTTAGTGACATAATTCCAGCCGTTATTGTTAACGCAGGCTTCAAAATGTGCAAATGTGCATGGTAATCAAATCAAGGGCCGCTTCCATCATATAGCTGGCTTGATAGATTGCTTGGCAATGTCATTGTTTGTCTTTTTCCTCTTGCAAGGCTTTCAAATCTCAACTGAGATTGTCTGCGTGTCACCCCTGGTAGAAGCGAATCGGCCTGCCAATTAATGTCTTGCGTGTGCGCGGGACCAGAGCCGCTAGCGAATGTCCTATGGCCGATGTGTCTGTCCACTTTCCTCTCTGACTCTTCGTAGAGCTCATAAAAATCAGATATCTGGTCGTTGTTGTGCGGGTGAGCTTCTGTTCTCGTGTAAGAGCGAAGTTAGGAATATGCCCCCATTTCATAGCGGTAGCATCTTCAAGATGCAAAGCTGTCGTGTAATTAGTGCGCAAAGACAACTCTTCTTTCTTCTGAGAAGTATCCGAAATTATGCGCAAAATATCTACACCAGAATTTCTGCTTGTAGTGGGTCTTGGCGTTGAAATTTTCAGGGTGTCGCTGCGCTAGCGCAACTCGGCGGGCTTCTCCTCTAAGAAATATATTTCTGTGTCGACGTCTTCCATTTTTCCGCAGCAAATGCAGGGGATCCCACCGCTGCCACCAAATTCTATGTAACTTGCACGGGGGTCAATGCCTGTGTTCCCCTCTCATTTCTCATTGTGATAGAGACCATAATGGATAATTTTCTATTCCCCATTAAAATTTACTGGGATCAATCTATGTTTACAATTTGTTCGATTTTTTTTTTCATTTAGATTGAAATCATTCCTATTCAGTCATGGTTGAGCAGTGTTCTTTAATAAAATAAATATATATCTTATCTTTTATATTTGAAAAAAAAATACCCAGACTGAAATAATGATGATAGGCAATGACAAGTTATTAGAAAAAGCTAACCCAAGCAGGCATTTTAATCCCCCTCCCCCCATCACCACCACCCCTGTATCCACCATAAGAAACAAGAATGGACCTGAAACAAGTAAACATAGAATATGTAATAAATTGTTTATCATTGGAGTCTGTTGCAATAAACATCACATTTCTGTACGTGTATATTTCACTGACCATCTACAAACCACCCTGCAGGTGTTAAGGTTAGGCTCCTATAAGCATTAATTTTAACTGTTTGGGTTTATTACGTAAACAAATAATGGTAAAATTGACTTTACTCTTCTTGCACACCTTTTTAATATGATTTGAATTTCAATTTTAAAATCATTAATCAGTTTTATCAATTATTACTATGCGTGTACGCAGTATCATTGAAAGAAGAATTTTATGTTAGCTATAGTTCATTTATCGATCATTCTTTTTACATATTTTTTTTTTTATTGGATCAGACTTGTTTCTAAGTTATACTATTCGTGGAATCTTCAAATGGTCGAAAGGGGGTCAGGGTTTTTTATTTTAAAAAAAAGTAACACAGTAAGTACATCTGAAATAAATGAAGAGCTCTACTCCCTACCTCTCTATCAGCAGTTTATCCCCTTTTGGAAAAAAAATAAAGTGTGTACCTTTTCTTAAAATTAATATTTAGTTGTAAAGAAAAAAAAAAGGCCTTTTCCCCCGATGATCTCAACCTGCGAAAACCGCATCAAGATAAACATGAACTATGAAAAAGTCTTCCCAAATATTAATATATACATCTTAACTTGATTGTTATTTGGGATGCCATTTAATCATAACCCACCTTAGGAAGACCTGGTCCCAGAATTATGAAGCAGTCTAATAAAAAAGTCAATTTTTTACACTCTCCTATTGTCTTGTGTTTAAAAATTGAAAGAAAAAGAAATGCTAATAAAATTTGTATAGGTCTATATTACGCTGATATTATGCTGATATATACAAATTAAAGCATAATTTATGATGTTTATAAATTTTATTAACGATTTTCGGCCTGATATCGGGTGCCTCCACCCCTCAAACAAAAAAAGTTCAATACTTTATACTGTCGGACAAAAATAATTACCAAATGTACCTTATTTTATGATTATTTAATGTGATGGACATTCATTAGCATTGGGTTCCACACCACTTTCGCATTTTAAGAAATCGTCTGTTAAATAAACAAATATATAAATATATGTTTCATCATTTTTTTTCCATGGAAGTGATCTTTTTCGGATTTTTTTGGTGTTTTGTTTGTTTGCTTTTTCGTTGTTGTTGTTGTTATTGGTTTTTTTTTGGTTTTTTTTTTTTGGGGGGGGGGGGGTGGCTATGGAATTGAATCAAAATATTACTAGTTCAAGTATAGCAAAACATAAGAAAATCAATACATGTATCACTATGTTTATCGAATTAGCACATAGAGAGAGAGAGAGCTTTCAGTCTTCACTAAACAGTATTTATGATAACTTTGTATACACCAAAAGATTCGCCCGGCTTTAAGTACTTCAGTACTTTGAATTTTGAAGGATTGCTCCTGTAATTATTCATTCTTGTATCTAATGGGTACACAGCCTTTGTGTGTAGCATTGGGATATAATGGGGTGTGTGGGGTATGCAAGCTTGCTTACTTTTTCTTCATTAATAGTGATATAAGATTTTATAAAAAAAAATAGTTAAGTCCACTTCAGCTTATGTTCAAATTCCTAGCAAACGCTATACTACAGATTCTGGAGAGTTTTAAAAGTGGAAAAATGTCCAACTTTATGTATAAATAAATATATTTGCAATATTATTGAGGGTCCAAGGGTAGATTTTTGATATATTGTAAATATGAATGTCCTTTTATAAATTTTATAAATAGGAACAAAATAGTGAAATTAAAGTTCAACTTTCTGATTTTTAAGCCTTTAAAAAAATCCATATTTTTACAATTTTACAAATAGTTGGAAACATGCCAGATTCGTGACCTATCTGCACTTAACAAAAGGAATGTTTGGGAATTCTCACAAACTGAATTACACTAGTGTATCTCGTTAGTATTAACTCTAAACGATTTTTGAGTTAATATTTAAACTTAACTCAGAATTCTTTTCATGAATTTTGTAAATTATATACAATTTTATTTTTAAAAGGGGCAAAATGCTAAATTTAGTAACAAAGCTGCATTACCTAGTTTAGACTGACCACATTCAAAAAAAATAAATCTGGCAAATTAATTCATATAGATGCATAATGTTACACATTAAATGTGAAGTTGATCAGAGAGCCTTGTTCCAACCCCCTTTTGCATGATTTTCTCCTGGACATGCTCTAAAGTGTTTACAATACAATTTTTTTTTTAAGTCTTACGAAAAATAAATGTTGAATTTTGTTGTTGTTTTCACTTGATTTGAACTTATGTTTAAATCAACAATTTTAAATTTATCTCTAACCTCATCTACATGTTTTTTTTTTTATTAAATTAAATCAGTTTAAACACTTGAATTAACAATTCGAAGACAAAGAAGCATATACACGTTTATATCACAATTCTAACAATGAACATGGAAATCTTTGAATGCGCAATTATATTAGAATGCATATCAACAATGTAACTGCCTAAAACTTGAATATTTTTGGTTTAAATGGGCATGCTTGCGATTTTGGTCAGTTTTTTTTTTAAATTTCTAAAATGCTTTAACAAGGCATTTCTGATTGTCAATTAATATTTGAGCGCAGACGCAAGTTATATGCCAGATGCAGAGCCCATAATTGTTTGCTATGTAGACGAAGCTTACATCATACTTTCGTACACATCGTGAGTGTTGAAGGGGCTATTCCAGTTTTGAGATCTAAAATGAATGTGATAAACGTAAGAAACTGTTTATGCTTAAAACAAATTAAATGATAGAAACAAAAACTAGCTTTAAAATTATTCCTGGTATATTGCACAGATAAGTGAGCGTTTTTTCTTGCCTATAACTACTAAATCCCGGTTGATCATAATAAATGCGTCCCTAAATCATTGTGAATAATAAAGTGATTCGGAAATTTACTATGGCGTTGCATTATACACTCGTGGATAATAATTTCTTAAGTGAAATTCTTTTGTAAACAAAAGTCTATGAAATAATGGGATGTACACATATTCCAATCAAATCTCACAAATGTTATGTTTATTGCATTGAACATAGCTCACTTTGCAAATTAAAACGTTTTAAACATTTTAATGTAAATTTTAACAATCTGAAGGAATTAGGAAAGGGAATCTTTAACGTTCAATATAACGTTTGAATCCCCCTGCAGATATATCGTTTTTTTATGATATGATACATCATGTGTGTTCATTACATATGGCACGATTTAAACTACTCATTCATTTATTTTTGTGATATCTAAAGGTCATGCTTTTATCAATTGCTCGCAGTTATTAATTTGAACAATTTCCTGTTGTAAGATGTATTAAAAATTATACGTATATTTCCTGAGGTTTCAGTTTATTTTTTAAAGTGTTTCCTCGTTATCGTGTATAATGCGTAAACGATCACAAACAGTGAAATTTAAGTCAAAAGATTTGTCATTAAAAAATAAAATAGTGACGTATATGTCATGGATGGGTTTAAAAACAAACTTTATTTGAGCATAAATAATTGAAAGTTATTGGTGATTGAGTTTGCTTTTAAATTTCAATAAATTGAATGTATCTAAATACGTTTAAAAATACCATTTATTTATAAATTTTCATTTCATTTTAAATTACATTTTATTTTTTTTCCAAGTTAAACGTTTACAAAGGTGTCTTATTATAATGTGTCGATTATTTATTAAAATGGTTGACGTTGGCTTGAGGTTTGAAATGGTTTGTGTGGGCGGATGTTGATATTGTGCATATTGAGGCAAAAGGAAGCGGTATTCGGTTTGGTTGAGAAGGGTTATGCCTGGTATTGACTGATTGTAATGACTGCAATGACAGGCAATGTTTCTTTGGGTGGCTTTTGTGGCAATACATGAATGCAAAAAGAGAAAATGCTGTCTACTACAAGATCCCTTAAAATGGTAGTCATGACATTTGAAGTTTGACTGATTTTGTTGAGTTAAGGATTGCTTTTACAGGTAGATGAACCACAGTTCTGCATCTACAGAGGCACATGATATGGTTGAATCAGCCGACATTTTTAAAAGAAACTTCTTGTCGTATTTACCCTAAGTCTAACGGTTTGGATATATTTTAGAATACCTTGGATGTCTGCTGGATGTCTCCTGAAAGAGATTCTAGGAAAGACAATGAATCCAAGAAATGTGATTTTCTTTGTGTTAGTTTTAGGTGTCATAACTAACTGAACATTTAAGATGGGGAGTTTATGTTGGTCTGTCTTGTCAGTTTCTGAGTCATACAGTATCAGCTTAGATAGGTCAATAAAATCCTTTGCCCAAATCTTTTCTTTAACGGACTGTGCAACATGGGTGCCTAAGCATTGTGAAACACTATTGAGGAGTATAGGATTCTGATTAAGAGAGAAAATACATTTTAATCCATAGTTGATGAGTGTAAAGTAATGGATGTGATAATTCGATCCCACTTGAAACAGTACCCAAGGCTTATGTACTAAGCACGGGAACCGCAAGTGGATTGTTGTTATGGTGAATCTGGGGCAAGACATTGCCTTGAGCAAGTGCAAACGGGTCCCCTTGGGGCAGTGCAGGTGGGTGTTCAGCGACAGCACTTTTAGGTGACAATGTAGAAGGTGTACCAGAGGTCATATCCCTTCCTAGTCTTGATATGGCTGGACTCGAAGCCGCGTATAGAGGCGTTGACTTGTTGTAAGACGTTCTAGGCTTCAGCATGTTGGCTTGGGTAACAAAAAATGTAATCAGAGGATGCTTATTTTTTATACGCTCTCCATACATTCTTAATTACGTTGTTATAATGATGAATGGATTATTAACAATACTGAAGAAATTAATGATTAGTACTTGAGATGAAAAACAAATGCAAACGAATGAGTGACAATATTTAGCAAAAATATTACTCAAAAGGCACACTTAAACAATAAAAGATGAAAACAAGTGGGAAGTAAACAATTATCGACTAATTTCCTAAAAGATAATTTACAACCTGATATGGATTAGCAATGGATTGGTCGGGGTCGTTGGATTTACGTCTTCTCTGATGCAGGAAAATTTGAAAAAGGACGTTGATATTTTGCAGGCTCTCTTGCACACAATAAAGACGTTTAAATAGCCGATGGCCACCGCAATCTGATAACTTGATCAAGAATTGAAAGTTATCTCTCTTTGAACGGCCGTGTTTATCTATTCATCTCCATAACTTGACCTAACTCATATCAAGTTAAGTCATATTATTGTAATTGTATGTTTAACTACGGAAGGTAGCCGTGTTCAAAAAATCCATACCGGTATACTTACTTTGAAATCCAAATATATGTGTGTTTGTTTGTGAGTCTGAGTATACCTGTAACTATGTGTTATTATGATCATGTAACCTACTAAACAGGGGCATTATCAATTTATAGCGAAACTGCAGAATCGTAATATTGTCAAAAATCCTCGAAAATCGTAGACCGTTTCCCTGTTTATGTTATGACATCGAACATGTGCATATCCCACACTATGGCAGAGAGAGCAATATCAATGATCGCATGGATTTTAGAAACGGGGCGCTTTTGTAGAAACCGATGGAAACAATTTCACGTTGTTACTTTTTTTAATTTACAATCATGTAGCTACTGTGTTGACCGTAGTGCCGCCGGGGTTTACAAATAGATGGGGACGCTATGCACTATATTGAACGACAAACGTGTTCAATTTGCATGCGCACTAAGACACCACTACCTGTGCCAAAAAAAAAAAATAGGGATATCTTGGAAATTCTTTCACAGAAGAAATATGTTATGCATTTTATTGTTTATGGTTTCCTTTATTCTTTATTACAAACATTTTACCATAATTTTTGTTCATACATTTAGTAGTCCCTGTAACCTGAGTGCTTCGGTCGGAAAGCAACCGACCGTTACTTTTGCAACTGATATATACACCCCATGGATGAGCGATCGAAACAAATATGGCCAACAAATACTTTTATGAAATCATTTCTGCTTTACGTGACGACACATTGACACGACTTTTTAATGTGAGGATAGCTCCACCGTTTGACTTGGGATTCATTTAACAACAACAAAAATAGAAATTATGTTTTGTAGTGACTACTAAATGTCACATAAGTGCATGTGCATGTATCTGAAACAGTGTTTTCCTTATACATGGACTAGCACGTGAACAATTATGAATATATGTGGTTATTCTTTCAAAATGTGTTACATGTGTTGTGTACTGATGGACTACAGTTTAATGTTTATCATCGTGTACTCAAAAACTTCGGGTTTCAAAGTGTACGGAAATTTGCCGTTACATTTACAATGAAAAAAGCCCAACGTATTCCGAGAAGTTCTGAATGGAAAAAAGATGTTTACATTACCATAATAAACCTCTTTTTGTTCGTTCCTATGAACTTTTATTAGTGAAAAAAGGAACATGTGTCAATAGAGATACCTTTTCATATTTTCACTTTTTATCATAATTGTGAAGATATGTGTGTTTTTGTTAAATAGTCATCAACAAATTGATTTAAGAAGTAAATTGGAACTTAAGAAAGTAACATTGAATAGACATAGCAATAAAATATCCTGTAACATTTATAAACGACGTCAAAAATAAAAGGTATATAGCAAATTATTGTAAAATCAATATTAGTTTTAGAAAAACCATTGGGCAGACAACCAGAACATTTTATTTGCAATGATAATATATGTGCTGGTAAATCTGAACACATAGAACGTGTCAACAATTAGGGGGAAAAATGGTTCATGTATTTGTCATATTTATAATCATTTCAGTGTGTCCCTCAGGAACTTATGGCGTTGCATGCAATGCAACGTGTGAAAAATGTCGTGACGTTAACAAGTGTGACCATGTTAATGGAAAATGTCTAACCGGATGTGTTGCTGGTTATATGGGGGATTTATGTAACATATATGAGTATATATGTAAGCAGATATTGTTTCAACCCCAGTTCCTGGTACATGTATACATGCATGCTGATTTTGTCAGAAGTTAGAATTTACAAAAACACGATATTCTTCACATTTAAATACTTTTAATCTTTATAAGTAATCAGTTAAAGAAATATGCAGTCATATGGGTTTTTTTTCCTATCTTCAAAATCCAGCCTGTCCACGTTTGTTGTTTGGGAAAGACTGTTCGGAGAAATGCATTGACACTTGTGCAGGGTGCAATAATGTCAATGGTTTGTGTGACTCAGGATGTATCCCTGGTTGGATGGGTGACCTCTGCAGTAAAGGTATTGGTGATTTTTAGCAGTGGAAATTGTTCAATAAGGAAACGTCTTTTTCAACCTAAACCTTAAATATAGTTCGTTGTTTTATCTCTAATATATCCGCATTTTATCATTTAGTCAATATCAACATACCATTGGGAAATAAACTAAAAAACAAAATTTAAACTATACAGATATTTCATACTGATAAATGTTTTCTTATTTTTTCGGTAATTTTTAGTAAATTCAATTATTAAAGTTTCTTATAAATTATAAAATGGGTTTTCTTATATCTTTTCCTTTGCAACTAGAAGCCGATGCTATTAACATATTATAGTTTGTATTTAGCATACTCATTTTTGAATACATTCATTACTGCTGACATTACTAATGGCACATTGTCTACTGGTTTCAATTTCTCTTTTAAAAAAAGAGTGTGTGAAGAATAACACTAAGCATTTTTTTGCATTTTTTTTTAGTCTAGCCTTTCTTTTTTTCTTTCTTTCGGGGGGAGGGGGGTGTCTTTCAAAATTCAAAATATCTGAAATTTTATGCTTTCTAATCAACAATTTACATCTGTATTTCTTTTTATTTATATATAACATGTAAATAGAAAAAAAAACAACGATTTAGTTGCTGCAATAACAAAGCTAAAAATACATAAAAGGGACGGACTATCAATATGTATATAGAAAAAGAAAATTAGTTGCCGCAAAATCAAAAAGAAAGATACATAAAAGGGGAATAACGACTACGATCTGTAGAGATATGAGTTAGTTTACACTGTGTGACCGTCTTTATGATCTACATCATGCATTGTTTAATGACCGTTTCAAAGACACTCGTTAAACCATGCAGTGGGAACTGGCAAATCAAGTTACATGCTTCTCTTAAATAGCATCCATATACTCTTTATATTTATTTCAGTGTGTCCCCCAGGATCCTATGGTGCTGCATGCAAATTTACGTGTGGACACTGTCTTGACGTAAACCAGTGTGACCATGTTACTGGGTCATGTTTAACTGGATGTAGTGCTGGTTATATGCGGGATTTATGTAAAACACGTACGTAAATATGTCACAAGATAGTTTACAACATAAACATGCACATGCACGTATACATGGGTATAGGATTTAAGATATTGACAAAGACACAATTGATGATTTTTTAAAAGAATATAATTAAAGAACATTAAGATAAATACAGTAAGTTTGTTTCTTTTCAAAATCCAGCTTGTCCTTCTGGATTCTTTGGGCAAAACTGTTTGGAGATATGCGAAGACACCTGTACAGGATGTAATAAGGTCAATGGTTTGTGTGACACTGGATGTATCCCTGGTTGGACGGGTGACCTCTGCAATAAAGGTATTTGTAATTTTTAGCAGTGGAAATTGTTCAGTAAGGATACGTCTTCTTCAACCTCAACCTTAACTATAGTTCTTTGTTTTATCTGTAATACATTTGCATTTTATCATTTTGTCAATATCAACATGTAATTGGGAAGTAAAGTAAAAACAAAATTTAAGCTATACAGATATATCAATACCGATATATGTGTTCTTTTTTTCGATATTGTTTTGTAAATTCAATTATTAAAGTTTGCATATTGTTTTTTTTTTTTTTTTGTAAAAATTATAAAGTGGGTTTTCTAATATTTTTTTCTTTTGCAACCAGAAGTCAATGCTATCAAAATATTAGATTTTGTATTTAGCATACTCATTTTTTAGTACATTCATTCCTGCTGCCATTACTAATGGCACATTGTCTACTGGTTTCAATTTCTCTAAAAAGAAGTGTGTGTGAAAAATAACACTGAGCATATTTTTTGTATTTTTGTTTAGTCTTGTCTTTTTTTTTGTTTTTTTTAAGGGGGTGTCTTTTTTTTCTTACAAAATTCAAAATATCTGAAATGTTATGCTTTTTAATCTACAATGTTCATCAGTATTTCGTTGTATTTATATATAACGATGTATAAAAAAAACAATTTAGTTGCTGCAATAACAAAGACGAAGATACAAGAAAGGGAAGGAATTTAAATATGTATATAGAAATAATTGATTTAGTTGCCGCAAAAACAAAAAGAAAGATACATAAAATGGGAATAAAGACTACGATCTGTAGAGATATGAGATAGTTTACATTGTGTGACCGTCTTTATGGTCTACATCATGCATTGTTTAATGACCGTTTCAAAGACACTCGTTAAACCATGCAGTGGAAACTAAGAAATCAAGTTACATGCTTCTCTTAAATAGCATCCATATATTCTTTATATTTATTTTTGTTTCAGTGTGTCCCTCAGGATCCTATGGTGCTGCATGCAATTTAACGTGTGGAAAATGTCGTGACGTAAACCAGTGTGACCATGTTACTGGGACATGTTTAACTGGATGTTGTGCTGGTTATATGGGGAATTTTTGTAAAACACGTACGTAGATATGTAACAGATAGTTTACAACACAAACATGCCCATGAACGTAACATGGGCATACGATTAAACAATATAATATTAACACATTAGGTGATTTCTTGAAAAAAAATAATTTCAAGAAAAGTACAGAATTTTTTTTTCTTTTTTAAAATCCAGCTTGTCCTTCTGGGTTCTTTGGGCAAAACTGTTCGGAGGTATGCAAAGACACCTGTACAGGATGTAATAATGTCAATGGTTTGTGTGACTCTGGATGTATCCCTGGTTGGACGGGGGACCTCTGCAATAAAGGTATGGGTGATTTTTAGCAGTGGAAATTGTTCAATAAAGCTACGTCTTCTTCAACCTCAACCTTAACTATTGCTCTTTTTTTTAATTTGTAATGTATGCGCAAGCCATGAAACATGATCGTTATATTAATATCAACATGTAATTTGGAAATAAACTAAGATAAGATGTACAAAATTAAAGATGCTTTTAAAGTATTAGATTTTGTTTTGAGCATACTGACTTTCGAATACATTCATTTCAGCTGATATTTCTCATGGTAGCTTATCTACGGGTTTTAAAAATATGTGTGAAGAATGAAACCAAGTGTACGTTTTTGTGGTGCTTTTTCTGAGTGTTATTTTTATTAAAATTTATTTTTCTTTTAAAATGTCTTCTATATGACATGTATGCAATTTAATCTACAACTTTCATAAGCTTTTTTTCATTTAAAAAGGGGTAAAAATAGAAGATAGGTGATGTATTAACCAAAAATAAAGATACATAAAATAGGAAGATAAGAACTTTAGAGATATGAGATAATTTACATTGTGTGAACGTCTTAGTATATCATTTTGTCTAAAGAACCAACTGGTTTCATTTTTTGCACATGCTTTTTAAAGCGCTAAGGATAGCTAGCGCTTTTTGGTCGTTAAACTTTCTCTTCTGATGCATCGAATAACTGCTCCATATGAGCAGAAATAAACATATTCTAAAATGGAAAGGGAACCAGTTTAATGGATTTACGCAATTAATTGCTCGGGCTAATGTGAATTTAATGCACATGTTATTGTGAATCTAAAGTGCGGGAAAACATCAATGCAGGGTTTTTTACGCAGTGATGGAGAATAACAAGGCGTATTCAGAAGCTGACATGTAGAACAAGTTAGCTATTAGTATTTTTTTTTGATATGATATCCAACTATTTAAACTTATGAATGTGTCCATGCTTTTACTCTAATAATCGCAAATTTCCATTTTATTGCCTGTTAGCATTTTGTTGATGCCTCCACATGTCTTTTAAATTGGAAGCCTATTTTGATTAATCATAAGACTTTCAATGCTTAGTATACTCCAATTAAACTTGAAGGCATCAATAAAGAATGTTTAATTGAAATCTAGATGAAAAGTATGATTTAAGCAATGCCTATAAAACAAAGCATTTTCTCTGCAATTTTGAGTACTATTGAGAATTTCACTTCGGTGAACTTTTGACTTCATCATACATAAATAATTATATCGGGTTTCTTGAAGAAACTTGATAACCAATTCCTGATAAAAGAAAACCATAATAGTCAAAATTATAAAGACCGCGACTTGTTTGCTATTGTCAGTCACTGGAAATTGTATGTTTTTATCAGCCTTTTTAAAAATATTTCAATATTTATTTTTGCGATATTTCATGTTTTTATCAAATAGGAAAATATACTGTATAAAAATCGTTTCTCAGGTAAGCTCAGGTCAAAAAAAACAATTTGTGCCAAGCCAATTAAACACAAATTATGAGATGTCAATATATTTGCATCATATGTTATTCAACCGTTTCAGAGTGTGTAAAAGGATCGTATGGCACTCGCTGTAATGAAACATGTGGAAAATGCCGCGATGTAAACGAGTGTTCAAATGTCAATGGAATTTGTTTGAACGGATGTGATGCTGGTTTTGAAGGAGACCTATGTAGAACAAGTAAGCATGCAATGTCAAAGTAAACGCTGAAGTAGCTGAGCAACAATTTTTAGTTTCAATCACATGATCTGGCAAATAATAAATGCATATGCGTGTTTTAACATACGTATGATATTTCATATACATGTATATTTTCATACGTTTGTCATCAATATCTATAAAGCAATTCATTAATGTAATTAAAAAAGGGTGTGCCATCGGTTTATACGGCATTGACTGCAAAGAAATTTGTGGAAACTGTCGTGATATTGACCAATGCTTTCATACAAACGGAACATGCTTAACTGGATGTGATGATGGTTATCAGGGAGACGTGTGTAAAACACGTGAGTACAAGAACATAGATACATAAATCAATATGAAACCAAACAAAGTTTATAGATGTATAGATGATAACGCGTAACATTAACATAAAACAGTCGGCGAACTTGACAATGAATAATTAAAGGAATGATCAATTACTGATTTGATTTGTGTTTCAACACCAGCTTGCCCACTGGGTTTTTTTGGAAAAGACTGCATGAAGAAATGCAAGGAAACGTGTCTAGGATGTATTAATGTCAATGGTTCATGTGCTGCTGGGTGTTTACCGGGCTGGATAGGAAACTTTTGCGATAAAGGTATATATTCTGTATTTTCAAGCTATTGATATTATATTTCGCTGTCTTCAATATTTGTTTCGCTTAAGCTAAATACAGCTATTCATGTAAAACAGTTCCGATAGCTGCATATTGTCAATTGCATAAATTAATTTCAGGAATCAACTATTTATTTTTTCATGTACAATCTTTGAAAATAAATGCTACTAAATATTTTTTTTTTTATTTAATTCAATTATAGTTAAAACTTTTTTTACACTGTAGCACACACTGATGTATGCAAAACTGTGTTTATTCCATTCTTATACATAAACATTTTTTAAGCACCATTCGTTTCTGTTCCCTAAAATTTTAAAAATCATTAAGTAACCTTTTTTTTTTTTACAAATGTGTTTTTTTTTACGATTTGCTGTTGGTAGATTTATATGTGTCATATCTAGAATACGAGTGATTTTTTTTTCGATCGTTTAACGCACATATTAACAATTTGAAAAAAAAAAAAAAACCTTCACATAAACAACACATGTACATTTTAAAACGTATTACTCATTTCAGAGTGCCATACAGGATTTTATGGCGTCTCCTGCAAAAAGACATGTGGAAACTGTCATGATTTAAAACAATGTGACCACACCAATGGTACATGTTTAACTGGATGTTTGGCTGGCTATATGGGGGATATGTGTCAAACACGTGAGTACAAATGTAACCATAAATCAATCATATATATATTAATGTGTAAATGGACAAGTAAAAAAACAGGATACATAAAAAGATCAAATGTAATTAGTATGTTATTACTGTCAAACAAATTTGTTTTTATTCGTTTTCCCTAGGTTGCCAACCTGGCTTTTTTGGACGAGACTGCTCTGAGAAATGCATCGAGACATGCAATGGATGTAATGATGTCAATGGACTGTGTGACTATGGATGTGTACCTGGCTGGATAGGATATTTCTGCAATAAAGGTATAGCTCAAAATAATACATGTCATAGGGCAAATTACTAAAACAGGGGCTAACTGCAATCACAAATCACAATGGGAATCGAAAAGAAATCCACAACTAATACAATGCTCATATATCAAAAATTGAAAAAACCCTATCCTTTTCTAGATTCTATATCCTGCAACATATCCTACTCTATCCACTCTCGCTCTATACCCACTGTATACTATTTATTTTAGACAGATCGTTATAATGTTGACAATGATGCTTATTGAAATCATTATATTCTGTAAATCATAAAAACGTATTCAATACTATGAACATTTTTGTTTTTTTGCATATGTTTGTTTATAAATTCAATTCAAGTACATGTATATATGCACCATTAACTGGCTGGACTTGACATTTAGATCTTGTAGCATATATTTATGAACAACAGAATCTGATTAGATAGCATCGTAATTTCATAACCTATCATTTTATTTTTATTCGTTATACATGTACATGTAGGAAAGCATACAATAGCAAAGCTAAACATTCAATAAAATTCCAGCACAGTTTTGAATGTATATTTATAAATTGTATGATAATAAATGATTAAATAGTTAACCAAATCCCACAACATAGTTGTTGGTATTAAAAAAAACGAACTGATAAAAAGCGCATGCGCTTGGAAAGTAAGATTTTTCACGGTAATGAGTTTTCCAGTTTTTTTCTTCTTTGTTTTTGTTTGTCTTTTTCAGTATAATCTGTTCGATTTCTTTCATAATTGTTATTAAACCTATTTTTGAAATTTGAAATTATAATGCAACAGTCTGGATATTTAAAGGAGCGGACAGAATGAAATGCTCAAAAGAAATTGATTATATGAGGCCTAAAACGTAGGTAATACAGCTGACTGGAAAAAATAAACTTGTTGGGCTTTTGACTCTCTTTTTTCAATATACAGTGTATTGTTACAATTTGAACTATATATTTGTTCTGCATTATTTCTTTGTTATATATGTCAACACTCAATCCCATATACATGCCCAACAAATCTTATTTCAAAACGGGGAAGGAGATGCATTCCATTGTAACTTTTTATCTAAAATTGATTCTTAAGTTAAATTTCTCAATAATATTAAACACTGTCCAAAGTATGGTTTCTATATCTTAAGATTAGATAAAAGCCCCCATCCCTCTTTTGGAAGCAATTTCACCGTTTTATGCTTACGTTACATATTCAAATTGATTTTATTTTCACAGTATAGTTGACAACAAATCTGATCATGGTTCACAAATTAATATATAAAACTACAAGTTGTCAGTTGTATGCAAAAAAAATAAGAATTCGAGGGTATGCCGATTTCTTGTATATTTTTGAAGAAACAAAATTATACTCTCCGCCATTAGGGTTAGTCAATTCTTGGTTACCCATTTTTGAAGGTTTTTTTTCCATCAAAACTAAAACCACGCATTAAGGAATGGAATTAACTTTATTTATTTCTAAATTTGTCAAATAGTCATTTATCTGTATGCGCTAAATGAATAGATGCTTAATATATTAATCATTTACGTTATTATACAACCTTATATCATTTAAAGCATACATTTTTGTTACAAAACCTCATTGACTTTGATCCGCTAAAGCGTATCCACCACCTGACTCGCATTTTTTGCTTTTTCATGCTGGGTTTTCATAGTGTTTTGAAAATTAACTTTACACTCATCAGTTATAATTCAATCATAGTTTTAAGACATCATCTCATACATGTTGAAATATCAAAGGTATAAGCAGTTACTCTAGTGCAAGTATTTTCCAATTTTATTGGGAATTTTTTATAATGTATAAGAACAATTAATATGTTTATAGTGAATGAACATACTGATAGATTTGGAAAAAAATATTTGCATCAAAACACATATTGCGTATCATTAACGACTTTGATGAACCTTTTTTTTAAATGTTTGATGTTTTCAAACGAATATACGAGGGTTGTTCGGAAATTATTGAGACACTTTCTCTTCTCTTTTAATAAAAAAGATAAACTTTTGAAATTTCACCAAAACGTAAATCAGGATAGAGATTACCAATGTGAAAAGTTTCTTGTCCATGGCGTGAATATATAATTCCTGGTAAGCTGAACAACGTGCCTTCGTCCAGTGACCCGGCGCAACCGCAAACTTTTCGCAACGTCATTTTAACGCTTCTTATTTCTCCTGTGTTTTAAACACCTTACAAACGAACGGAAATACGAATTATTCTTTATTTCTCATTTTTTGTTTTCATTACAAGATGTCATCATTTACTTTTTCTCTCATTCTTGTTTTTTTAAGGGAAAAATCGAGTTATTTTTACTCGAAAGTCTTATTACTGTGAATGTCTTCTGCAGTCATTTTTATATGTTTTAGAACTGTTGATAACAGTTAGAGGGTCAAAATACTTGATAATTAATCCCTTTGGCCTAATTCTAGTTAAACAATCAGTGAACAAAATATGAGGAGCTGAAGCTATATACCTTGTCTTGTCATCGTATATTTTTTTAAGCAATTGCGTGGCCTTAAAAGGTCTTCTTCTGAGATTTCCACCAGTTTAACGGTTGTCAATGCGCCGCCTTGGCGTCAAAATTCAATGTAAAGTCGTTGTCAGATTTCTATTTTTGGTAAATATATGTGTACCATATCCGTATTTCAACTCGAACATCAGTGAAACTTAATCATAAGTTGGTCGCAAAGAATAGCAAAATGAACATATTTAATTTGATTTCTTTTATCATTAACTGTAATTCTACGGACACTTATAAAGTAGATGTTTAAGTTTTAAATCTCCGAGTTCATGGCTGCGCCGGTTACCCCGACAACCGACTTGTTTACCTACCGTCGTAAACAAAATATTAAATATTCTTTTAATATTACTTTGTTTTATTATTTGTTGGCGTTTCTTCAGTGTCTATGCCAATTTTCACCAAAATTCGTCAATTAAAAAAGAAAATATACGAGTTGTCTCAATAATTTCCGAACAACCCTCGTAGTTATTAGAATTGCCGATAAATATTATTTGTTTTAATGTTTTACTTGGAAATGATCAAAACTTCTGTAAGGGAATGTGTTTTTTGGTTAAATGTAGTTAGATATAATTCCGTAGAGTGTAATTGAGCATCTAAAGACGACGGACCCAATTCTATTTGCGCAAATATATCGCGCAGCGAAAAAGTGTGATTATTACGAATATCGAAGTCTAAAAATTACGTTACAATCATTTAATTTGGGTAGAAAATCTATTGCACATTTCTTTAAAAATATTTTTTTTTCTCCACAAGAACACTTTTTCCTATTATGTTCAATTGAAAAAAGAGAATTGTTATTTTGTTCATTTATTTTCATATATTTTTTGTATCTCTTACACATATTTTTTAAAATCACTATTGTAGAAATGAATTGGGTCCGTCGACCTTAATTTATTTCATCATAGCATGTCATTATAATTTCTAAGCAAACACACCACATAGCACATCATGACCATTGCATGCATTACATAACATTAAAACCCAAGATACTGTTTGTGCGCCATCATGCATTGTACAAACACTTTTACCAGTAATATTTTAAATTCCTTTTTACCGTTTAAGAATGTGACAAAGGATCGTATGGTTTTGAATGTAATGAAACATGCGGACACTGTCGTGATGTACAACAATGCTCCAATGTCAATGGCTCTTGCTTGACTGGATGTGATGATGGTTATGAAGGGGACTTATGTAAATCACGTGAGTATACAAACACAAAGGCACAGACGAAACAAGCTACTTATTATTATAAAAAGATCTTTTAAAAATCATATTGAAAAAACAAAAAAATGTGGTAAAAACATTTTTTTAATTACGCGATCCGATTACAAATGTAGTAGTACTAAAATAAACATATTTACGTTTTACTTGCGGCAAACATACATTGTAGAGGGTAAGTCTGTACGTCCGTATAAATTGATCATGGTTTACTGAATGTGATAAAAGGTTATCAAGGAAAATTGTATAACATACGCGAGTATATATAACATCTCTGAAAGTATTCATAGATAGATAGATAGATAGATAGATAGATAGATAGATAGATAGATAGATTATTCATATGTTTTTACACCGCATTGTTAATACTTATGCAAATTTGAAATTGTCAATAAAAAAAGAAGAAGGTACAGATAAATGAAGGTAAGTCCAATAGAACTCAAATTTACATGATATGTATAGTGTTTGTTTTGGTTAATATACCTTTATCAAGATCACAAAAACAATCAAACAACGTAAGTTGCACACAATTGGTTTTAACGTATTTTGATTATAACGTATTATACTGTGTGGTTTTCTTAATGTTAGATTTCAACAATTTATCAATACCACTTGTATTGCAGGGTTTAGTGATTTGACTCAATAATATTCCATTCAATCTTTGTGAATGTTCTTTATGAAAAATTACGAGGAAAAAAATGGTATTTGATCTAATCATGAACAAGTTTCCATTCATTCTGCCCATGGTGTATAGTTATCGAAACTTTACGCCCAAAGCATTTGATATCTCTCTATTTCAATATAGGAAAACGCCTGGTGTAATTCAAGTTGCTAAAATTAATTTCAGTGTTTGATTACTCTTATTTGTTAAATATAAAAACATTAATCGATGACAATAAAGTTTTCTTCATAATAAAAAATAACTATATTTTTTCTGACTATCAGGACAATAGAAAGTTTATGTTCCCCTCGAAAGCAATTATTTTTCTTGACGTCGCCAGGTGAAATAGTTTCTTGTTTGGGAAAACATAAACTTGCTATCGTCCTCAAAGCAGGTAAGTACATATATTATATACATAAATGTTCATAATATTTAATCCGATCTTACTATATGTCGCTGATACACGAATCAATTTAACTTCCGGTATTTATTATTTCAAGATGTTTTTGCAAACCGTACTGTATGTTTCGTGTACAGTTAAAAAGTAAAAAAAAAAGAGAAGAAGACAGCGAATGGTGCTTGTTATGCGCAATGTAACAATTAACAACATATTAGCTAATATCATTGTAATGACGGCAGTTTTGGGAAAGGTATGGTAAGTATTTGTTTTCTTAGTGTAATACTTGGGAAGGAATGACATTATATTTTGATGATCATACAGGATTGTGAAGGATGCACGTATAAAATATCATTTTGAGCACTGCACAATCTATGACTAAAACGTAGGTTGTTAAAAGTAACAAAACGAAACCAAAATTGATATGTTCTGTACATATTAAACAGTGAGGATACTTATATAATGTGATATCAATCTGACTTGTTGATGGTTATAGATGTTATTGTTTAACGTTGCTATTTTTTGTCTTGACCATGTTTACTTCTTTAACTTCCAATGGCTTCAATGATATATCTCGATTTTTATAAATAAAAAGCCCTAGTCAAACAAAAAACACGTGTACTAAATACGCAAATGGTTGATTTACTATACTTAAGTTTTTGGGCATTTCGCCATACGCACGGGGGTATTTTTAACGGATTTAAACGTACTGCGTAACTATTGTAAATTCCGCCTATTCGTCAATTACCACTTTTACCATAGACTTCAAATTATTGCTATCTATTCTTTTTCTCGGTTGACTTTGTTGACAATAGTAGGTATTTGAAAAATATTGTGTAACAGTGATAACGAGTGTTCACATTTATATCAATCATTTCCTTTTCTACAAGTTTTGTCTTTTGTCTTAAAAATAAAAATTTAAATATGTACTTAAATAGTCTGGGCGACCTGAACATGAGAGAAATATATTCACTGATATAAGAACTGATTTAAGAACATAGATCGTCTGAATAGGAGGACATATTCTTGGATCCGGATGGTGATGGCTTTTTTTTCAAAAATGAAATCTTCTGATTTTATCATTAACAGTAATATATTGTAAACAAGAATCATAATTTAATCTAACCTAATTATAGGAACAGTGATCATTTCTTCTTTCATACCTGACACATTTTGCAATTTGCTTATGGAGACCAGGTGTCCTATTATTGTGAAGATATGAGAACGATGTTTTAAGGAATGCTCAGAAGTAATTAACATAAAGAGAATACCAAGTAAGTTACCTGGAATAATAGTGTTTCGAAAAACAGAACATTATATAGATTTTACTTAGAAAAAGAGCAATACGAATAACAAATTAAATGGAAGTTTAACGGCGAAAAAAAAGAAAATTGAGATTCTTATAAATTGTGTAGTATATACCTATATGTATGTTCCTTTAAATTGTATGTGCCAGTATGTTTTTGCTTTTTGATAAGTGAACGTATGCCATGTAGGTATAACAATACCGATGTATATCTACTAAGGTCTAATGCAGATGGAAAGTCCGAGGTTATAATTCCTCAACAAAGCCAAAAGAAGTTCACAAACCCCCCCCCAAAAAAAGAATCATACTGACGTCATTCAAAAGTACAGCGTTGATATAGGGACAATTTAAGAAACATATGACATGCAATCTCATTTGATATTCAGCAGATTTTAATGATGGCAGTTATGGGAAAGGTACAGTAAGTGATTTTTTCCTCAGCATGATCAGATAAAAAGTGATACTTGGGAAGCAATGCTATTATATTTTAATGATTAAAAGGGATTATGGAAGATGCACGTATGCACGTATGAAATATTATTTTGAGCACTGTACAGTCCATGACTAAAACGTAGGTTGTCAAAAGTAACAAAACAAAACCAAAATTGATATGTTCGGTACATATTAGACAGTGAGGATACCTATATAATGTGATATCAAATTTGACGTGTTGATGATTAAGGATGGTATTGTTTAAATGATATTATTTGTTTTGACCCAGTCTACTTCTTTTTAGCGGATTTAAGCGTACTGCGTAACTAGTGTAAATTCCCCCCAACGCGTCAATTACCACAGTGACTTTTACCATAGACTTCAAATTATTGTTATCTATTTTTTTTCTCTCAGATGACTTTGTTGACAATAGTAGGTATTTGAACGATCTTCTGTAACAGTAATAACGAGTGTTCACATTTATGTGAATCATTTCCTTTTCTCCACATTTTGTCTTTTGTCTTGAAAATGAAAATATTAATATGTACTTAAATAGTCTGAGTGACCTGAACATGAGAGAAATATATTCACTGATATAAGAACTGGTTTAAAAACATAGATCCTCTGTATCGGAGAAAATATGTTTGGATCCGGATGGTAATGGCTTTTTTTTTTTTTTACAAAAATGAAATCTTCTGATTTTATCATTAACAGTAATATATTTTAAACAAGAATCATAATTTAATATAACCTAACTATAGGTGACCATTTCCTCTTTCTTACCTGACACATTTTGCAATTTGCTTACAGGGAGACCAGGTGTCCTATAATTGTGAAGATATGAAAACGATGTTTTAAGGAATGCTAAGAAGTAATTACCAAAGAATAGCAAGTAAGTTACCGAGAATAATAGTGTTTCGAAAAAAGAACATTATATAGAATTTACTTAGAAAAAAACGAGCAATACGAATAACAAATTAAATGGAACTTTTACGGCGAAAGAAAAAAAAAGACAATTGAGATTTTTATAAATTGTGTAGTATATACCTATATTTATGTTCCTTTAAATTGTATGTGTCAGTATGTGTTTGCTTTTTGATAAGTGTACGTATGCCATGCAAGAATAACAATACCGATATATCTCTACTATGGTCTAATGCAGATGGAAAGTCCAAGGTTATAATTCCTCAACAAAGCCCAAAGAAGACTAGTTCATAACCCCCCCCCCCCCCCCCCCCGAGCAGAAAGAATCATACTGACGTCATTCAAAAGTACTGCGTTCATTTAGGGACATCTAAAGAAACATATGACATGCAATCTCATTTGATATTCAGCATATTTTAATCTAGCAGTTGTATGGTTACAAGAATGTTAACGCTACAAATAATTATGAAACTGTTTCGTATGATCATAATAGCTATATGTTGATGAATCCTTTTAAATACTTTATTTCTTTTCTTGAACTTTTGCCGCAAAATAAAAGAGAAATGAAGATAATAATACATTTTGTAAGCATATATAGCAATTGATTTTTTAAATGAATGTAAATGTTAGTATTTGTATTTTAATTAGCGTACTTATGTTTTGCAGGCATGGATCTACCAAATTGTCCAAATCAGGTGGAAATTTCAGAGTACTCAATGACATGTTTTGTGATAAATTATATTTAAAACTGCTCTAATTTTGTCTTGTGCACCCTTAACCACAACCCTTCCAATAAGACACAACCCTTTGTTTTATCTGATGGTAACTTGTTTATTAGAGATTTAAAGATATATTGAACCTATCATGATAGAGGAATTTTTTTTAAAGGGAACCAAATTTAAGATAATGTAGTTTGTTTACATTCATTGACATTACTTAAGATGTATTAATATTTTTATATAGTAATATGTAATTATGTAATATGATTTCAAATCAGACTAACTGATCTGTCAAAAAGAAATAAGTTCTTTTTAAAGGAACTTGCAATTTAACGGTAAATGAATAATTAAAACAGTTTTTATGATAAAACTGTTTTGGGATTAAACATCGCTTTTCTTTTCATATTCTCTGTATTTTTTTGTATTTTATTTTATGATACTGTGAGTTGTTTTAATCACATTTTGTCTGTCGTCCGGCCTCTGTCTGTAAACCTTTTACATTTCCAACATATTCTGAAAAACTACTGGGCCAATTTTATTAAACTTTGTAAAAAGCATTCGTAGGTTAAGGGAATTAAAAGTTGTGAAAAATAAGGATCGCGCTTTTTTAAAAGGGAAGATTATAACGAATTATTGAAAAAAAATTAGAAATATTTTAAAAGAAAACTGTTTTCTCAACAACCGTTTGGCCAGGAAAGCTGAAAGTGTGAAAGCATCACCAGGTACTGTAGATTAAAAGTTGTGAAAATCATGACCCCCATGGTAGGATGGGCCTACAATGAGCGGAAGTGAGGGTGTCAACATTTTACATAGAAATATAAAATACATCTTTGAAAATCTTCTCAGAAAATAATCAGGTAGGGTGTAGCCACAATGGTGTGTGTGTGTGTGGGGGGGGGGGTCAACATATTACATATGGATATATAGAGTAATTTCTTTAAAAATCTTCTTATCAGAATCTTATCAGCAAGGATAGAAGACACTTGTGTGGAATCATCCTCTGGTATTGCATATTTAAAGTTCTGAAAATCATGATCACCGGAATTAGAGTGAAACCACAATTGTAGCGGGGCGGTAAAATTTTCAAAGGAATATGTAGAGTAAATCTTCTTAAAATCTAATCAGCTAAGAAAGTTGAAACTTCTGTTGAAGCATTCTCAGGTAGTGAAGATTCAAATTTGTGAAAATGATGACCCCAAGGGTAGGGTGGGACCATAGGGGGGGGGGTCGGAATTTTAAATAGGAAATAGGAATGTATAGAGTAAATCTTTCACAAAGGGACTAATGGTAATAAACATAAGAATATTCAGGGGAGGGGGTGGGGTTATTTACACATGATTTACATGTGGTATACTACATTGTCAAAATGGTTTATATTATAACTCATTTAACCTGTTTTTATCATACCTATTGTTCCTCAGGTGAGCGATGTGACCCATGAGTCTCTTGTTTGACACAGGTTACAAAGGTTAAATGACAAACCAATGACGTTTGTATACATGTTTTTTTTTTCATTACTTCAGTTATTCTGGTCATATTTATACAAAATCGTATTTTGAAATTGATTATCAGTGTATTTTTTTATGCAATTATTTATTGTGGTTTGTTCTTTTTTTGTTTTGTTAATCTCTTTCTAAATGAATGCATTTCATACAACCAAATACAATATGTCCATTAAATACCGTCATTAAATTAAGATGTTTTAATCAACTGTTTTAATATTATGAAGAAAATCAAATTGATCAAAATATAACGTTGGGATAATTAAAAAAAATACGATACTAGTATGGTAAGATACAACAGATTACCAAAGTGGGATAATTTTAAAACATTATGATACCAGTAATGGTAAGATACAATTGCAAGTGGTTACCACAGTTGGGTAATTTTAAAACATTACGCAAAGAGAATGATAACCCTGTGGCACTTGAAATTATTTAAACTTTTTTTTAAGTTAAAAAAAAAAAAATTTGAATTTAGAAAAAAAAAATTAAAAAGAAATTGACAATACATGTATAACTAGGTTGGATTTGATGAAAGTTGATGAACGTTTTAGATGAAGTTACTGCAAAAAATTGTCGACGCTTAAATAAAACAATCTCGAAAAACTAAGAATAGTAGAATGCTTATTTTCGTGTTGCTGGGAATATATACGTTGGTTTTATTTTAGGACACTTACGGTTCCAAAAGAACTTTTATCATTGAAGTTTAAGATTGATATTTTATCTGTGAAATTGTAGTTCACCCGGTAAGATGGATATGGTCTTTCTACAAAAATACTACCCAGCATTCTCGATCGTTTCTTATGTTTGATTTATATTGTTAATTATAATGTTTATGTTTTCAAAATGTATATGATGAATTCAGACTAAAAACAATTTCTTATATTCACCCAAGTAAACGCTGAATCAAAACTCCAACACGAATGAAAAAATCGACAAGTTGTACTGGAAAAAAGGGTATATGGTATTCTAATTTAAACCGAATCTCGGAGTTTCAAGAGAACAACGTGAACACTTTTCATAGTGTGGAAGTTCCAGCAAGAGAATTCCGATGTTCATTCATACTGGCGAGAACTCTTCTGATACAGGGAACAATTGATATATATATCAAATGCACAAGAATTTAATTAAAAAAAATGGAGCATTTAGTGTAACCATACAACGCGCATTACAAACAACATCGGCAGTCTTACTCTCGCGGTATCCAGAATCAGGGCCCGAAAAAAATTCGGGGTGAAGTATAATACGCAACGTCCTTTTGATTTAACTTTGGCTTAAAAAATGTTTATGTATTTATAACAAGAAAACATAATTGCCGCAAGCGTCAAATGGGCCGCAAAAATATAATTGTTGTATGAATGATCATTAGTTGTTTACATTAAAAACACACCACAAGGAATAACGAGTTGGTTGTTATACAGTACTAATTTTGATCATCATGGTAAATTTTAATAGATTTGTACATTTTTCAAATACAAAGTTCAACTCATCATTATTTTCATGGAGATTATGTATTAAACCACTTTTATTTTTTGTTGCATTGTCTTGAATAAAAACTTAATGCATCAGTTAATATGATTTCAAGGGACCACATAATAAAATAGAAATGGATTATTTTAAAGGTACATGTAAGATCGTGCCTATCCGTTAGAAACTGCGCAATTTAAAGTAAAACATATACCGGATAGTTTTTTCCCCAGATGGAATTACAAATCGTATCTACACTTCAGTTTATGAAGGTAATCATGGTTATTTAATTGCATGAGGTTCTCAAAAGAATGAAAAATAAATCAGGTCAGCTCAAATTTTCAGATCTTTCATATTTTTGAGTCAATAATATTGATATGGATGTCATTTCATGATATCTTTCTACCAATTTCACATGGAAATATAACAAATACACACAAAAGACATTTTATTTGACGCAGAACACAGAAATCCAAACATATCATTTGTATAATAGTTCATGTCATTCAGGTCTTTAGTGTTTCAGGTTTTTAGTATGTTCCGTATACTGCTCCCGATAGAATGAAAAACTCCGAAATTTTCCGAATAGATTAGTCTCAAAAACGACAGTCTATGACTACTTTACATTTACAAGTAAACAAAAAATATGTAATATTTTTTAAAGGCATAAAACACATTTATACATGCAAATCTATTTTAATTCATAAAAAAACAAGCATGATATTAATTCTATGAAAAAAATAACTATCCCACAAGAAAAGCAGTTACAATATCTAAATGTATATCAAATAACGGACCGCCTTCTGGTGGCCCGTAATGAGCCTTAACGGAATAAACTGAAACGAGTTTTAAAGTTGGATTTATATTAACAATTGTTTAAATCAATAGGAACGACAAACCGATTGATCGATAATTGTGCAGAAATTATCCTGCATCAGGCCGATCGATAAGTGGCCGGATTACAGGAGATAACTCTCACGTATTATAATCTACCGCGGCTGGTTTACAGAATAGACAAGATCCGAGTTGCACAAAACTTTTTTTTAAACATAAAATGATTAAACTTCGTTTTAAAAATACATATCGAGTTAACGTAATATGTAAGGAGGAAAAAAGCATCACTTTAACCGAATGATATTTAATATTGTAAAGTACCCTTCACAACAGGAAGAAAAAGATACCAAATCAACAACATAATGAACTGAAAAGCGACATTAAGCTTTTGCATCCTCCAAATATCAGTCGCTATTAAATAAATACATGTAAGTGATCCATAAGGATGTAAACGACCCTTATATCGGCAAATGGTTGTACGTTAGCATTTCTTATTATCGCAAAAACTCAAAACACTTAAAATTAAGTAAAAATATGAATCATAAATTCTTCACCAAGTTCTAAATTAGTGATTATTTCAATGGTACAGGAATGTTTAAAAACAATATTATATGATATTTCCACCATACGTGGAGGAACGTAGATGAGTCAACAAAACATATAGTCCTTTTCTTTTCTTACCCAAACATATCAATGAAAAATTGACCATGTCAACGGATTTGATTTTTCATTTTTGTTTGCAAAGTGCCCAAATTTTATTCCCAATTAAAAATAATAAAAAAAAGTTTTTTTTTCAAATTTCGTTATAACACTGCACAGGTACATTTTGTTGTTGTTGTTGTTGTTAAGATTGTTTTTTGTAAACTACACAAATTAATTAAGGAAGACATTTAGTGAAATTTTAAATTGAAGATTCCATCATTCACTTTGAAGATGCAATGCCTAGCTGTTGTAAAATTCCATAACTATGTTTCACGGTTGCATGAATGAAAACAAACCCAACCGATGACGTCAGAACAATTGAATCTGCGGATTAATTAAAAAAAAACACAATTTTAGTTTACTGAAAAGGTATAAAAAAGACAAATACCATCAGCTCACAAATTTGAAACAAATTGTATGGATTAAACGAGAGACAAGATTGTTGTTTAATTGTTTAGACGACAAATGACACAATTTAAACTGCAGAATGATAGGGTAGGCAACGCCATTTACCCTGTATTATTAAACGTTAAGAGTAAACAACATGTTTACTAAAGAAGCAAAAATATTCGTTGAGGACTTAATTTCGTTTTGTTGTTTTTTAAATCCCCAAAATTAAATAAATGACGAATTTTTAACCAGGGTAATAATGAATACAAATAAATTACGATATGACGAGATTAAATGAAACATTTCTTTCTTTCAAAAAGAACGATATTATGACCCAACGAAAATATGTGCTTCAACATTCTTTGTTAGTTTAATTTTTTGACTGTATAAGGGAATGAATCGAGTTGTTACATACACAGAGAGCTGTACACGATGTAATTCAGTTAATTTAACGTCAATTCAAAGATCTGGGAAATCAAGATAGAGAAAGAAATGAGCATAAATTTGAATACCTATTATGTCTTTAATGGTTGTGAATTTCTAATCAGATCTATCACTTTAATAAATATTGATCATACATTATATAGTTTTTTATAAAGTCGTTAAAATATCGATAAGTCCCTTCTTTAGTCCACCCGTCTTTAGCTTTCATAATTCCCTGTAATTTTGTGCGCATGGATCGAAGTTAATTTTCAAAATTGTGACTTAATTTCCCTCAATAACAAAAGTCTTTGACCAGTGTTTCAATTTACTTCAAGATATGCACAAAGAACACAGGTGTGTCTTCAGTTCGATACATAAATCAAATGAAACACCAACAAATGCATATTACCTGTTTATGTTTACGGAATCATATAATGAATGTTCCATTAAGAGTTATTAAAAATTCTAAATCATCTTTATTGTCAAACAGAACGTTAAAAAATAGAAAAAAACGATTTTCCTTATATTTTAGGTTACCGCCGTAAATTCAATTACTTGAAAGTCTGAGAAAGTAGGTGTATTAAAAAGTTTCGTCTCTACGAAAGCCGAGAAGGATCATTCGAGATTCGAGATTCGAAATACGAGATTCGAAATACGAGATTCGAGATTCGAAATTCGAGATTCATTATCTAAATTAACCAATGAAATCATGGATCTGAAACCTGTATCCTAGCAACATCAAACTGTTCTAAATAAAGATCATTCGTATATGCTCTTTCCTACAAATAAATGTCTTAATAGCTCTTATATAGTGGTTATAAAATGGTTAAATTAACATTGATGAATTAACCCCACACAGTATAAACAATTAAATTAGAAATAACAATGTTGGCTTTGCGAATCTAAGTGGTTTTGTTTGCCCTGTATGTATTTCCCCCCGAACAATTTTAACCCGAAGTGTATTCGCCCCAACTGTGTAAAAATCGGCTCGCGAAGAAAGATCTGTTTAATCTAAATGTTTTAGCTATGAAACGTGACTCAAAAAAATAATCGACATGTCAAAATATAGGTTATGATAAAGTTTTAAACCATAGAAGATATAATGATTTACAACCTCAAAGACAAAAATCCAGATAAGAATAGTGTATTGTAGGGTATGGTAATGCAATTGTCGATATAAGAGAGAGAGAGAGACAGACAGACAGACAGACAGACAAACAGACAGACACAGAGAGAGTTTTGTAGTGTCAAATTCAGTTTGATTTAGAATTTGAAATTGATTTGATTTGTTACAAGCATATATAGACAATAATTAAGCCTCTAAAACGAGAAAAGAGAGGAGGTAGTTAGGGTAGGGCAGACCAACTAGCAAGCTTTAATTTTAACGGTGTTAGCGCACCTGTGATTTACATCGATTCTCTCTCTCTCTCTCTCTCTCTCTCTCTCTCTCTCTCTCTCTCTCTCTCTCTCTCTCTCATCACCTAGCATTTCCTTTTCCGTGAGGGGGCTTGGGGTATTTGTGATGTCTTACATTAGCTAGCGAAAATGATTTAAAAAACATGAAATTTTCTTAAAATTGTGTGCGGATGTTATACGGCAATAATCTGTTTTCAGTATATACATTTCAGGGGGGGGGGGGGGGCGGCTATATAGTCCTAATTAATTTGTCAGTTATTCTGTCCCCACTTTGTTTTCTCTTCGTTTTCCAGGGTTTTTTTATTTGGCTCGGCAAATTAATATAAAACTTACTGTGTAGCTCCATAACGATGCACTGTAGATAAATTATGAGTATGAGTTTTACTTTTGATAAACAAGTACATATCCGTGCTTGATTTTTAATTTGACTCTTATAATCGGATTTAATATTCCAATAATTATAGGGTAGGAAAGAGAAGACGGGACTTTTTTGCGCATATCCTACTGTACCATTCATTCAACACAGGTATTAGCACTCATCGAGTTCGAATTGCTTTCCTTTTCTTTCATCCACTGGATTTAGAGCTATTAATTTTTGAAAATATTTTGAATTTATGGCCTGATTATATATAAATTAGAGCTGCGCTGGTGCATATATTTACCCAAATGGACCAAAATATAACCAAATGAATCTAAACGTTTTGACAAAATTAGTTTTAAACGTACGACTCTTTTTTTTCAATTCTAATCGGGTATGTCCTTTAGAAAAATCTTGAACCACACACATTTTAGCAAATAAAACGACAATTGTTTCATTTTTTTATGGGGAGGGAGGTAGTGCCGGTAAAGGACATGTATTGATTGTGGCAGCTGTGCTAACTCTCATTTGTTATAATAGGTAATACTACATATTGATATAAAATGAGAGTTTCCAATTACACTGTACATAGCTTCTATCACGCATTTTGACCCGTGCGATAGTTTAAAACAATTTTCAAAGCATTTAATGTAATTCAACCGATCATTTTTGAAATTTAATTTTCTGGATCCCCGCCTGATACGTCCGCCTTCTTGTATATTAGAATTACATGTAAGTTGACCATATGTACACATTAACTTAATCGGCTATGTTATGGGACGATAACATTTTTTATCAATGTTTTTGCAGGATATGTAACAAATAACAGCCTATTTGTGGGTTTTTGCACTGATTATTTGAGATAATTTGCCGCCATCTTTTATGCATTCCACACACCACTCACAGTTTCTTTATTTGGTGTTCTGTGTATATGGCGACAAATTGGTAAATTTGCACCACTCACCCCTTGTAGCTTCATCCTAATTACATTTTATCTGGCTAACTGTAATGTAGTAGTATATTAAATACACACATCTTTGTTTGCAGTGCTTATTTACATCTTTAGAGATTTACTTACAAAAAAAGTAAACATTTGTATGACTTTTATGTAATTATTGTCAATTTTGGTGCGGTGGGGGGTAGGGGTGTAGGAAACTACAGAGAAACTTAACTTGGCTGTGAAACATATGCTTTTATTCTTTCTTGCTGATATATCAATGAATGAATTATAACAATATATATAAAACAATTAATTTTGAAATATTCATGCACAATCAAATAAAGGGTTTTACTGTTCTCTGCACAAGAAATCGGCAATGTGAACAAATTGGCACCCTATCATCCCTACCTTTAATTGTAGAGAGTAGGTATCCTTCTATATTGAAAACAATTCCAAAAGTAAGACTCATAATAAGTTGTTTACTGAGGGAAAGGAAAAAAAATATATTTATTAATAATTCCGTATGATGTGATAATATCTCAATGATTTGTTTATAATCATAGTACTAGTGTATCACTGTATGCATACATAAAAACGATAAGTAATGCTTATATTTATTAGTGAAACAGGACAGATTATTTATAGTTAGATTATTTAGATACATGTACTAATCTTCATGCGGGGATCTAGAAAGGAGGGGGTCAGGGGATCTGGAACCCTTCCTCGGGAAAATTGGAGCTTATTAAATTTACATAGTAATTTTTTTTAAAAATTGGCCTAGGACCCCCTACAGAAAAAATTAGATACGCTTATGAAGTTCTCTACCATAACCGCATTTTTACACAAAAGGGGTGAATAAACCCGGGTTTTAAACTATTACTGGTGGTGAAATACCTTAGGGTTCAAACGCATCAGGTGGAAATGCACCAGGGCAAACAAAATCACTTAGATCCGCGAAGCACACTGCATTATTACTAGTCTACTTAGATATTCTGTGTAAAAGTAAATACAAATACTTATTTAGTTAGGTAGGGAGAAGTGAACATAGCATTTATTTGTATATAAGAGCATGTACGTATGATTTTTATTTAGAACAGTTTGATGTCGCTAGGATACATATTTTCAGATCCCTGATTTGATTGGTTAATTTAGATATTGAATCTCGGATTTCGAATCTCGAATCTCGTATTTCGAATCTCGAATGATCCTTCTCGGCTTTCGTACGTCTCTGTGTCCGTCCAGTAAGAATTAATGTCAATAACAATGTCGAATTTTTGCAATTGAGAAAACTCTAGGCAGCAGTTGTTCATTTTTTATCTGGATCAAAGTTTACAATTTTTACTGAATTTTCGGTCAATGTTACGTTCGAAGAAACAAACTTTAAAAGTAGTATGTTATGGCATCACTAGATAACAGTGACAGCAAACTTGGATTATTGCAACTTGGATTTACAAAGAAACAAAACAAATATTGAAATTTAGCCGACAAAATAAAAACTCTGTAAAGAAAACTCATTAGTTGCACAACTTAGCAATTGCTGAGAATTCATTTATTGGGGAGTTGCGTTCGTTGTGTTGACAGAAACTTAGAAAAAATAATAATAATCATTATTTTTTTCCATTTTTAGCATAAACTACTAATTAAAATATCATGATTTTTTGCTCAGTTTTACAACACCTTGTGGAATAAGAGCAAGAAAATACACCACGTCATCAAGAGTATCAATAAGCGTTCTCTTTACTAGGAATATTTCATTCAACCTGTCCAAGGTATGTGTGTTTCTTTCAGAAAACAGACCACATGCTTGTTTATCAAATAATTTTATTAAATACATTTAAAGTACGTAATCCAAGAATAATAAGGGACACAAAATGTTTCCCATTGGGAAAAAATAAGAACAATAATAATATTTGACTGATATTGATTGCAATATACGATATGCGTCACTTCCGACATCATACACCATACTGCCAGTGAGTGCAAATAACAAACAAAATAGGTAAGTGTCAAAAATATAGGTTATAAATATATCTTATACTGTCAACTCTTTAAAAAAAAATATATATATCAATTTAATGTACCTGAAACTCTTTGAATGGAAAATTATTGAGGCCAAATTCGAAACATGTCACGTTTGTCTGTCTGTCTGTCTGTCTGTCCGTTCGTAACAAAAATGTCTGTCGCATTTATCTCAGCAACTATTTATCGCAGATGCTTGAAATATTTACACAGTGTTTGTAAAGGCATGCCATATCGTTGGAAATATTTTTGTATCAATCGGACGTCAACTTCCTGTTAAATGACGACTTTGCTTATTTTTCAACCAAAATTTTGAAAATTTTTACACAATTTATGTATAGGCATGCCATATCGTGGGATATATTTTTGTACGAATCAGACGTCACATTCCTGTTAAATGACGACTTTGTTTATTTTTAGCAAAAGTGTTCAAACAAATTTCCGTCAAAGAATTCTCAGCAACTGTTTATCGCAGATGCTTGAAATTTTAACACACTATTTCTTTTGGCATGCCATATTTTGGGATATATTTTTGTATCAATCGGAAGTCAACTTCCTGTTTAATGAGTACTTTGTTTATTTTAAGCCAACATTTTCAAACAAATTTTCGTCAAAGATTTCTCAGCAGCTATTTATCGCAGATGTTTGACATTTTTTCACAGTGTTTGTTAAGGCATGCCATATCGTGGAATATATTGTGTACAAATCGGACGTCAACTTCCTGTTAAGTGAGTACTTTGCTTATTCTAATCAAAATTGTCAAACGCATTTTTCTCAAAGATTTCTCTGCAGCTATTTATCGCAGATGCTTGAAATTTTAACACAATATTTGTTTAGACATGCCAAATTGTGGGATATATTTCTGTACCAATCGGATGCCATCTTTCTGTTAAATGTCGACTTTGCTTATTTTGCATATTCACATCAGAGAGGGGATATCACTAGTGAGCATTGGCTCACAGATATCTTGTTTAATTGGATTAGCTTTTTTGATCTGTGATATATCTCTCCTTATATTGAGAATCAAGTACACATGAATATCAAAGAAATCTTAATTTGCTATGTGTAAGTCGTACTCACTCGATTTCCATCATGTTTTTTATTATTTTCATTGCCAGAATATCTTCTGAGATAGACTCGGTAATTTTGTAAAGATTGACGTGCAAATCATTTAGTTTTACAGTACCCGCAACGTTATTTTTTACAATATAAACGATATGATAGGATTCACGCACGATAGGATAGCACTAACGCACGATAGAACAGTATACACACACGAAAGGATAGGATTAACGCACGATATAACAGTATACACGCACGATATGATAGGATTGATACACGATAGGAAAGGATAAACGATGTTCATGATAAACGTAGGATCGCTTAAAACGATATTTACGAACAAACTGATAATGGCAGAATTTGAGAGAGAACACGTACAAATAAAGATATACGTGGAATTTCTTCTTAGCAACAATTGCCGAGTTGTTAATCATCGCTGCATCATTTATAGAATATATAAACGTGACCAGTTATTTATTTTTTCAACTAAAATTATGAGCTTTAATGATCAGTAAATTTTATGTATTGTTAAAATTGTTTTCATTACCGAACACCCTAGCCGGTCGCCGCGAATATTTCAGCCAGAGATTAAATCACTCGGAAAATAGCGGGTTTATTTATTTAAATCCAAGTCTTGTATAAAGTAAATATAAAATCTATCATAAATACATTTCTTTCTGTATAAGAAAATGATGCATTAAAACGAATTATTACAAACAAGTTAAATAAATATTTACGCAGATACACATTCCACCTACGATTTGTTAACATTGTTTTCATTACCACACACCTTAGCTGATTGCCGAGAACATTTCAGCCTGAAATCAAATATCACACGGAAAATAATGGGTTTAAAATACAACTCGGATTTTAATTAAATAAAAATTATATCATAAATAGTTTTGTTTCTGTAAAATGTGATGCAACAAAATTATATTGAATAAAAGTTAATGTTAACATAGGTATACACTCTGCGTACGATTTAATATATTCGATATACAGGTAAATATGTTACCTTGTTCCTAGAACTTCGTTATTCATTTCAATGTTAACGGATATGATTTACATATAATATTGGTTAATTTTGATCTAAAAAAATTAAAATTAGCATCCTGACGGAATGTTGGATAGGATTTTACAAATCTTGTTCGATAAATATTCGTATACGAACCGAACGAGCTGCAACTTAGTAATAAATTCACTTGCTTATGAAAAGGCACGAAACGATTAACACGATAGGATAAACGGAAGAATTGTTGAAATTAAACGATAAACCTGATAGGATTAACGCACGATAGGATAAAATTAACGCACAATAGAACAGGATACACGCACGATAGGATAGAATTAACGCACGATAGAACAGTATACACGCACGATACGATAGGATTGATACACGATACGATAGGATAGGATTGTAAAAAATAACATTGCGGGTACTGTAACGATACATTGTGTTTGGCGGATCTAGGTGATTGTGTTTGCTCTGTGTGCATTCTCATATGATGCTTTTGAACCCTTGCATATTTAACATCGGCAGTTTAAACCCGGGGTTTATTCAACCCTGTTGTAAAAAAATGTGGTTATGGTACAAAACTTCATAAGCGGATCCATTTTTTTTTTTCGCGGGGAAAAGAGAGGGGAGGTCTTAGGCCTGTCCTTAATAATTTTAGTATGTAAATTTGATAAGTTTCAATTTTCCCGAGGATGAATATTAATTAACATTAACGATTATATACATTACTTGTAGATTTTTATGTATAAGGGCATATAATATGATTATAACTAATAAATGAAAAATTATCACACCATACGTTATTTACTAGCATACAAACATTATTAAAACTTTCCCGAGTAAACAACTTATTATGAGTATGACTTTTGGTGTTAGGATGCATATTTGTACGATCAAAGGTAGGGATAATAGGGTGCCGATTTGTTCATTTTGCCGATTTCATGTGCAGAGAACAGTAAAACTTTGAAAATTTGATTGCATGTTTTTTTTCGCAAAATTTATTGTTTTTGCTTGTTATAACTCATTCACAAATATATTAACAAGAAAGGAATAGACAGACATTTCTTTGTAGTTTTCCAACCCCCAACCCCCACCCCGCAAAATTGACAATAATATTGAAAGCATACAAATGTATGAAAGTTATCCTCTGAAGATGTAAAAAAAAAAGCTCTGCGCAATGATCTGTGTACTTAAACAGTTAACCGGATAAATTTATTAGGGTGGAGGTGGTGGTGGTGAGTGGTGCACTTTGGTACCACTTTGTAATAGATATACCAGACATTTTTAACTGTTTTTGTTTTGAGGTGTTGATTGAATTATACAATGGTTTGGTTCACGACTTCGGGTTTAACCCCTCGAAACAAAGCCCAGTGAGGTTACCTAGGATCATGAATCCCAAACCATGGTATAATTTACACTACACTAAAAAAAACAAAAAAAAACAAAACAAACTAGTACACATCTCGAACAATTAGAGGTCTTTCCACCTCATTGTTTTTCATGTTTAAAATAAGATTGCTTCAATAGAATAAAGAATTTTTTCTGCGTTACTTCATAAAAAAGTGTCAAACAATTAGGTTTCCATTTTTTTTATGCTTGACATTGACCTTTGACCTTTATGTCATTTTGATCTGACAAGGTAGACGCTTCAATCCCAAGTGATCCGATGTATCTATGATTATTGATTCAAAAGTTATTTGTGTTTTTATTGAATGTTCGAAACTTTCAGGGGCAATAACTGCTAGAAAGGAACTTTGGACCCTTTCGGTATGAATAGATTGAAGGAGCGTCTAAGTGTACTGAATACATTAGTAAAAGTATCAAGTCTTTATCTCTAACGGTTAATGAGGAGTAGCGATAACAAGCATTATGTACAATAGGGGTAACAACTATATAATTGTTATATGGTAAGGGTCAAAGGGTTATATTTTGAAATGTCTTATGATGTCCTACTACATCCATTAAAAGTTTTTCTCTACCACCCTAAACAAAAGAGATCTAAAAACTCATTAATTAAGAGATTTCCAGATGACCTTGAACTTTGACCTTTATGTTATTCTGTTCGGCCAAGGTAGACGCTTCAATCCCAAGTGGTCCAAAGTCTCTATGACAAATAATAAAAACGTTGGAAGTGATTTTATAGAAATGTAAATACTTTCAGGGGCAATAACTACTAGAAGGGGGGCTCAGATCCTTTCGGTATGAATAAACTGAGGACCCTCTAAGTGTACTGAAGACATTGGTAAAAGTTCCAAGTTTCTATCTCTTATGGTTTCAGAGGAGTAGCGATAACAATATTTTCGTACACAAGGGCAATAACTTTGTAAGTTCTGGGAGTAATCAAGCGAAGGGTCATTTGGTACCATAACTTTTAATGGCCAATACCAAAAGAAAAAATTGTTTCAATATCTCTTGAAATAAAAAAGCTGTCCCTGGAAAAAAAGAGAAGAAAAATAATAATAATAATAATAATAATAATAATAATAATAATAATAATAATAATAATAATAAAAAACATAAGAAATACAAAAGGTCTTTCACCTGAAAGGTGGAAAGACCTAAAAAAAAAAACCAAAACAGTAAAACTATGTATGGAATACTAGTATCTGTTTTTACCTCAGATTTACCTTTTAAATTGTTCCTTCGATGTCTTCGTATTTTTAATTGACATTGTTAAACATTTGTTCTATAAACGCACAATAAAAATATCCCTTTGAAGGATCCGATGTCGGCGTTATCAACCTTGCATTTTTTTCTGAAAATGTGCAAATGTTTGTCTCGTGATTGACTAGCTGAAGTTCATTGCGGTCAGCATTACAGTGACAGAACATTTAATGGACATTGCGCCTTAAATCATCTTCGAATTCAACAATGCAGAGGAACAAGATTGAGGACAAAGTATAGATTACGTTGAACAGAATACAATATGGTTTCCGAGTTTTGGAGGTTTTAATTTTAATATTGATTCCTTGCATATTTACCTCGGACGAACCTGTTATTGATTTTAACATGAACCCTCCCACATTTGAAACCCCTTTGACGACGGTTATTTATAATTGATTCGCTCTATTCATCGATCTTGAAGAAAAGTACGACAGTGCAGTCGAAGGGTCCTCAGATGCGCTTATTATGCCTGGTGAAGATTTTCTCGAATTTGCAATGTTTACCGCTGAGGAGGCGCCTGCGTCTCATATATACTATTCAAAATTTTTAACGCCCAACGCAAGTGTTTGTACTATACTGTTCATAATTCTATTTGTGTTACCATGACAATGATTAAATATGAAGATTGAATAATAACAAAGCATTTCATTAAGAACTCAACCAAAACTTATATATAAGGGCTTTATGAAAACATCAAGAAGAATGTACCCAAAGAAAACAAATCACAACATTAATACCTCATACGTTCCCCATTTGCCTAATAAGAGCATATTAAAAATTTCACGATTGAATAAAAAACCTTTGTGGAAGGTTATTTCATTGGTTTATGTGGTCAAGTTCTGCAAAAGTCGGATGCTAAGGACATTTGTCACTCTTCGATTCCCATCGTTCTGCCCATAAAAACCACTGATGTGGTCTAAAATATGCCGTGCATTTGCGCTTGCTGTACAGTGTTTATCAGAAAAGTGAATTATCCTAATGTAGCGGTCATGTTGATGTGTTGTCACATGATGTTTTGGCCTTCACGATGAGTCTTCAACACTTCCGCTTGCACTGAACTTCCGGTCAAGCCTTAGAATAATTCGTGGTTTCTGTAAAAATTCTAGCGATCTGTGATGAAAATTATGAATTGGGAAAAGCTGTTTCATTAATGAGGACTTCATTTTTAAATGTTAAAATTAGATAAAGCAAATTTTTTGAAAGTAAACAAACCAATTGTGAACCGCGCTCTTCTTTGATCACGGCAACTGAACTTGAAGGTGTTTAAGCGGACATGCGCCGAATTTTTCTTATTTTTTTATTTTTTTGTTACGTTCAGTTTAAGTTTAATAATAAAAACATGAACGTGGGGCGTTAGAAATGTTGGCCAGTATATATACATCAAGATATAGAAACAGAGAGTGATGTAACTAAATATGCAACTCTTTTATTATTTTATCGGAGAAAAATAAGTACGAGTGTGGTGAAATTTTCTCGAAACCCCGTGGTGTCTGGATCAATGGGATTTATTGTCATATTGCATTGGGTTAGTGGCTTTCCAGATGAATTATTGAATTATTGCTAAAATAATCCCACTTATAGTATGTACTATAGTAGTTTCCTGTTTAAGAGGGGGGGGGGGGAGGGTTTGTTTATGTTTTCATTAAAATGTGTTGACATGATGTACTGTTATATATATATATTTTGTAATATTTTCCCGATATGCATTTATTCTATGCATGGGATAACGGGGATAACTGCAACGCGGTTTTACTAATTGAAACACAAGTACCTGTAACACAGGGTCAGTGGGAGCATAGTAGGTTATGTCTCCACATATACACAGAACACTACCATTAAATAAAAATAAGAGGCCCGTGTGCCACATCGCTCCCCTGAGCAACATTAGACAAGATAAGATCAGCTTCATGAAGTCATATCTAAAATTGTGGGACACTGAATGAGTAAAACTGTATTATTTTTTTTTCAAAATTGTCTACCCATGGTCTTATGTTGAGCCCCTTTTGTAACTAGATGATTTTTTCTTAATATCACATATTGAACATAACCATTCTCAAAAAAAAAAAAATCTTACGCAACTGTTCATATAAATAGACACCTACATCAAGCTTTGAACCCTTGTGTGGCCCAAGAATTATCCAGGGCCACAGTGTAAAAACTCAGAATGAACAAATATCGATATGTTTGCATATTGGTAATACTATATACTATATTTTAGAAGACGATCAAATTTATTTTCTATGTAAAAACTAGCTATTCCCCAATTATAGTCTCATCCTTTTCCATTTGATATTTAAAGATTTCTCTCTCTCTCTCTCTCTCTCTCTCTCTCTCTCTCTCTCTCTCTCTCTCTATATATATATATATATATATATTATTCAACAGATGCTTCCACTCAGTAATACCTTTTTGTATAATTGACATGATTTTCAAAAAGAAGATATTACTTCTATGTACAAATTTTACCCCCATGGTCACCCCACCCTACCCCCTAAAATCATGGTTTGAACAAACTAGAATGAAACAACATGTCTACCTAAGGATGCTTCCACACAAATTATAGCTTTTCTGGCCAATTGGTTTTTGAGAAAGGTGTTTTTAAAAGGATGCTTTGTGCCAAAAAGCTTACAGACGGACGACGGACAAAATGTGACCAGAATAGCTCACTTGACCTTTCAGCTCAGGTGAGCTAAAAATGCGTGTGATGGTGGGAATATGCGTGGATGCAGAGGAGTCTGCCCCCCTTCACCCTTGCTAAATTCACATTTCTTTAAATTACATAATAGAGTTACAAAAATATGCCTCGGACCCCATCCCCCAACCCCCCCCCCCCCCCCCCAGGCAAACTCAAAATTCCATCGGACCCCCTCCCTCCCCAACCCCCTGGAAAATGTGTATGATCCGTGCTTGTGGAATGCATAAAATCAGTGCGCAAACCAAAAAGAAAATACAAGTACATTGATAATAAAATTTTAGAATCACACAACATTGACGATTTAATTCATGTTAACATATGGTCAACGTACGTGTAAATTTAGATCTAGATGGAAAATTAAAAACTGATCGGTAAGATGCTTTGAGAATATTTTAAACTATCGCATGGGCCAAAATGATGGAAGCTATGTACAGTAATTGGAAACTTTCACCTCATATTAATGTGCACATGTATTAGCTATTGTAATCAATATTCTGAGTGTATTGCACAAGCTAACCGTCACATCCCCCCCCCCCCCCCCCCCCACACACACACTAAAAACAATCAAACAATTTTCATTCAATTTGCTAAACATGTGTGGGGAAAATTTGGTTCAAGGCTTTTTCTGAAGGACAAATCGAACTAGTATTGACAAATGAGTTGTTTAAAATTAATTTCGTCATCATTTTTAGGTTCATACGGATTAACATGAGTCCATTTAAGTAAATAGATGCACCAGCGCAGCTCTAATCAGTTCATTAATCCGAAAAAGTTTTTAAAAAACTAGTAACGTTAAAACAAGTGGTTAAACAAGAGGCCCATGGGCCACATCGCTCACCTGAGGAACAATAGGTATGATAAAATCAGCTTGATGGAGTCATAATACAAACTATCTGGACAATGTACATTAATACACGTAGATCCTGTATAAATAAAATCCATTTTCCCCCTGGATAGTCTTATGTGTTTAATCATTAGTCTCTTTTCTAACAGGCTGATTTTTTAGTCATATCACAATGAGTATTGCAGTTCTCAAAAGGATCCTTAATAATTGTTTATATATAAGATATAAAGCTACATCAAACTCTCAACCTTCTAGTGAGGCCGAAGAATTGTCCTGGAGCCAAAGTCTTAACAATTATAAAGAATCATCTGGCTGATTAGTTTCTGAGAAGATTTTAAAAGATTTACTCTATATATTCCTATGTAAAACTTAAACCCCCCCCCCTTCCATGTGGCCCCACCCTACCCTCAGGGATCATGATTTTCACAACTTTGAATCTACACTACCTGAGGATGCTTCCACACAAGTTTCAACTTTCCTTGCTGATTAGTGTTTGAGAAGAAGATTTTCAAATATTTACTCTATATATTTCTATGTAAATCTTCGACTCGCCATTGTGCCCCACCCTACCCCCCAGGGATCATGATTTTCACAACTTGAAATCTACACTACCTGAGGATGCTTCAACACATGTTTCAGCTTTCCTAGCTGATTAGTTTCTAGAAGTGGATATTAAACGATTTACTCAATAAATTCCTATGTAAAACTTCGATCCCTAATTGTGACCCACCCACCCCCACAAATCATGATTTTCACAACTTTGAATTTACACTACCTGAGGATGCTTCCACACAAGTTTCAGCTTTCCTGGCTGATTAGTTTTTGGGAAGAAGATTTTTAAAGATTCCTACGTAAAACTTTGATCCCCATTTTGGCCCCACCTTACCCCCATGGATCATGATTTCCACAACCTAAAATCAACACTACCTGAGGATGCTTCCACACAAGTGTCAGCGTTCCTGGCTGATTAATTTCTGAGAAGAAGATTTTTAAATATTTACTCTATATATTCCTATGTAAAACTTCGACTCTCCATTGTGGCCCACCCTACCCCGGGGTGTCATGAATTTCACAACTTTGATCCCCATTTTGGCCCCACCTTACCCCCATGGATCATGATTTCCACAACCTAAAATCTACACTACCTGGGTATACTTCCACAAAAATTTCAGCTTTCCTGGCTGATTAGTTTCTGAGAAGAAGATTTTTAAATATTTACTCTATATAAAACTATGTAAAACTTTGAGCCCCATTTTGGCCCCATCCTACCCCCGGGGGTCATATATCACAACTTTGAATCTACACTACCTGGGGATGCTTCCACGCTAGTTTCAGCTTTCCTGGCAGATTAGTTTCTGAGAAGAAGATTTTTAAATATTTACTCTATATACTCCTTTGTAAAACTTCGACCCCCCATTGTGGCCCCAACCTACCCTGGGGTTCATAATTTTCACAATGTTGAATCTACACTTCTTGAGGATGCTTCCACACAAGTTTCAGCTTTCCTGGCTGATTAGTTTCTGAGAAGAAGATTTTAAAAGATGTACTCTATATATTCCTATGTAAAATTTCGACCCCCCCCCCCCTTGTGGCCCCATCCTACCCCCGGGTGTCATGAATTTCACAACTTAGAATCTACACTACCTGAGAATGCTTCCACACAAGTTTCAGCTTTCCTAGCGGATTAGTTTCTGAGGAGAAGATTTTTAAATATTTACTCAATATACTCCTATGTAAAACTTCGACCCCCCATTGTGGCCCCAACCTACCCCCGGGGGTCATGATTTTCACAACTTTGAATCTACACTACCTGAGGATGCTTCCACACAAGTTTCAGCTTTCCTGGCTGATTAGTTTCTGAGAAGAAGATTTTAAAAGATTTACTCTATATATTCTATACAAGTTTCAGCTTTCCTGGCTTTATGGTTCTTGAGAAGAAGATTTTTGAAAATTTCTCGAAATTTTTCATTAATTTCTAATTATCTCCCCTTGTAAACGGGTTTACAAGTTTGGTTGAAATTGGCCCAGTAGTTCTTGAGAAGATGTTGAAAATGTGAAAAGTTTACGGACAGACGGACAGACGGACGACAAACAAAATGTGATCAGAATAGCTCAATGAGTGTTATTTGCTGTGTTGGATACTGTAGGATATACTCAATAAATGCTCGCCTTCTGTCTATCAAAAGTAAATTATTAAAACTTGTTATAAAGCTAAACAAAAATTAAAAACTGTGGGGTTTTTTTTTATAATCGCTTGCTGATGTATAAGACACCTCAAACACCACCAGACCAAACAAGGAAATGTGTCACTGCAAACCAGAGAGAGAGAGAGAGAGAGAGAGAGAGAGAGAGAGAGAGAGAGAGAGAGAGAGAGAGATTACAAATTACAAGTGCGCTACTGATGATGAAGCAAGACATTGTGGAACACTCCAATACACTATTCGTATTTGGATTTGGATTGTTATCGTTTAGGTTGTACATCTTCTTTTCAAAAACCACGGTTGATTTTAATTATTTAGATAAAGCAGATCTTTCTTGGCGATCCCTGTGTTTGTAGGCAGGAGCATGTACGAATGATTTTGATTTAGAACAGTTTGATGTTGCTTGTATACATGTTTCATATCCATGATTTGATTGGTTAATTCTCGAATTTTGAATTTCAAATCTCAAATGAGCCTTCTGGGTTTTCGTAGTGTGAAAACATCGAATATCAACGAGATATAACATGTAGCTCGAACACACTTAATCGATAACGATATTATTATGGATCATTTCTGTTCATTAGTAAAAAAACATTGAGCCGACTAGATATAATATAAAATGGAATTGCAAAAAAAAAATATATATATATATATATATATATTTTACAGTTTAATAAACCGGCATACCGTACAGCTGTTTTTTTTTTAAAGTATTATTCTCTATAAACTTATTTAGAAAAAATAAAAAATAACGGGTTTCTAACTCCCGGCTCCTACCTTTACATACCCATAACACTAACCATTTGACCACGGTAACTCTTTACGTGCATGTTTAAAATTATATTGAATGTTAATCAAATAAATGTGATGTAATGATATGCAGTACACACCCGTGCGGCTAAGATTCACAGTATTTACATGAAAAAAGCTAACACGTTTTCTTTTGGAACTATAGTTCCGTATCCCGATGCTATTTTTTGAGATAAGCAGCAAGACTTTAAAACCGAATTTACATTAATCCAACTCTCTCTCTCTCTCTCTCTCTCTCTCTCTCTCTCTCTCTCTCTCTCTCTCTCAAAGGAGGGCAATGGCTTTCAAATTTGGCGGTGTACAAACCGTAAATGATATTTCTATACACTAGGTATTTTGATATTTTTAGTATTATACCAAAAAATTGAAGGATATCTATTTCAAAAAAATATATATACTACTATTTGATATCAATTCTTTCACAATTAGCAGATAAAAAAAATAGTTAACTAATTACAAACACATAGTTGAAGGCAATTGTAATGGGTGCAAACACTATAAAATGGCGCGGATCATGTTTTCATACTTGGCATTTGAACAACGAAATCACTCTTATTTCATAACTTAACATAACTTAAGAAGGTCAGTTTGTGAAAGTTTCAATGAAACGGAAGAATTTTTGACCGATTTATCGCCAAATTTAAAAATCGGGTCTAAACTATTAACGTCAATGTACGCCTTGGAGCACCCGCCCGTCGTTACATTTTGTGTGCAAGCAGGAACATTTCGGATGGAGACCAACAGGTTCTTAAATGCTACTGGAGAACACATGTTTACAATTGGAATCAGAGGTCCGAAGATTGAAGAACTGATATTTTGAGCACCCCAACCCCTATACATTGGTATATCCCTCTAACTATTTTTAGAATCGGTAGGACAACAAAGAAGTGCCTTTAAGCAAAATAGTCCCTATACTTGCAGAGTGTATATACATTTATTGGGATATTTTAAATCAGAATGCTTGACACATGTCAAAAAGAGGATTTGCAAATTTTAAAACAAGTGTCAAAATTGAATTATCATTTGAAGAAAAGAATTGAAATTCTTTGATGTTCACCCTTTCCAAAACTGAGAAATTCCCTACTTTTACTTTTATTTTCAGAGTTTTTCAATACAGACGCATTTTGCCGGAAAACGAATGTGACTTCAAACCACGAAATTTTAACAGGAAAGAGACAATTTGATGAGCTTTCATTCAAGAGGTCGCTCGTTGCTGAACGAAAATTAGGGCCGGAGCTATGAGCCATAACGTTAACATTACCGCTTATTGAAAATGCATTAGTGGACTATACCCACATGCACCAATGGATTCCGCTATATTTCCTTATCTAAAGTTGAAACTGCGTGAATAGAATTTTTTGGACCTAAATGATATACGGTATGCCACAAAGACATTATACAAAAAACTTGACACAAAGTGGTATGAAAGTGCATTTTATAAATGATTCAAATGAAATGAAACGTGTGTGGAACTAAAATGCGTTAACTTTTAAAAGGAATGACAGGATTGCCTTCCAATTGATTGACGTCACCTGACGTCGTGGAAATATGAAATGGTGCTCCGTAAATCTAATTCATGTAAAGTAAAAATCGCAAACAAAAATATTAAAACCATATGCTTTTTTGCATACTAATTTTCAATTGATTGTCATTTAATAAAACAAACGTCACCCTACAAAGTACGCAGTAATTTTTCCGTAAATTACTTTGTCCGCGAAATTTTCTTACAACCCTCGTACATATTGCAATAAAACCTATTTTAATGAAAATCAAGAGTTTTTAATGAGTATGTAGAACGACCTGGACATACCGCGTTCGATGTCAGAAGAGTCGATTTATTGAAGTATGGTAATAGATAATAATAATAATAATACATATACAAAAACCCTAACAAATTATCTGCTTGATACTGATACCGAATGATATACTGCAAGTTCAAACCAAAGTAAATAAGTTTTATATATATATATATATATATATATATATATATATATATATATATATATATATATATATATATATATATATATATTTATATATATATATATATATATATATATATATATTAGTGGTTTAGCTACAGTGCTTTATAGCACTGTACACTCGCGCTTAATTTTCGTGTTGGTGTTCTCTCATACCAGGTTTTTTAATATTTTAATGTTAGTCCCTAGAGGCACGAGCGGAGAATTATCTATCACAACATTTGAATTTTACATCTATTTACATTTGTGATTGCTTTACAAAAGTTTTTAAAATGCGCAACAACTTTTCTTTTATTAAAAAAGGGTGTAAGAAACACTAATTTTTTCACAAATCCAGGAACTACTTATTATTTTTATTCAACACAAGAAAACTAGAGCATTCTTAATTAGCATTTTAATTAAATAGATTAAATAAAATATTCTATATTTGTATATACCTTACCAGTCAACATAATTTCCGAAAGTGTTTTTGCAGGCAATTTGGCCTCGAATGTAGCTGTGAAAACCAATACAACACAGCAAAAAAATCAGCTGCTTCATCTCAGTCATATAACTTCATAATGAGTTGCGTGGGTTTTCCTGCTCAGTTTATATCATTGGCGTCATTCATTTTATTTTTACAGGTCCGTTTTTAGCTCACCTGAGCTGAAAGCTCAAGTGAGCTTTTCTGATCACCCGTTGTCCGTCGTCCGTCCGTCCGTCTGTCCGTCCGTCTGTCCGTCCGTCTGTCTGTCCGTCTGTAAACTTTTTACATTTTGATCTTCTTCTCTAAAACCACTTAGCCAAATTTAACCAAATTTGGCACAAATCATCCTTATAAGAAGGTGAATATAAATTGCAAAAATAAAAGGCCAGATTGTATTGAAAGCGGAGAAAACCTCGAAACTGTAAAAAAAAGGGGTGCATTTTAAAAAATTTTCTTCTCAAGAACTACTTAGTTAATCTTAACGTAATTTAGCATGAATCATCCTTAGGGAAAGGAAAATATAAATTGCAAACATTAAGGTCTAATTATGTTCCAAATTTGAGCTAATTGCGAAAATACTTATAAAGCGGGCTCGTTATTCCATATATCGTAGACTGGCAATCCATTGCGATAGACTTGTCTTATGACAGGCATCGCCAGTCTACCGCATCTCGAAAACGAGGTTCTTTGTTTGAAGCTGGCAGTTTGTTGTGCAACAGTTCACGTGCGAATATAATCTATGAAACATGGAAATAACATTGGTGCCGAATATTGTGAAGTAAATTGAGGTTTAATATTTCAACGCGCTGTCATTTTTATATGTGAGGGTGGTTTTAGCTTGTTTTGATTTTCGATTCATTTTGCTTTTTAACTTGGGAAACAATCGCCTGTATTTGGAACATAGACTTCGGTAAATAGGCAGTTGATTGTTTACCTGCGAAAATGATAAAATCTGATGCATTAACAACGTACTAAAGTGCATTTCTCTCTGTTTTTATTGTTTATTAATTTCTAATTGTGTCAACACGGATCAAACAAGGGAGCGACTTTGGTTGAAATAAACGATTTTTGATCGGTAACTTCGCCGGAATTTCCTCCAAAAGAAAATTTGAAGTAGCCATGTATTCCGAGTTCATAATCGTGTAAATTAAATCCAAAGACAATAAAAAGATGTTTATGAATTTCAAAAGACGTTTTCACAGCCTTAGTTAAACCCTGTTGTGATTAATCACCCGCGACTGTCTTATCTTTAGAGGTTATAAACACATATACCGTAACCGTGCATTTAAAATTACAATCGATAATCATTTCATTTCTTGTTGATACAACAATTGGAAGGTAACTTGAAATTATTTAATAACTCTGCCAAATTAATGCAATACTGTTTGTTTACAGTTAAAACTGTTGTAATTGGGTCATAGGGTAGGACTAATTTCTCCAAAATACACAGTGCATAAACTGATTTTGTGTCACCTGGCTAACTCAATAACAAAACATTTTATCTATATAATGTATGAATGCATTAAAAAATGAAATTAAACAAATAGGATAAGTTTTTAAAAGTTGCTAATCATTCTACGACTGACGTAGCTGCAGGACTGTAGCTCCCGGTCTGAAAAAATTCGGATGGACGACCTGGGAGCTACAGTGCCTCCCATTGTAAAAAATTGCAATTTACGGCGCAATTATATTCTTTTAAACACCATCCCCAGCCCTGTCAATTAAAGTGGTGCAAGTTTGTATACATTTAAAAATGGCGACTCTCGATCTCGACATAAATTAACATACTTCATTTTCCGAGGTCGGTTATCATGTTTAAGAGAACGTCTGAGGCAAGTAAAGTGACGATATCAGTAGTAAATTTGCTGAACAATTTTATGGTTCTAATTGTTTTACAGAATTTGTGTGAAAATAATTTTAATAAGAGCAAACTTAGCGCACTTTTTTGTGCGCCGTAAATTGCAGTTTTTTACTATGGGAGGCACTGTAGCTTCCAGGTCGTCCATCCGAATTTTTTCAGACCGGGGGCTACAGTCCTGCAGCTAGAGGATATCCGTGCATTATCATTATTTTAAAGAAAATATTGCAGCAGAAAATCATCTTGGTTTGTAGCCGTTTGTTGTTTTTGGGGGAAAATGAAATAATTGATGGGCCTTAGTACAGAACTGATACCTGTATGTCTGACAATACATTAAATTATATAGCTTTTTAACACATCATGTGACAACATTTTCCAGTCGAATGTTTTCATCGATCAAGTGAGTAAGGTTATAAAACGTCACACAAGTTTACATCAGGTAAAAACAATTTTAAGGGAAGACCAATTAAGTTTTTTACTGTAGCCTTAGCAACTTTTGCCACAGAGTTCAAATACTGCGTACTGGCCTCCAGACTATAGTCTGTCCTAAGTTATTGCTTCCATCAATTGTTGATGATTTTTAATAAAAATACACATACCTGTGAAAGAAATACAATTGAAATCGATGAAAGGGAATATATCCAATATAATATATATCTTCATTGAACAATTAGCCTTTTTCATTCATAAAATTTTACAGGAACGAAAACAATTTTCTTACAGAGATTTATAATGGGAAATGTTTACATCTTTTCTCCATTCGGAATACACTTGGAATACATCGCACAATTTTTTTAACATTATCATCCGGTAGAGGGGGCGTTTCAGAACAGAAAATTTGGACATTTTTCATATTAGTGGATGAATGTAGTTTGAGCACAAAGGTATTTACTATTATTGAAATATCAAGCAAAAAGTGGTGGAAGCAAAAACTCGGGACAGAGTATAGCTGGCGATTCTCTGTCCGCCAATCTTTGTTAACTTTCACATATGAGATACAAGCTTTGAAAATGAAATGTATCTCATCTGCATGGTATATTCATAGAGCTTGGTATCTTAAATAAACAAACTAAAAATATTCACTTAGATGTGGAAAATCAAAATTACACTAATTTAAGTTCAATATTTTTTTTCATAAATACCAATATACCAAACAAGAAATATTGCAGGTAAATGGTAACTACCTTTTCCAGTATTTCCATCATATAAAATAGATATGTATCGCATGGCCTCTAAGACAACATATTAATGAAATAAAATGTTGGCATCCTTTAATTGTGTAGATTCAAAATGTTCGAATTATGATTACACACAATAAGTAGGCCCACAATGGGGGCTGATTTTTTAACTGATATACGTCTTAGGAAATGTATGAATTTTTTATATCTTAAATGAGCTAATACTGTTCACAATAAAATGTGCAAAAACTGTAGGTAATAATATACCGGTGTTATATATAATTAATATATCACAATATATTTTCACCCCTACCCCTTTATAAAATGTTGAGTCTTAGGTCAGAAAATAATCATAATACTTAACTTTGCTAAATATTAAATTTTACTGTTCTTAATTATTTAAGGACACACGAGACGTTCCTCAATTTTATATAATTTTCCTTAATAAATTATTCCTTATTTATTAACATTTAAACCTGTTAATTCCCCAAAAATCAAGGTTTATTACCATGAGCTATGATATTTAGAATTTTCCTTAAAATAGCATGCAAAATGCATTTGAATGCTTATAAATAAAGTCAAAGTATATGTTTTCAATTGAACACTTTATTTCTAAATAAAAAAAGTATCATATACGCGGGTAGGTTAAGGCAACTCCGAGTTTAATGACCGTCAACATTATGATCAATTTAAAAAATGTTTATTTTTATGAAAACAGCGCGGAATATTAATACCAAGTGAAAGAGTTCACCAAGATATTATTTTTCTACTTCGGAATCGACTCAATCTTTGAAGATGCCGTGCCATGGTATCACGTGACAGTTAAAAATAGATCACTTTTTTACCTTAACAAAAAATCAAAAAGTGTAACACTACCCCGAAGTTCATTTGTATGTTTGCTACATTGATTCGATTGGCAATTAGTTCATGTTAATTAGTATTACTGCTAGAATCCTATTGTACATTGCCTAAAATAAATATTGTTACTATTTATCGGAAACCCTCTCAACTTCTAAAATTTCATTGAAAATACTACGTATTTTTCGTTTAAAACAACAAAGCACACGATTCTAGCAGCACTTTTCAGGTAGTTTATGTCATATACCGTTGATATTTACCAAAATCATCTTTCCTAATATCCGGGGTAGTGTTACACTTTTGCCATTTTATGTACACACTGACAGAGGAAAGGCTGGTCAAGCCTTATAAATGTCGATCCGCTTACCTTATAACACTCGCTGATTAAACAAAATATACATGCCTGTATTATCCTGATTATATTCTAACTGACACTCATCTAAATCGTAGGTATCTGTATCAAATAAGTCTTATTTCGGCATTTTTTACACTGCATTCCGATGATTTGTCTCCCGACATGATCTTCTCTATTAAACATGCTTGTGACGTCATCAATGATAATTATACGTAATAGAGAGAAATCAAAGATATATTCAGTTAGAAGAGTTTCTAGTGATATTTTATGTCTGTAGTTTTTATAATTTAAACCAGAGATAAAGTTAAAATCGACATGTTTCTGAGTAAAATATGACATCATGCTGCTTATTGTGACGTCATATCGATCAGAGGAATTTGATCGCTGTGAGTTGCCTTATCATACCCGCGTACTGTGGTTTCATTAATATTCAAGGGTATCAATTTTCGTGGATAAAGTGAAAATCACAGTTTCAAGGATACGTCAATTCGTGGCCAATGACCCTTTCAATACAAAAAGTTAATAGAAATTGCATTTCAATGAACATTTAATTTCATGGAGCAACTCAACAACGAAATCCACGAAAATTGGTATTCAATGAATATTGATGAAACGACAGTAACAGGAAAATATAATTATGGAATAACTTGGTGGAAATCTTCACATTGTAGAGATAGGAAAAAATAGAAAATAGAAGATAGGTCGCGTCTGACCTTAAAGTGTGTTAAGTCAATGTAGTTCGCCATTGTTGCTCAGGTGAGCGATGTGGCCCATGGGCCTCTTGTTCAGTAGATTCTCCGTTGGTTTGTACAAAGTTGTATTATTACTGCACAATCATTGGAGGAAGAAAGAGATTTATTAAAATTGGGTTTCAAAACAAACCTTATTCTTCACAGTATTAGTATATTCTTGATATTACCTTAACTTGAATACCTACCATGCTTCTTCCTTCAGAATTGGTTCTGATGTAGTTAGCATTTTATTAAGTGCGAAGATTGTGTTGTCTAAAAACAACACAGTTATAGATTTACCTATTCAATATTCAAAACAACATTTTTATACTGGTTTTAAAAGTGATATTGCCAAGCATAACAGGGCTCCTATTTTATCAATACAACAGATACACAATTAAAACATATATTTCTAGTAAAATCTTTAAGATCCTTAATTGTGACAATGTTTGGAAAAAAGGTGATTATCCTTTTATTATGTCTTTATTAAAAGCTATCCTTATTAATCGTACAATAATGTTTAAAACTGCTACATTTTGGTCAAAATTTGGTTTTTTATTGATGTAGTTTATACGTTATTTACCTACATGCATCTACTTGTACCTTATCATTTTTTTCTTACTTTGCTTTATTCATTTATGTTTGTAAAAGATAGTTTATGACAATGTCAAAAAATGCAAAACTATCCTACAAATAACATTGTTTACAGGACTTTTACGCTAACATACCCACAAACATTCATTTTATTATTATTTTTTTGTTCATTTACTTTGCATTGCTTCATATTACACTTTAAATACAATACTATAAATTAGAGCGTTTTCATTACTTTTTTAAAACAATTATAGCGTAAAGTAAACTAGAAAAAGCAATATTTAAATAAATGTACATTTTAAGTAATAAGCGCAATGTTTTTTTGCAAAAAAATAGCAAAACAAATTCTTCCTGGTTGTTTTCCCAAGAAAAAAATACAGGAAGTTAGTTTTAAACAACAATATCACTAGAAAGTCCTTGTCCTGTTTCCTCCGTGTCAAACATCCGACAACTTACCGTTATAATAACGACAATTATTTTTACACTGTTGTATTGCTGAATCTGTAGATAAGTCCGGAACATGATATGTAGCGTTTCGTTTAGTTAAGAGAATATTTTTATAACAACAGTTGATAAATGATTATAAGATATACATTCACTTCGAATATGTTGAGATCTGGAAATATCACATAACGTATTATCTATGAGTACACATTTTGTACATAAATGCTTACAGTGCATTTTCTATGTTATTTCGATGCGTAAAATACATTTTGATTTGACAAAATGTTCAGCAGAGGAATTTTATATACTTCATTTTGTACTTGTTAATAACATAAGAACATAATAACATGTCATTATGTGTAATAGTTTTGAAACATATAAAACATTGGCATGGTTTGCTAAAAGGCTTTGCTACATTTTAGAGGCAATTTCCATAAAAAATCAAGGACTGACTAATTCATATAAAAGTAAATCACTATAATATTAATGATACAATGTATAATTCGTAGCTTATCATTTCCAAGAATATATTTAACTTAATGTAACACTAATTTATTATATCCGCTATTACTTCCGTGTGTATTAAAAAAATAATAAAACACGAAAGCGAAGTTTGGTCAATTATATATCAATAGGAGTAATGTACCTTTATTTATTAATATAAAGGAAGTATTATAAAATGGTCTTGATCACTTGTTAATGTACAGGTTTTCAATTGAAAAACAACCATAATGGTTTGCAAAGAGATTTCATTTTAAGTCTGTAGTTAACCTATAGTTGGTTACTTGCTTATTAGCTAACCTGCGCTAAACCCTCGAGATAGCATTCCTGATCGTACGATTTTGACATTTTCGACCTCTTCTCAGAAACCAACGGGCGGATTTCCACCAAAATTGCCACAAAGCATCCTTCGGTTAAAATGATTTAAGTTTGTGAAAATGAAGGGTCAACTGTCTCTTTTTAAAGGAATAAATTAAGAAGGCTTTAAAATTTGTTGGGATCTTTCAAATAAACTTGTGTGGAAGCATCCTCATGTAGTATAAATTCAGGTTAAATAACTATTAATGGGGATTGAGTTAAGCCACGATGGGGCGTTGATTCAATTTTGTTCAAATCAAGATCTTTCAGAGTAGGGTGAAACCGCAAAGAGTATGAAGTTGTACATGTGACCGTATAAAGAAAAATCCTCAATATTTGCCTTCTGAAAAACGAATGGGTCAGAAAAACTTATATTTTTGTGAGAGCAACTTAAAATACCGTACTTTAAAGTTTGTCAAAATCATGATCTTCGGCGGTCGAGTGGTGCCATGATACAGGGCCAAATTTTTACATTGCATTTAAAAAAAAATCTTAAAAACTCATACTTATAATCGATGGTACTAAGTGTATTTATAATCAAGCATTTGACAAATTGATTCTAAACTGTTTAGAAGGTGGCCCCTGGACAAATCCTGGGCCTCAAAAGTGATTCAATATTGATGTAGGTGTATGCATATATTAACAATTGTTTTAGATCTTCCTGAGGACTGCAATGCTCAATATGTTATACGTGTGTGTCTATGAAATAATCCTTACACGTTACGACTAAGATTAACATTAAAATAACTGGAAAGAAAAAGAAAGAAATGAAAACCCGTTAATACATTATATATTCGACATGTACTATATTGCCAGGCCATTTTGCAGATGGTTTCATAAAACTGATTTTATAATGGCTATTGCGATGTGGCCCATTAGTTTCCTGTTAAATGATTGTTCTTTGCTTGATGTTCACACTCTTTAGAGTTAATAGTCAGATAGAATGTCATTCCCATTTCATATTACATTCTCTACATTCGAACATGTTTTTGTTTTATATGGTTTATGAAGTTAACAACTTTTGAACTGTCAAGCTCGGTTAAAATTGAATGTATATCACTATTGATATAACATACAACTCAAACTGAACAACTAGGTGCATACAGTACCATGAAAGTCTTTATCATTTGAAAGTATACTTTATTTTGTTATACTTTCATGTTAAATACTGAAATCTGATTGGTTAAGACGCAGTTAATAATATTTACTATTACCCTCAGCGTTAGCAACGCACTTGGCAACGGGTAACATTAAAAAATGTTACATGCGCGAAAATTATGCGCGTACGGTTCGCTGTAGAATTCACGTTATTCCTATATAAAAACAGTGAAATTTTCTTAAAAATTTTAAAAAAGACATTCAGTATAACAAAATAAATAGTGCCTGTTTGGGAGGATAACAGTTGAAATTGACACCCCTCGAAAACCATTGTCAACATCCGCTTCGCGTCGGTTGACAATGGTTTTCTCGGGGTGTCAATTTCAACTGTTACCCTCCCAAACAGGCACTATTTATATAAGAATGCATTTTTCCTATAGACATTTTGTAATTTGCATTTTGTAATGTTCTGACCCTTTTGTTAACTCAAATTTATCAGAAAAAAACAAAACAAAAAACAAAGATCAGGAAGAATTCAAGTTTATGATTAGCTAGTACATTAGAGTACCTATGCGATTAAAGATATAATAGCTACTCTGAAAAATATTCTAGAAGTTCTATTTAACAAACAAATTAAAAAATCAAAGTAGAGTAAACTAAGAAAACATAGAAATATAATACTTTAACTTGATGTAAACAACAGTGAGCTCAAAAATAATAAAAAGAATAAGAACCCATGGGGCAATGAATTTCACAAATTAGATAGGATGACTCATATAAACAATAACCATGCATTTAGTTTTATCTCAAACTTTTAAAAAGACTAGAGAAGAAAATTTGTCTTAGATGCAATTGATTTTCACTAGGGCCTGAACCCCTCAGACAATGAATTTCAAAATTTAAGTAGAATGTTTTATTGACATTATACCCATGCATTTTTTCAGCTACATGTATATATGGGAGTAAAGAAAAATATTTTTAAAAATATAATACATTTGTACAGTATGTTTATATTAGTCCCACCCGTTAACCCTTATCCGGGCACCATGAATTTCACAATTTTGGTAGGGGGTTTTCTGGACATCATAATCATGCATTTAAGTTTTCTCAATATGTGTGAGAGAAGAGGGGACGATGTTTGAAAATTAAGCCATTTTTGGGAGTATTTAGTCCCGACAATGAGGCTTCGGGATGGTATGATCATATATCTAATTGACACCTGTGGCTTTCGTTTGCAGCTATTCTTAGACTGCGTGATGAATTCACAGCTTTGGGCACATCGATGAACATTGTAAATATATATCCAATAATATGGGTGTAAAACTAGCTGGTTGATTATTTTTTTTCTGTTAACAATAAAAAAAAACTTTTATCTAATGAATAACTTTAGATTTTTTCAAATTATAACCTAACATGATGTATTTTTGAGCATAATTTAATAAATTATGAAATATTGCTTCCTTATGTTTAGATTTAGCTGTTAAATTTTTGGACAATGTTAGTTGAAGCTTACTGTAGGAAGACAAACATGCCAAAGTATAATTATTCTGGCCTCTTTAGTAAATTTATCATTTGTTTATACTGTTGAAAGAAAACGAAAAACGAATGGTTTGCAACAAACTTCTAAAAGGCTAAATCTACCTTAGAAATATTTATTCCATTTATCCCAGAGATGCTTCAAACCAAAATTGATAATAATTGGCATTGTAGTTTTTAAGAAGTTGAAAATTAAGGGGGAAAAAATACTAGCGCATGGCGCGTGCAACACGACGCATGACCTTAGTGATTCGGGTGTCCTAAAAAGCTTAAAGCCTAAAGGTAATTTGAAAGAAAAACTGGTCTAAAGCCAAATTCTGTTTTTTTTAAACTAACAAAACGGAAATTGCTATTTTTATTATACCTGATTATGAAATAAAATTCGCCGAATTTGTCCTGGTTGTTTTCAAATGAACAATTGACAGGAAGTTAGGTACGGTTTTATCACTATAAAGTAAAAGCATTGTCATGTTTCCTATCTTCAAACATCCTACAACCGTTATAACAAAAACGGTCGTTTTACTTTTATATATCACTGAGACGGTATGGAAGTCTGCAAGCACATACGCACTAAAATTTAGACTTAGCATAGAGCGCATCAGGCAATTAAGAAAATATTTCAAAAATCCGTTGAATGAATTTTTATGAGCTCCAAAATTATCTTCGAATAACAAACATTATCACAGTACACATTAGCTATCAAGTACAATTTTTTCTACAGATATGCTAATAATTTTGTTTTTTTAATATGATCACAATGTGAAAAATCGTATTGTGTTAAAAATTAATTCATACTTTTATAATTTGACTTATTAGATAAATAATTCTCTGTTGACATCGACAAAAATGCACAGATAAATACTTTGTGCAAATGTCAGCATAATATAAATTACACAACAGTGAAAACAAACCTAACATTACTGCAAAGGTTGGGTTCCTTCATCATACAGTCTGCTTGTTGTGGAAGCGGATAAAAAAAATGTTTACTAAAATTTTCAACAAAATCTTGATTTGAAAGTCTGTTTTTTGAATTTCAAATGTGTAGTGAGTGTTATTTCAAACATTCTACATCTTTTCAAACCAAAAGACTAATTCTACACATATTTTACTCCATCAATTTCATTAAATTTTTAAATTTTTGCGGTTGCAAAATAAAAGTACTAATTTACTTAAGTTCCATAATGACAATTAAATGCAAGTATTGTATCTTTTTTTTTGTTCAATTTATACCCATATTCAAAGTTGATTCTTCGTTGAGGGAAAATATGTGTTAATGAGGTTTATAATCAAAGTTTTAAAAGCATCCAATAACAATTGATAACAATTGTTACAATTTAGATTACTTTATATAATTTTTCCTGAGAATTATTACTTACATATTACATCTTGTGTCCTTTTTTGTTCATCTGAAAATAAAGATAGAAATGGGAATGCAACATTTTTTTTTTCATATATTGTGCAAAATACCTTCAATATGGAGCAACCTGAACTTGAATACTCACCATTCTTCTTCCTTAGGAATTGATTTTGATGTAGTTAGTAATCTATTAGGTGCGAAGATTATGTTGTCCAAAAACAACACAGATATATATTTACTTATTCAATATTTAAAACAATATTTTACTGGTTTAAAACAGAATCTTGCCAAGTATATTGGGGATCTCATTTTACTAATACAACAATTTAAACATATGTTCCTAGTACAATCTTTAAAATGCTTAATTTTGCCAATGTTTGGAAACCCTGATAATCTTTTTATTATGTTATTACGAAAACTTATCCCCAACATTTGTACAATAATGTTTTGAAGTTGCTACATTTTTGTCAAAATTTGGTTTTATATAGATGTACTTTATAAGTTATCTACATACATGCATCTACCTAATCATTTATTTTTATTTTTTTTTACTTTGCTTTGTGTATTTAATTTTGTTAACAATGTTTTATGACAATGTGTAACAAGTGAAAAGCTGTCACTGTGACAGCAAACCGGGTTTTCTTTTATGTGAACTGTATCCTTAATCCATGTCAACCCGTATCCAGTGAAATGGAGTACCCTATATGCAACATTTTGCCAAAAAATGACTAAGTTCAAAAGCTAGTATTTATTTCATTATCAGAAATCAAAATCCTAGCAATATGCACAATTCTGATATATGTACAATTGATCTGCAAAAGAACAACTTCCTATCTTGAGAACTGTAGGAGGAGTTATCCGTACAATGAGGGTACCCTATATGCAATATTTTGCCAAAAAATGATTAAGTTCAAAAGCTGGTATTATTTTGATTAATTATCGGAAATCAAAATCCTAGCAATATGCACACCTCTGATATATGTACAATTAATCTGCAAAAGAACAACTTCCTATCTTGAAAACTGTAGAAGGAGTTATCCGTACAATGAGGGTACCCTATATGCAATATTTTGCCAAACAATGATTAAGTTCAAAAGCTGGTATTATTTTGATTAATTATCGGAAATCAAAATCCTAGCAATATGCACACCTCTGATATATGTACAATTAATCTGCAAAAGAACAACTTCCTATCTTGAAAACTGTAGAAGGAGTTATCCGTACAATGAGGGTACCTTATATGCAATATTTTGCCAAAAAATGACTAAGTTCAAAAGCCGGTATTTTTTTCATAAATTATCGGAAATCAAAATCTTAGCAATTTGCACACTTCTGTTATATGTACTATTGATCTGCGAAAGAAAAACTTCCTATCTTGAAAACTGTAGGAGGAGTTATCCGTACAATGAGGGTACCCTTTTGGCAGCTGCCCGCCCGCCCGCCATTTTCACCATTTTAATATCCGGATTTTTCCGTTGGAAAACCCGGTTAAAAATGCAAACCTAACCCTCAATTGAACATACTATAAATTAGAGCGTTTTCAGTATTTTTTCATGAAAATTAAATTAAAATTAGCAATATACCTTTACTTAAATAAATGTATATTTTAAAAAAACAAGAACATTGCTTTCTGCAAATAATAACAACAGAATTTTTCCTGGTTGTTTTCCCGATAAAAAATTACAGGAAGTTAGTTTTAAACGACAATATCACTATAAAGCAAAGTCCTTGTCCTGTTTCCTCTGTGTCAAACATCCGAGAACGTACCGTTATAACAACTTCAGTTATTTTTACGCTATCATATCACTTAATCTGAATAGATGTCCGGAACATGATATGTAGCGCTTCGTTTAATTACGAAAATATTTCAATAACAACAGTTGATAATTGATTATAAGCTCTAAATTCACTTCGAATATGTTGAGATCTAAAAATATCACATTACTTGTACACATTTTGTACATAAATGCTAACAGTGCATTTTCTTTTTAGATTTCGATGCTAAAAAATACATTTGTTTCAAAATGTTCAGCAGAGGAATTTTATATACTTAATTTGGTATTTGTTAATAACATAGGTATTTTATTATATATAATATTTTGATGTTGATAAAAAAAATGGCATGGTTTGCCAAAAGGTTTTGATACATTTTAGAGGCAATTTCCATAAAAAAAAATAAGGACTGACCAATTCATTTAAAAGTAAAGAAAATCACTATAATATTAATGATGCAATGTACAATTCGTAGCTTATCATTTCCAATAATATATTAAACTTACTGTAACACTAATTCATTATATCCGCTATTACTTTCATGTGTATAAAAAAAAAACACGACAGTGAAGTTTGGCCAATAATATATCAAGATGAGTAATGTACCTTTATTTATTAATATAAAGGAAGTATTATAAAAGGGTCTTGATCACTTCCTTAAGAACAGGTTTAAAATTTAAAAGCAACCGTATTGCTTTAGAAAGAGAATTACCATTAAGTCTATACATGTAGTTAATCTATAGTCGGGGACTTTTTTAAAAACTCACCTGAGGTAAAACCTCAAGTGAGATTTCCTGATTCTAAACTTTTTGACATTTTCGGCCTCTTCTCCAAAACCAATGGACCGATTTCAACCAAAAATGCTCCAAAGCATCCTTGGTTAAGATAACTCAAATTTGTGAAAATGAAGAGTCAACGGGTTCTTTTAAAGGGATAAATTAAGAACGCTTTAAAATTTGTTGAAATCTTTCAAGAAAACCTCATGTAGTATAAATTCAGATGTGGTAAAAAAATTATTACTGGGGATTGAATGAATATAAAACACAATTTTGCTCAACTTTCAACGTAAAGTTTCTTTGAAATCTTCTTGAATTCTGATTTACCATAACATTGTGCTTTCTGTGAATCATTATCAGGTAGTGTTCATTCAACTTTGTTCAAATCAAGATCTTTCAGGGTAGGGTGGAGCCGAAAGGAGTTTAAAGTTGTGCATAAGACTATATAAAGAAAAATCCTCAACCCCCCCCCCCCCCCTTCTGAAAAACGAATGGGTCCGAAAAACTGATTCTTTTGTGAAAGTAACCTTAAATACTTTCAAGTTTGTCAAAATCATGATCTTCGGCGGTAGAGTTGTGCAAAAATGCAGGGCCGTATTTTTACATTCGATTTAAAAATAAATTAAAACTCAAATGCTATAATCGATGATATTACTTGTAGTTAAAATCAAAAATTTGGCAAATTGATTCTTAACTATTTAGAATGTTGCTCCTGGAAAAATCCTGGGCCTCAAAAGTGATTTAATATTGATGTAGGTGTATGTATATATAAACAATTGTTTTAGATCTTCTTGAAAACTGCAATGCCTAATATGTTATACATGTATGTCTCTGAAATTATCCTTACACATAAGGACTCTGAGTTTAACATTGAAATATCTGGAGAGAAAAAAAATGAAAAACCATTCATACATGATATATTTTACATGTACTACATTGCCAGGACATTTTCCATATAGTTTCATAAAACTGATTAATAAGGGAAAACGTCTGATGTAATTCAAATTCCTAAATTAAATTCAAAGTTCGATAACTCTTATTTGTTAAATATAAAAACATGAATCGCCGACAAATAAAGTTTTCTTCATAATAAAAAAAAGTATCTGTTAACTGATTATCCGGACAATAGAAGTTTATGATCCCCTCGTTAGCAACAATTTTTCCCGACGTCGCCAGGTTCAATAGTTCCTGTTTTGGGGGAATATTAACTTGCTATCGTCCTCAAAGCAGGTAAGTACGTATATAATAAACATAAATTTTACAATCTTTAATCCGATCTTACTATATGTCGCTGATATGCGAATCAACTTAACTTACAGTATTCAATATTTTAAGATTGTTTTGCAAACTGTACTGTTAATTTCTTGTACAATTCAAATGTAAAAAGAAGACTAAAAAAACTCCGAATGGTAAGTGTAATGCGCAAGGTTACATTTTACAAGAGTTTAGCTGCAATTATTGGTGACAGCTTCAGGAAATGTATGGGTTTTTTTTATCTTACCATAATTTGATTTAAAGTTATATTTTGGAAACATAAACAAGATATGTTGATGATTGAAAAGCAATATGAAGGATACACGAATAAAATATCATTTTGGGCACTGTACAGTATAGGACTAAACCGCAGGTTGTCAATTCATGTAGTAACAAAACGAAACCAAAGTTGATATCTTTTGTACATAATGAACAGTTGGGATACTTATATAATGTGACTTGTTGATGTTCAAGGATGTTTTAGTTTTACGTTAATATTATTTTGTTTTTTTTTACTTCAGGGTACCAGTATTACTTACAATGGCTTAAGTGACATTCAATAAAAAGCTTAGTCGGAGTTATTAAAAAAAAAAATTCAATTTAATAACAAAAGTTTATAATAAAGTATTTTTGTTTATGTTTGAATTTACATGTGTATTTAGCAAGGAAAAGTTTTGATGTTTGTAAGATTAATGGTATTTCAATGATTTAAAGAAAGAGTAATACAATTCTTACAACATCTATATTAATTATTTGTCTTTTTTCCAGGGGTTTTTTCCTCTTAAAAATTAAAACGTATATTTGTATTCAAATAGTCTTGGTGAGCTAACCATGAGGGAAATATATGCTCTGATATTAGAACAAAGTCTGATTTTAAGGATCTGGATGGTGACTGCATTGGGAGACTAGGTGTGTTATAAATGTGAACATAGTGATGTGAACGTTGCTTTCTAGAATGCTCAGACGTATTTTCCACTAACGAAAACGATAAGAAGATCGAAATAAGTTACCTAAAATGATAATTTCTTTCACAAACAGAACATAGTATTATATTATATATTGAAATATATATTGAAAAAGAGCAATGTGAACTACAAATGAAATGGAACTTTTGTGAAGAATTATATGACCATTGAGATACCTATACATTGTTTACTATCTATATACACATATTTTTTGGTATTTAAAGTCTAAATGTCAGGGTTTTTTTTTTATGGTACGTATATTGGGCTAGTATTATTTAATGATATATCATCAAAGGTCAAAAACAGATAGAAAGTCCAGAGTCACAATTCATCAACGGAACATGAAAAGGTCCAGTTCATAAACCCTCCGAGCTGAAAGAATTATACTGACAATATGTCCAGGGACATTTAAGGATACAGTTAAAAAACACGTTGCATTTATTAAAAGTAACATGCTATTTGTTCTGATTTTCAGAGAGTCTTGATCGAGTATTTGTATGGTTATTAGAATGTTAACACTACAAATAATCATAAAACTGTTTTATAAGACTATCAGGGCTATATGTTGATTGATCCTTATAAATACTTGTGTCCATTTGAAAATAGAACCTGAAGCAACGAATGAATTGTGCTCCGCATTTTTAAAGCATTATGTCTACACAATAACTATACTACACCTATATCCTTATCGAACCAATCATTTACTTTCTAGTAAATCATAATCTTAGCCAAATATAAAGAGAGTTATACAATGGATCAAACATTAAACCAATTATGAAAGCGTTTTCATATATTCTTAAAAGAAAGCAAATTTGAGGATATTGTTTTTGTTTCTTTTAAACATTAGGATGATGTATTTATAGAAATATGCATGTACTTATTTTTGCCGGGAAACAATTACTCCTTAAAAAATGAAATAAATGGAAGTTGTTATTAAATTGTGGATGAAAGGAAAACATTTTTATGATATACATTATTGTGAAATACAATTACATTAGTTTGTATTGTCTTTGTGATTTCTGTTTTATTTTTTGATAATGAATTTACATATTTGTTGCATATTAAATAGGTTGAAATAATAATAATTATATAAATAATAATAATTATTATTATTACTATTATTACGGGGGCTCTCTCCCGTACAGGACTAATACTGGGCCATTCGTGAGCTTAATCTCTTGTTGTTGGACCCAGCCTCATGAAACCTCCAACAAGCCAACATGCATTCTAGTTTTCAGACTTTGATATAGACTTTACATGAAATATACTTTTACGTGAGTTTGGTATGCATCAGCACCAAAGGTATGATTCCAACTGACTATATTTTACAATAGGCTAACACAGTCTCGCGCAACCCTACTTCCGGTGTTTAACTTCCGGAGACAAACAAACGTAAACACTACTGTATACAGAATGACTATATGCTTCGTTTTCAACTGTAACCATCAAGGGTTAAAACGAACATGTAAAATATTCCGGTTTCCAACAAATACAACGTTGGCGAGAAGATGGGAAAAACTCTGTAGGTAAGATCTATTTATTTGCATTCCAAGCAGCATATATACGAAGGGGTTGCGGAAGGGAGGGGGGGAGGGGGGTAAATGCAAATTCCAATTATGACAATATTTGTACATATTTGTGTGTTTTCTGTTCATTATTTATCGATCATACATGCATTTTAGGCGGAAGGACAGATCTATAAATGCTTCATCTGACCGCATTTGTAGTTGTCATTTCAAGGACGGCGTAGGGACAATGGACCTACCATTTTCTCATGGAGCTCCGTTTTTGATTTCGAGGATCCAAATAAAATATCGAGGTAAATTTGGTTTAAATACTTGTGTATTATAGTTTTGAAATAAAATTATTGAAAAAATATTCAGAATATCCCCATGTTTTAAAAGTAGAACAGTAAAAGCAGAGGCAGCCCCCAGGAGATGTGTGTGAGCACCTTGGATGTCAATGACTGCGCCCCTCAGCTCCCACCACATTCTCATGACCATTCCTACCAACTTACGTTTGAGCTAATGATTGAGGAACACAATGTTTGTTTTTTTAAATGGATCATTAAATTATTATTGTAAATTTTCTGCGTCTTACTTTAATTCATTTATTTAGAACCTAAAGCTACACGTTAAAGAACTTACAGACCGGATTCAGGCAATGTCATTGAAAAAAGCCTTTACACTAGAGAATATCATAGGAGATGAAAGGAAGGTATGTTAATTGTTAAGTGCATGATAAATCTTAATTATCACTATATCATTTCTCAAATTGTAATTGTTTTTAATAATTCACATTTGCTATCGTGTGTTTTAGAACAAGATGCTTTGTGGTTTATTATTTTATTTTCAGTGTTTATTAATGAAAATGGATTGACTGCTGGACAGTTTTAAATCCACCAAGGATAGTTGATCAATTGGAAGCTGAAAGTGAAAATTTGTTTCCATATGAGACTGCTGGACAGTTTTCTTTTTATCGAAATCATTAAAGTTTTTGTTTTACATACAGATGTAATATTTTTTTATTCATTTCATATTAAAGAATATTGTTGAATTTTATCTATGAAAGTTTTTAACCCATGTTTAAAACAAGAGTTAACACGACATAAACGATACTAGTATGTTATAATACAGATGCTGATGTATACAAGTCTTCGACCAGACATGTTTAAAGCCATCGATCCAATGATGAGAAGATTCCCCATAAAGTACATTGATGGATGGACTCCCTCATTCATTTCACAAAGTGATCAACTGTTAATGTCCCTTATGAAACTCACCATGAACACCCCACTTTTAGATCTTGCCGAGAGGTTCAATACAAGTGCGACTTCAGAAAATAATATAGTAACATCACAGATATGTGCAATGCATGAAGTACTGTTTGAAGGTCTTGTAGAGCACAACATTCCATCTTTGCAGAAATGTAAAGGGTCAATGCCAACAAGTTTTGGCGATTTTAGCTCATGTCGTATTGTGTTGGATGCAACTGAGTTTACTCAGGATGTTCCTGGTAATGATATGAGGCTACAAGCTAGCACCTACAGTAGTTATAAGAACTCGCACACGGTCAAAAGTGTCACTGGTGTTGCCCCAAATGGTGCACTAGTGTTTGCAAGTAAACTTTATCCAGGTAGCACATCAGATGTAGCACTAGTTGAGCATTGTGGAATTTTGCAAAAAATGTCTCCTGGTGATATGATTCTAGCAGATAAGGGGTTCACAATACATAAACTTTTACCACAAGGTGTACATCTTAATATCTCCCCATTTTTGACAGCAAAATCTCAGTACACACCTGCTGAAGTTCAGCTTTGCAGGAAAATTGCAGAATCTAGAATACACGTAGAACGTGCCAATGAAAGATCAAAATAATTATGAAATACTTAGGCACATCCCACACCAGTTCAGATACATAAGCACCGAAATTTTCCAGCTATGTTGTGTCTTAGTAAACTTTAAAGACCCTCTGTTGCAAGAGGTAGCTCAGAATTTTGTACCAGAAAATAACTGAAAAACAGATTGAAAACTACATGTATTTTGTTCATGCAACTTCAAACTACAATGAACCTGATATTGGTGTTTATTTTATGAATCTTATTTGTTTTGAGAAAGCTTGATGCTCAACAAATTACTATAATTTATGAGTCATGAATAATACATGTATTACATCATTGTTAGATCATTGTTGCAAATGTGGCACAAATTTGTGAAAATAATAGTCAGTAAGAACTGATACGTTTCTTTGCCATGAGGAATTCTAACAATGACAAAGTCTTTGGGTGTCCATACCACAAAGTCGCACGCAAGTTTATTGGCTACAAAAAGCTGTCCCTGTACTTGATCATAGTAAGGGTGGTTCTCCTTCAGCTTGTAAGTTCTCTCCCCACAAAATTCTTGAATCTCTTTAAGTAGAAAATAAAAAATGCAAATATAATAAAACGGAATTATTCAATTTAAGCATAAATTGTTTACAGAATAAATATCATAAAAATTAGAATTCCATTATCTTAATACTAATCAGGTTATAACCGTTAACTTCAAATAAACTTTTTAAAAATTTGTTTAATTTAAAAAAATCACTTTGAAGAGGTGCAATATCACAATATAGCTTGCTTACCTAAGCAAAAATCAGCAATGGTTTCGACTGCTTCAACTATTGTTTTATCTTTTGCTGAATATGGACACTTTACTTCCGGGATCTCAGGCTGAATGTTGTGAGCCTGCATTATATCAGTCAAAGCTGGACTTTGGTGGTAAAATCCAAAAGCAGCTGCACGACGTATAATTCCGTCAGGACTAGATCCAAGGACACCATTATGGTGAAGCCATATGCCTATTGATATTAGGAAAAAAAACAGAAAAAAAATTATACCAACGTTAGAAGGAAATCTTTCATGATATAAGAAATTATTTTTTGTTATCAGTTTAAATTAAAAAAACCCATTATCTTGTCTGGCAATATTTGTTACCCACAATTAACATCTTTAAATGATTTTAATTGTCACTTGCACCATATTTGATAACAAAAATAGGTTTGTTATTTCATATTTACCTGTTGGTTCTACTACTGCATCCCCAAATGATCTGTACTTGTCTATGGCTACTCTTTCATTACAAACTCCCCAGATTATTGCATCTTTCTTTGACAGATCATAGGCTTGGCATAAGCGCTTAAAAAGGGAAACATGGTATCTGTAAAACAACACAGAGGAAAATGAATTCCTCAGAACATATATATCCATTACTCAAAAAATGTATAAAAACAAACTTTCATATAACGTACCTATTTCTCTTTACTGCTGCTAAAACGCAACCAAAGTTAGAAGCAGTAAGACGATTTCTTCGCACTGCAGACCAGAGGCAGTTATCTTTCTGTCCAACTGTCAAAGCAGCAATCTGAAAAGAAATACAAGGCCCTACTTTTTAAACACACATTTTGATTGACAAATATTATGACCAAAACAAATTGTTCATCATTAAGCTAGCGTAATCAACATTTCTTAATACTAGGAAAACAAGTGCCTTTGATTTTGTTATACACAGTATATGGTACCTGTTGAATTTGGTCTTCATTCACAATCAGTTTCTGTCTCAACCAAGTCGATGGATGCTCTGCAGCCAGAAATTCTGGACTTGCCAACAGGTCGTCAATGATCGGAACACATACCTGTGGCACCGGTGGTTCTGGTTCTAAAATCCAATGCATGGCTGCAAAAAAAAATATTGAACTATACATATTAGTGAATTATGTAATATTCTATATTACAGTGTTAATTTTCTGTACAAGAAACTTGAAGTTAGAATACCTAAAGACATAAAATCGATTCCCCTTTTTGACTTCTCGTGCTTATATATGTGTGTAAACCTCTTTGATGTGCAATTATCATAATTGATCAGAAGTTATGGTAATAGAACAACAGTATAACATATACAAGGAAACATTATATTAAAACAATTTACAGTAATAAAACAGAACCAAAAACAGTTAAAGCAATATAAGCTGTACTCTTTAGAATCTTTTTTTCTGCTGCAAAAACCTCCTAGTATGATAAGTCTGCATGTAACTTAAACTTTTATGATCAAGAAGATTTTAAAAAGTCATTAATTTTTGTCGGAAGAAAGATATCTCTATAGGAATATATAACACATCATTTTTGTACAGGATGATAATAATTCAATTTTGCTTTATATAAGGCTTCTGTACAGCTTTTCCCACAGAAATATGGCTAACAAAAACCATGATATTTTTTTTCCAGCATAACAATTTCATCTCATATTGCCTTAAATTAAGTTAAATATAATATAATAGTAATACCATTAAAAACCAACAACAGCATAAAACAGCAAGAATAAGCTGTAAATATCTAAAGATAATGGTTTCATATTCAACCTGAAAACCTTCCTAATTGTCTCACCTTTTGGTACAGGAAATCTCGATCAGTGTCATCAACTGGTCTATTTATTGCCCTAGTGATGTTTTAAGTCCAATGTTATTGACGTACAACAGAAAGTTATACAATAACTCACAAAATACATTGACATAATCATATGGTTTATGTTTCCACAATATCACATTTGCATGGATAAACTCAGAAACAATATTACAAAAACGTGTAAATTTTCATTGAAAATGTGTCATATGGGAGGCATTTTAACATGGCGAAGGCCAAGCAGAGGGTAGTGAAATCAATAGCATTATTGTAGGCTTAAAGCTTGGTTATGTAAATGTCAACGATACGGTGCGTCGATGTTTCTATTTCCTAAATGTACGATATCATATATGCAATGTCAACCCGTGCATGCACGGGTCAAAATCTAGTATATACTTCTCATATACATAATACAAGTGTGCTCAACTTTAAACGGTGTATTAAAGGCCCAGATAATAACAGATAGTTACCTGTAATTTATAAACCGGTCAGGTGCAGTAAAAAGATCTTCCATAGTTTGAGTCTGACGAGGCGGTGCACTCTTTGGATGTTTAATCCAACTCTGTCTCACATCTGTTTTGCTTACATTTTTGTATTTATTATGGAGTTGAGGATCAAAGTTTTCAGTGAATAAAATGGGGTATATGAATAGTCAATGCTATTGTTAATTTGTTAACAGAATAAAGTTTCTAAATTAAGATAAAAAAAAATTATATAAAGACATACCCATACAACAGAATGCTTGCTTTGTGGTGACATTTGTCCAACCCATTAACACACTCACATGTACTATGCTCCATTGTGTAATTTGTACCAAGAGATATCTAGATGAATTAAATATAAACATGATAATATTTTCTTTCTAAATATCTGATAAAATGAACTTCATTTTGTCATTAAATATTATAATATGTATATGTATGACTCATTATCATCATATTGATATGATAAAGCAGATCGTGAGAAGGAAATCCACAAAAGTGGAAACAACGGAAACACGATTAAAATCACTTTCGTATAAAATGTATCCCCTCAATGCAAAACTGACAAGTTGAATATGAATGATGGTTTTAATAACTGATACGTTCTACTTTACCGTTATTGCATTCGTCTACCGTTTGCCTATCGTGCGTTCAGAGTGCATTTTGTTAATTGCATTGAATTCCATTTTGTTTTATATGCAATTGCTTTCTTTCAGTTACGTTGAGAAATGTAATTAAATACAAATCAATTACCTCATAGTTTTGGGTTTTGTAAATCTTGAGAACAAATACATGTTTAAACAACATTGGTGCAGTGTATACACATATGTGCGGTAATATTTTCAAAGGTTTGATTTTATTTTAATCACCATTTGGTATACAAACGACACATTATTATAAGACACCTTTGTAAACGTTTGACTTGCAATGAAAAATTATAAATACATGATATTTGACGAACGTATTTTAATACTATTAATTTACTGAAATTGAAAAGTAAACCCGATTACCAATGACTTTCAATTGTATATGTTAACAATGTGTTTTAAAACCCATACCTGACGTCTACGTCAACATTGTAATTTTTATTTGCAAATCTTTTGACTTATATTTCACATATTGTGATCGTTTACGCTGAATATACAATTAAGGAAACACTTTAAGAAATTAAATGAAACCTCGTGATCATGTCTATAATTTATAATGTTCCCATACATCTAACAGCAGAAAATTTATCTAATTAGTAACTACGAGCGGTGTGATAAAAACATGACCTTTAGATATCACAAAAAAAAAATAAATAGGTGGTTTTTTTATTGTGTCATGTGTTATGAACACACATGATGTATCGTATCATAAAATGGACATGGCGATATATCTGCTGGGGGATTCAAACGTTATATTGAGCTTTGAAGTTTCCTTTTCTTAATTTCTTCATATTGCTAAAGGTTATATTAAAATTGTATTAAACGTTTTAATTTGCAGTGAATCTATGTTCAATGTACTTAACATAACATTAGTTGGATCTGTTTGCAATATCTTAACATCCCATTATTTCATAAACTTTTATTTACAAAAATGATATCGTCACTCATGAAAAATATTATAAATATGACGTTAGCTGTTTTAACATAACAAAACAATTGTAAGCTCTGTATCTTGTATTTAACTCAACAACTGCACCCAAATTTTAGTTAACAATTAGAATGCCTTACTAAATCATTGTATTCATCGAATAAACTGACAAAAATCGTGATCACGGCCTTTTAAAACGGGAATATTTATGTTTTAGACAACTAAATTATTGATAGACTTTCTAATGTGATTGCACATATTAGGATTTTGCTTTTTCATTGTTAAAAGTGCAAATGCTTTTTTGTCTTCGAAATGATAGGTTAATTAGGTGTTAAAACTGATTGAATTAAAGAATTAAACAGTAAAACATGTAAATGAGGTTAGGGACAATTCTTATTCAACTGGACCTAATAATAAATTTTGATTTAATGATTTAATGATAATTTCATATCAGTTGAAGACAACAATAAAAACAATTCAACTTATTTTTCGCATGACTTCAAAAACAACATTTTAGTGTAAACACTGCAAACATTATCCCAGATACCTAATGAATAACATGAAAACCAAGTTATCTGAGAATAGTTTATTTGGCGCTTCTGGCCGCGGTGAAATTATGGGGGCTACCGCAGGGCCGCCCCCAACAAAAGCAAGCAAGCAAGCAAAAAGCAAAGCAACAAGCATTAAGCAAACATGATGTAATCAATAGGCAACTTTGACGTAATTATGACGTCATCAACAAGCAAATATGACGTTATCAATTATCAATAAGCAAATATGACGTAATCATGCACTGGGTAAACGCAAGTGCATTAACGTTCTACTAAATATTTTAACCTTACTTAAGCCATATACATGATATAAGCAACCTTGAATGACAAGTAAATGGACAAAAATTTTCACATGTGCATAGGATCAACTGTCCAATATGACGTCATGAGCGTAGAATATGTGTCGACTCTTCCATTTGTGTTGAGGTGCGGTCGAAATACGCCACTTGCAAGGGCCATAAATGCCTGTTGTCTGATGCAAATCTATTACGGGCATTTATGGAACTGCAACCGCCACAATGGGAGGAACAAAGACCATTAGTGACGGCGGCAGTACCTCAACACAGATGGTCACCAGCGGCCAGAGCTTGCTCATTTTCTTCTCCCTCAACCTTAAGTAACGCTGTAACAACCTTTTCAATGTTTTCTAGGAATGACTCATTTCCCTTTTTGGACAAATGAACACCGTCATCATGAAATAATGTTGGGTCCTTACTGTCAAACTGAGTATGTTTAATAAAACTCCCCCCCCCCATAGACGTAACTAACAATATTGCTTCCCTATTGACTCTTTTTCTTGAGTCCTCCATGGCCCTAATGTCCTCTGAATACCTCCAATTGAATCTAGGGAGCAGGTTTGACCATACTAATTTAGAACGAGGGAAAAGCTTGGCTATTAGTTCCAGTGTGTCTTGGAGCTTTTCCAGCAGTGACTTTAACTCAATGAGACCTAGACTATTTGCTCCGCAGTGTATAATTAATACATCTGGGTCATTCTCAATTCTTCGCAGCACACGAAGCTTGGGAAGTAACTGACTAAGGACCATACCTCCATAGCCTTGCCACCAGATTTCGGTATTAACTATTCCAAGGTTTAATCCCCCCTTTCGTTCCCTGGACGCTATGCTCGCTCTCTTGACTATGGAGGATCCTATGACCCAGACTTTATTGACACCTATGTGCACAAAACTTGGTAGATGTTAAGCTTAGCTACTATTTACTACAAATAAGTAATGTATGATTTAAGACTAGCCCAATAATGCTTATCATTAACGAATATATGTTAAGCTTAGTTACTACTTACTTAAAATGATGAATGTATAATGGTACATGTATATGAGACTAGCCCAATAATTCTTATCATTAACGAATATATGTGCGATAGGCATTAGATTGCCATCTACCCGCCGATTGGATGACATGTTGTGTTTCGCCCTGAAGTGCTAATGTAGTAGCTGCTCCTATCCGAAAGGAGTGCGACTTAAAATTCTTACTATCAATGGATGACTTTGCCAAGACCTTAGCTAGGACCGCACTAAACTGATACCGTGTTAGTGGTTTCCCCGAAAAATGACAAAATAATGGCCCCGTAATGCTTGGGCGCACTTGCAAAAACTCCTGCATTGTTTTTACTGGGCACGTTATTCCATGTGATGCATTAACTGACAATGTCACTCCCCTACCACACTGATCGGTTTTGGAGCGTTTAATGCTTACCATAAGTTTGTTAGTTAACAGTGAAACGTCTTGGCATTGGATTATGGTTTCATGTGAATTACCCTTAGATAGAGCAATTTCACCTATCCTAAGTAATGCATGGAATGCAAGGGAAAAGGCAGCCTTATACAATGAGGTTTCATAATTGCTATAGCAAACAAATTGAAGGTTTGGGATAATGGTTTGTAAAATGTCCAGTGTGATTGGTAACCGTGTGTCTGCTGTATTGGTGGATCTTCTCATACCTTGGAGTAGCTTTTGGGTGACAAAGTTTTTTGTGGGATCATATAATGTATGACTTTTGCATTTGAAGCTTATCGCTGCAATGTATGATTTTGCCGTCGAGTGTTTGTAGTGTTTTATTGATATATGTGCAATAAACATGTTTAAGTGTGTGTCTGGTGGCGGCCAAACCAGTGACAACCCTTGGCCAATACGAAACTGTTCAAATGCTTGGATCCCTACCCTGTATGCCTCGCTAGTGTTCACCGACATAGATGCACTGAATAAACGCTCTATTTCGCTTGCGAGAGCAAGGTCTGGAATTGCTCCGGAATTGGCCGAGGTTGTGCGTCTGCTGCAGGAGCCAGGCTCCTGAAAGTGTCCCACTTTTTGCGGGAAATAGAGTCAGCTATTTGATTAAGTTTGCCTGGGATGTGGTTAGCTTTAAACTGAATATTGTACTTTAACGCAACCAACATTAAGGGCCTAACTAATGACATGACACGCTCTGACCTAGATGACTGTTTGTTTAAAATATGAACCAAAGCTATATTGTCTATGAAAAGGATAAGTTTTTTATTATGCAGGAGGCTTCCCCAGACCATCAATGACAACACAATTGGAACTAACTCTAGAAAAGTAATATCACGCAAAATTTCATTGTAAGCCCATTGCTCTGGCCATTGAAGGAACATCCATTGGTCCTGAAAATAACAACCACAACCTAATTCTGCTGACCCTGCACTATCTGTGAAGAGTTTCAGTGTATCTGAGGTACTCCACTCACTGTCCGGAAAGTATACCACCCCATTAAAACTATCCAAGAATTCGATCCAGGTTTTTATATCTTGACGCATGGACCCTGATATCCTAATATGATGATTTGGTTTACTAGTTCCTATCATAGCATTGTAAAACCTGCGATTAAATGCTCTACTACCAGGTATAGCCTTGCTGAAAAAATTTAACTTGCCCACTAGAGATTGTAGCTCCGACAACTTAATTTTCCTCTTACCTACCCAAAATTTTAATAGGGTAGAAAGTTGATATACTTTCTCCTGTGAAATAGAGACTAGCATTTTGACCATGTCTATTTCCAGACCAAGAAACACTAAATGAGTATTGGGCAAAACTGTTTTCTCTGCGTTCAAGGGTACACCAATTTCCAAACACAACTCCTCAACTTTTGGCATAATAAATTTACATTGACTTGTGTTAGCACTGCCTATGAAGATGAAATCATCTAAGTAATGATGAATGGTATTGAATCCTGATCTTTCCTTAGCTAACCACTCTAAGAATGTGGAAAACATTTCAAATAGTTTACATGAAATGGAACACCCAAATGGCAAGCACTTATCAAAATAGAATTTACCTTCAAACTGTAAACCTAATAGTTCAAAATCCCCTGGGAATATCTTAAGTAACCGAAAGGCGCTTTTTATATCAGATTTTGCAATTATTGTCCAATTGACGTATTGTTTGAATGACTGTGTCAAATGATGTGTATTTTACTGATGTGTGAATAGGGTCAATGTTGTGATTAATGCTTGCAGACGGTGGGTATGAAAGGTGCATTACCATTCGCCAACCGCCATCAGCTTTTGGAACAATACCTATGGGGGACACATGAAAGTTTAACATAGGGGGAGACTGAAAGGGGCCTGCCATTCGCCCTTCTGTAATTTCCTTATCTATTTTTTCTTGTAAAACATTTGGATGCTGCTTTGCAGACACTAAATTACTACTAAAAATTGGAAACCGGGGACCCTCATATTGCAACTTAAACCCATTAACTAGACCCTCCCTTAAAGTATGTGCTGCCTCTCTATCTGGGTAGTTAATTAAATGTTCCAGTATTTGCTGTGTCTTTAGTGGGGAAACGCCCAGGGCCCATTTGTCTTGACTGTGGTGTAACATGTCTTGACTGTGGTGTAACATGTCTTGGCTGAGGTGTAAATTGTCTTGACTGTGGTAAGACTTGCCTTGGTTGATAGGTGGACTGAAACTAAGAAGGTCTAAATGTAAATCCTTGTCCCCGAAATGACTGACCATTTGGGTGTGTAGGAGTTTGAGTGTCCATGCAGCGAATTAATGGATGTTTATTGTTGCATCTGATGCACTGGTGCAGATAGGTGCAATGGATTCTGTTACAAGAATCTCTGTAGTTAAAGTCAAAGCACTTGTTTGGCAAAATTGATGGACGATTTGTATTGGACTGGATCCCGGGCGTCATATACACCAGCCACAATTCACTATCTATTACCCCCAGTTATTTGATGGGTTAATTGCCATCCGAAGCCTGTATTGCTCATCATACGTGACCCAACCCTGCGATTTTTCGGCCCCCAACCTAACGTCGTGCATGTATTTGAATAGTTGGTGTGTTTTGCTAGGGTAGGCTGTAAGATATATGCATGCATAAATGATAAAGGCATCTGTTTATTTCTCAATGGTTGTCAATCTATGATTGTGTTTGGGCTGGGCTATAATTTGGCCTAGGGAGTCCATTGACAATGTGGATAGTTGTAGCATCACGCACCAGCAGGGTGGTTAAATTAATGTATTCCCCATTGACAATTTTTTGTTTGGTTGCATTATCTACATGGTAACCTAAATCTACTTGGGTTGAATTGTTAATGACAGGTTGACTAAAGTTATTGCCAAACATTAAAGACTGAGACTGAGCACCAATGTTAGTACCTTGTGCCATTTCTGTCGATTCTTGCTGAGTTGAGCCAATAGCATCTGTTGGTCCTGCCCCAGTGACGGATGGCGCCACCACCATGGGTGCTGTGGAGGGCTGAGGGGAATGGGAAGCCACCATCTGATTTTGCACCGGAGGTTGCGCTACCTGTTCTGCTGCCGTACTGCTGCTTGCACGCCCTGCCCTCTCGGGCCTCTGTCGTCTCCGGCCCCCACGCTGGCTCCTCGTCGCTGACAAATCCGTTTTTCTTGTTTTGGGCATTTTGCTCGGAATAATAAGAAATAATTAAAATTAGCAAAAATAGTAAATACTTAACAGATAAAATGTACGGTTTTTGAGTACATCTGCATTCCATTCTGACTATCATACCCTCACGTGGTTTTCAGCCGAACATAAATAAAAACCATGTAAATAATTCAATCAATCAAAAATCTTCATAAATTAAAACCATCCATCTATATTACTTCTGGCAGCGTACAACATTACCCAATATGAGTTGAATGCTTTGTTATAACAGCCATAAAAAAGCAAGATTATGTTAAAAATTATTTTAGCAAATTTACAACGTCTTACCTAATCCACGATTGTTTTAGAAAAGGGATTGTTCTAGAAGGGAAGTAACTAATATAAAAACACCCGTTAAAACCCAACCCGATCGTACTCAAAATTTCCGGCTAATAGTTACTGAGATAAATGCGCATATCTGAGACAAGCTCCAATATGCGATAATATTTAGAATAGTAGTTAAATGGTTGATTTTATCATTTTTTTAACCCGTTACATGTGTAGTATATGTAATAAATGTAGATATTATCTCAACTCTAAAAACAACGGCACAAAGACATTATTCAAAAGATAGCCATCTACAATTAATATCATTTCCGAACAAATCCACCGTTATAACAAAAGTAAGGTAGAAAATCTAAATAATAATAATCTATAATTTATCATACAGATAAGCATGAACTATTTCTTTATATATACAAGTAGCTACTATCCTCCAGTGGCAACAGTTGATAAGTTTTTGTGCACACGAGATCATTAGGCCATGATAGAATTGGTGGAAGAGCAAAGTCCAGTCTGCAGACTGTTTCCTCACATACAGGCCTGTATGCATTATTTTCATATATATATATATATATATATATATATATATATATATATATATATATATATATATATATATATATATATATATATATATATATAAGAATTAACAAAACATGTATAGTGTATAACGATAGAATGGAGTAAAAACAGTGCAACAATCGAAAACTTTATATCTACATGCCACTTTAATATCTTGATCACAAGATAACAGAAAAATAAATTTAAAAACGCATGCCGGAAAATTTAATACATGTAAAAAAGAGTATATATCGTAGATGTCCTGATTACGTTATTTTAGTAAGTATTGAAGCATTGACAGGTTCACAGTATATGCTTTGAAAACACTATGTTGTTTTGCAGAATCCTTCTCTGGTTGCTGACTTTTTCCGTGATTATATTGTAATGAGCAGCTACTTATATATAGCTACAATAGACATTATTATACAAAAAATATTGTTTCTTGTTTATAAAAACATTGGAGAGTCAAGTTATCATATGCAGACTTTGCATTCCAGAAAGAAAGAAAAAACTTACAGATCTTTGGTGCAGAAGATATGTATCTAAAATTGATAGCTGATATAATGGCTTTTCAAAGCATTAGGATAGGTCTTTCGTTTCTTCTACGTTTACTTTTCCAAAAATTTTGAAATAAGGCAACTAGTTAGTTTGCTAAAGATTAAAAATCAAGTGAATTTACAGTAAAAGCTGAGAACAAACAAATGCTATGATTGAACAAGTTATAAGAAAATCGATTTTACAGGAAAATAATTTCAAGTATGAATTCGTAGACTGATATAAAGACCATACATGATTTATCATTCAGATAATTAAAATACTTGCGATTAATCAAAATGAAAAATGACATCAGAAATTACTATATTAAAAAAACTCTGGAAGGAAAGAAATCGCGATAAATACAATCTAAGTTTAAAATGGTTTTTAGATACATTTCATTTAAATACGAATAATATCAAATATATTTTTACTGACCTTTCTTCAAGACAGCTGCACTTTATACTTTCAAAAATCCTATTTCCATACGTGGGTCGTATTTTTTCCATTGTAACAAAATATATAACGTTTTCATCCTCTCTAAATACTTTTAAAAAACATAAATCTTGCCAAAATATCCATAAACTCACCATGCATGCATCTTCACTTCAAAAATATCCAAACAGTCTTTATTGTGATACTTGCCCACCGAATAATCCTTGTAGTTTCTTTCTTTGCGCATCGAAATATTTGAATAATTAATAAATACTTAATAAAATGTTTAGTTACGTAAGCTTAACTGAATATGTATACCGGTGTTACATGTATATAATATACCAACATTTAAAAAAAAAAACAATTATGTAAATGTTTCTCACAGCATAATGCAAACAACAATACGCATTTCACAAAGACTATGCAGTGTTCAAATCTGAAGAGGAACAACATAAATTAAGTCGAAACCACAACTTAACAAACGAATTTGCAACGCAGTTTTTTTTTTACTTTTATCTTGATTCTTAAATAAGTTAAAAATGATAAGCTTTCGTCAGTGCAATAATGTCCGATGTGTTGTTGTGCTGTAACTGTAGGATATGCATGTATACTCACATGTTGTACATTGGTCCCCTGTAAAACCAACAAGTTCCATTGACATAACGTCAGAAAAGTTCTAGCAATGCTTTGTAATGGTAGCCAATACGTAACGAAGACATATACACGCATGCTATCGTACAAGTAATGTATGTCTATTGAAATAATTCCTTACCTAATTCACAGTGATGACCTTGGTACCCAGGTTTACAACACTGGCTATAGCCCGTCTCTATGTGACAGTACTGACAGTTGACATCAGGACAGGGAATGGAGCAGTTAGATCCGTAAAACCCTGTTGATGGACATCCTGTGCATCAAATATTATTTATTTTATATTTTTTGGTTTTGATTATATTTACTCTATTCTAAATAAAATAAGATACAAAATGTGTTCATTTAGGCAATTTGTATATTGGTATCCAACTATCCATAAACATTCATGGAGATATTTTTCAATTCAACAGAAACATATTGCAACATTTAGAATTAGACCCGTAAAAACCCTGTTGCTGGACAACTCTTAAAGAAATTCTTAATAAATATATCTTGCTATGGTCATGAATTTTAACTGAGTATCATGCGCTTTGGTTGCATGGACAATAAGTATAGGAGTGCATGTATGCCTCTGATTTTGTAAGGAAACCTGATATGAGTTTGCTGTGGTTGTGTGACTTTTGAGAAATCAAGAGGGAGTAAATGGGTTTTACTGTGATTGTTTGAGATTGTTGTAAAATTTACCCTGTGAAATTTCCAATTTATAAATACTTTTTAAATTATTGATAAAAATGAATTTATAAATGAAAATATGAGTACATGTAAGGAGTATTCATAAAGCAATGCATGTACATGATCAAAATCATAGTAAAAGTTCAAAAGTTCAACAGTAGGTTAAAACAATTGTAATTTTAAAAAAAAGTATAAAAAAATTGATATTACTAGTAAACGGTAAACATATGTATATCTAAGGACAGTAGTTTGGCATAAAGCATTCTCGTGTACTTAACAACTTGGAGCACACTTAACTATACCTTTTCATGGTTAATGGAAATTAAGAATAATTAAGCTCACCATACACCTCTACTTCACAGAGGTCACTATCTACAGAACTTTCATAACCGTCGGGGTAGACAACTCCTGGTAGTCTTTCGTTGTAGTAGATGACATATTGTCCATGAACAGAACAGTTTGTTGTGAAGACAGAAGGTATTGTGTTTATTGTGAAGTTGTCGTCCTTGAAACACAACGTCCCATGTGATATGTCCGTGGTATTAGAAACATACACGGAGAATCCAAGAACATAGCCTGCTAGGTTCTCTCTCCAAAAGACATATCCTGCACAAGACATTATCAATTTAATGAAAGAAAATATTTTACCTTTTTTTTTACAGTGATACATGTAAATACAAATTTGCTTAATATCAAATTCATTGTGGGCGATACATACAGTACCCACTAGACCCAACCTAAGACCAGAGTAAACCCTAATTAAACCCTGGATTTATTTTGTGTAAATTTCGGTCCACTAAGTGTTTACTTTGGGTTAACTTGGAAATTGCGTTTTTGGTCAACTGTACGCACTGAAGTGTGGAACAGACCCGTAAGTTATCTTTCAATCCTACTGCGCGTAATTCCTGCCCCTTGTGTATTCCGAATTCACAGTTAGCGTCTGTTTTCAGGGGTGTACTTCTGATCGGGGTTACTCTCTGTGTCCACTCTGGGTTTACTCTGGGTCGACTCTAGTAAACCCGAAGTAAACCCAGACCCAGAGTAAACCCAGAGTAATACCAAAAAGTAAACCCATGGTTTAATTGGGGTTTCTGTTAGGTTGGGTCTGATCGGTACTGTATTCAAATTATCCATGCATCCATCAAATAAAACATCTAAATGGTTAAACCCACAATTGTATAAAAAATATATGCTAGTTCCATATATTTGACATTTACAGAAATAATAAAAAAATGAATTATTTGTTTTCCCTAGGAAGAAATGTCACACTATCATTGGTTTAAACAGAACATGTGACTGCCTCATAGATATCTCTATGTTTATTATGTGAGAATTAATATTAAGAAATATGACCGTCAATGACCGACGTTTCGCCTCCTCATTAAGACATTTCATATTGTTTAGTACAGAACTCGCATACTGTAAGTTCTTAAAATATTACGAGTATTTGCCCTTTCCAATTCTTTAAAATTAGAGTATTCGCTCTTTTAATATTCACTACACATATTTGTGTCTTGAGTACAACAAAATAATAATAATTATAATGATAATAATAGCAGTTATAATCGTGAGAGCTTAACTTAATGTTAACAATTACTTTTCTTGCAGAAAAAATACCAGACAAATATCATTAAACAATTTCAATATATAAACAAAATTATGATATCGAATATTGATCATATAATACAGGTTTTTTTTAACAACTGTGGTTGTATTTTATTGTGAATAAAAGGTACTGAAAAAATAATGTATGTAAAGGATAATATAAAATGCTCAGCAGATATTGCAATATGATTATCATTAGAGCAAATGTCCGATGAGATAAAGAATATTCAAATAATTGGGACGTTCTTGTTAAAAGCTATCTTAGTTCACATGTCAATGCAATACGACAATGATACATGACTGAAATATTCATTCATTTTTATACATTAGACGCGCGGATCTCTATAAAGAGTGTGTGATGATCAAGGGGGCAGATACCCCCATACTCCTAAAAATAACCTCGTTCAACCTAAATAGTAAAGAACCTAAACATAGCCACGACGTCACGTTAAGAAATTGTCAAAATAAAACAAATAAGACCATACATGGGTTGTGTGATGCGACAATGAGCTGACTTATATGTTGTGCTAAAGTGTGTATACATGTAGGTATCCGAATTGATGAAAAATTGAAAAAAGGCATGTACATGGGCAAAATTACTTTCTTTACTGACAAAAAAATTAAGTATCTTTAAAGAAAATAAACAAAATAACACGTGGAAACTTAAGATTTTTCTAGTTGTTCTAACAAAAGATGTAATTATAACCCTATAAAAACTTACAAGTACAGCTGTGAATATAATATTGTTGATAAAATGTGTGGTTATACAATATAAAACAGTTGTCACGTCAACCTATAAGTGTTTATCCCTTTCATGTCCTGCCGTTGCCATATAGAATTATTCATTTGAATTTGATGTGCTATACATATGATATATATTTTTTTATCGTGCTAGCGCCTACATTGACAAAACACTTTATAGGTCCTGCAACGATTTACTTACACCTTTTACTTCTAAGTTTTCTCTTTTTGTAAAATACTACTAGTATTTGTATCTTGACTTTTTGACTGTAACTTGAATCAACAAATACAGATTGTAAATTAGTAAACTGATAAAATTAAACCAAACTGTTAACATATTAATACAAAGTGTTGCTACATGGTGCACACTCTAAGCAATAGTACATGTAACTATTATTTGTAAGATACACACTGAGTAACTTTACCACGGTTTTTCGTCAAGAAGTATATGATGATGTGATGAATACTGTGGATGCTGATCAGGTTCACCCACCAGGTGGCTGTCTGTGTACCGTACTCTGATAAAGCACATTGACCTCCTTCCCAGCTCAGGTCAGATTTACGTCCGTCCACAGCTTTAATGGCGTTATACTGGTCGTAATCTGGTTTGTATGGGTACTGATGGTATGCTGGTTTGTTGAGGGCGACGTTAACTGTCAACAAATAAAATGAACAAATATATTGCACATACAATAACATCAGATATGGTATAAATAACATTGACATTTTGATATTATTTCTCACACAGAAGAAAATACATTGTTTCATTAATGTATTTGTCCTTTTTTGATTACATAAAATGCAATTCATAAAAAAGAGAATTACGGAAAAGCATACAAATTCTTAATACCCATAAACATCATGTTTATATAAATACAGGTGTCGGTTATATTGTATACACAATATACATACATCCATATTGAGTGTTACACATGTTAATGCATTTACATGTGATAAGGTTATAAAATATATTATTGATAAGCAGTATGTGTACATATCCGTCTTGATTAGAATACTATACGTTAATACAAATATTGAAATTTTTGAAAACTATCATTTAATACTATTGCAAAGTAAGAAGACATCATGTGTATGTTATCTTACCATAAGCCTTTGAAATCGCCAAAAGTCCCATGTAAAAAATCACTAATAACATAGTTATAAGCAAATGCATAGATTGAAGTTAAAAATCAACTACGACATTCAATAACTTACCGGGATTTATATTCAGTAAACACTATAATACAGGAAATTGTACAGGAAACAGATGTTTAGTACAATATTTAAGGAGCTAAAACATATTCCCAGGATAGATTTTAGATATCTTTTAAATATTTTAACATAAACATAAATTGATTTTTTTGAAATCCAATAAAACTGTTTTTAACTTAAACTAGATAATATAAGGGCGATGTCATAAAAACAATGCACCAATACATATTGTAAAAAAGGTACTATGACAACGCTTATAAATAATGCCCGCGCCAGGAATATAGAGTTACTCAAGTATTGGTCTTTCATAAAGTAATGGTTTCACAATTGTTTCTCATAGTTACCAAAGCTCAAGATCAACAGTCATATATTTAGTAGTTACAACACAACTAATCTTTGTGTTAACAGCTTATTATCATTTCTATGATATGACTTGATTCATCTGGTTGTAGTTTTATTTTAACTACCGAAAATTGAGTTATATTTAAAGCAACGATGCTTGAACGTTTGTTTTATCACAAACAATCATTTGATAAGTTACATCCGTTGATAAAATATTTGATCTGATAAAGCAGATCGTGAGAAAGAAATTTAAATCAGTAATAGTGATGAACAACGTAACACAAATTAGATTAAAATACTTCTGTTGTATTGCTAAAAATCATCTATTCTAAATATAACCTATTTATATTAACTTATTTCCATTAAGTATGTTCTTGCACTAGCGTATTATTTTAAATTGCCAAACACCCCATACATCTCAAATCATTTCTTAATTATGAAAATGTTATGTGAGACAAAACGGCATACCAGCTTTATTTTTGTTTGACGGTTATCTACTATTGACATTCTATTTAGTTTACTTTACTTTAATATACTTGACGGTGCGACCGTTTGACGCAGCATGTGATCAAACAATAAATTATAATAAATTAATACAAATAAAATAAACAACGTAAATAAATTTGATTATAAAATAAAACAAAACGTACCTATTTATTCAGTAAATTTACATTATTTATATCAGTTTATTAGATTTGTTATTTATTTTTTTATTTATTTATTTATTTATTTATGTATTTATGTAAGTAGAACAATAGTTCAATCTCAGATACAATGTTGTTGAATAATAAAGATTTTAATTTAAATTTTCATTGCACTGTATCTCCTCTTTTAAAATGATTTTAACGTTCGTCAGTTTATCCACTTTTTTGCAGTAGATATTTTTCTTAAACTTACAAACAAAAATTGACTTATCATAGAGCCCCCCCCCCCTTCCAATGTTAAACAAGAGGCCAATGGGCCACATTGCTCACCTGAACAGCAGTTCCTTGTAACATTCTATTTCGTAGCATATGCTTTTTCTGTTTTAAATATTGAACCCCTTTCTGGGGTCCCAGTATTGTTCCGAGGTTTATGGTTGGCTTTAACAACATAAATAGCAACATAGGTATGAAAATGTGTAGCACTGCGGCGGGACCGCACGAACATGTACACAGCCTGAACAACTGAACCTAGAAGAGTTCCACATCAAGAGGTATACCTCTCAGACTGTACAGAACAACATCAAGAAAGATAACTCTTGGTTCCACTACATTAGAGTTTACACAATTTTAGGATCCTTGCATGCTAATCTCACAAACTTTAGCATAATAGTTCTCGAGAAAAAAACCTTTTTAAAGACATTTTCAATATATCTTTCTATGTAAAACTTTGAACCCCAGCTTGGGGCCCCAGTATTAGTCCAGTACCAAAGCTTTATTTATTTGGAATCTACATTATTTAAGGATGCTTGCATAGTAATCTCACAAGCTAAAGCATTATAGTTCCTAGAAAAAGATTTTTAATCATTGTCCCTGTATATTTCTATGCTCAACTTTGAACACCTCTTGTATAAGATCGAGGGTCATGGCTTTTATAATTTCGAATCTACACTATTTGAGGATGCTTACGTAGTTATCTGACAAGTTGAAGAATTGTAGTTCTCGAGAAGAAGATATTTAAACATTTTCAATATATACTTCTACTTTTAACTTTTAACCCATCTTGGGTTCCCAGTATTAGTCTAGGGGTCACTATTTTAAAACTATCGAACCTACATTATCCAAGGTTGTATGCGTGATCTCACAAATTGAAGCATTCTAGTTCTCGAGAAGAAGATTATTTAGCATGTTACCTTTATATTTCTATAATAAACTTTGACCCCCTATTGGGGTCCCAGTGTTGGTCCGGGGGTCACTATTTTACCAATTAAGAATCTACATAAGCCAGGGATGCATGCATAATAATTCCACAAACTATAACATTGTAGTTCTTGAGAAGACAATTTTTAAACGTTTCCTTTATATTTTTTATAATGTTGGTGCCCCATTATTAAAGGATGTACATGTATGCATAATTATATCCCAAACTGTTGCATTATAGTTCTTGAGAAGAAGATTTTAAAACATTTTCCTATATATGATAAAATTTAAACCCCTCCTGGGGCCCCACTTTTTGTCTGCGGGTCACGATTTTTACAATTTAGAATTTTCACTATGTATACAATTTTTTGTGTAAATATTGGCATTTTTGGTGCAGTAGATCTTGAAAAGAAAATTTTTAACCATTTTTCCTATGTAGTTCTATGTTAAACTTTGAACCCCGCCTGGGGCTCCATTTTTGGTCCGAGGGTCACGATTTCTACAATTTAGAATCTTCACTATACATATCAAAGGCCGGAACGCCCACACAGGCTTCGAGCTGACATTTTCTTAAATATAGGTATCATTAATTCAAATTTCTGTACCAATAGTCGTAAATCAAATATTTTGTGTAACTAAATTCGTACATGTTATAGTATTTATTGCCAAGCAGACAACATACAAATATACATAAAACATGGGTTCATCAACAAGAGTTCACAATAGCCCTCGCCATGCACCGGGGCACACCCGTCCTCGATCAGGGAGCCCGCGAAATAGAGATCCCTGCACGCGCTGACTGAGTTAGGTCGTACGTACAATAAGTCCATAAATATCACAATATGCAACTATATTTTTATATGAAATGTTTACATGACCATGTGATTGTATACTCAGTATCTTTCCTTATAAAATACGCAGTGATACATTTGTAATACAATGCATCATAACTCATCAGGGTTACAAACATCGAAGAAATTTCAAAGTAAAAAAAGATTATCTTCTTTCTGCTTTAAACACTCTTTGAACACATTTAACGGGTTCATCATTTGTATACGAGGGAAAAACATTAACAGTGTTTCCATAAAAAACATACTTTTATTTATTCAATTCCCGTGTAAAACAAGATTATCTTTGGGATGGTTGTTTACAAATAAATCCACACCACGTGTGTTGGTCTGCCGTATCTATAATGCTCAACCAAACTAGCTGCAATATTGCAACAAAATCACAAGATAAATTTATCGCCTACATTAATTTTGGAGACCGTGTACGATAACAAATCAATTTACATATTAATTATTATTTTTATCGAACACGGTATCCAAATAAAATGTAAGCGATAAACTAAAATAACATTTAATGAATTTATACACCTTATCGTATTCATCCGTCATTTCTTGACTAAACAACCTTATATACTTATGCACTGAGTTGTCAATAATCAGGGAGACACAGTTGGGTTTTATTGGTGCACAATTTCGTTTAATCTATGGAACAAAAGTAATGTAAACATTTTTTCAATGTATTTCTATGTTAAACTTTGAACCCCGCCTTGGGCCCCAGTTTTGGTCCGACGGTGGCGATTTTTAAAATTTAGAATCTACACTATATATAAAAGCTTTTATGTAAAAATAAGCCTTTCTGGTGCAGTGGTTCTTAAAAAAAAAATTAAAGACACACACCCTATACACACTGTTTCGCAATTATCTCCCTTTTGAAAAGGGCTGTGCCCTTTATCTTAACAATTTATAATCCCCTTTCCATGCTTTGTACCAAATTTGGTAAAACTTGGCCAAGGGGATTGAGAAGAAGTCGAAAATGTGAAAAGGTTACAGACGGACGGACGGACGGACGACGGACAACGGGTGATCGAAAAAGCTCACTTGAACCGAAGGTTCAAGTGAGCTACATATATATATATATATATTTAATTTACACATAGAAAATTGACTTATAATGAAGTTGCCCACTCCACTTTTAAAAAAAAAATATATATATTTTTTTTTAAAGCTGCTTGGTCCGATTTTATATCAAATTTTATGCACGCCTTTAAACAATGGCTATGCTTAGTATATGTATAATAATTGACATTGCAGTAGTTTTACCCGTCAATTATGCCAAATTTCAATGAAGAAAAATACGTACAAAATTTGCTAACAAAACAAACGACATTAAAAGGTACCGCGTTATTTCGCCTCATGTTAAAATTTCACCCCTGACGACGAGACGGGTATGGTTGTATTACGAATTTGACATCGCTTTAAATAAAGGTCGAAATGATCAGACAAATTACAAATAAACAAGTATACGTTTTGTTCGCTAATATTTCCAAAGTCTACTTTCTTTACAATCGATGCATAGCATGCGGGTTAAATAACCCCAATCATTCGGGAGACGAAACCAAGCGGTTTCCTTTTCCAAAGATTCCCGTGATGCATTTTGGTTTGTTTTTTCGTTTGCCCAAAGAGAAATTATTTGTATTTACTTTGAATATTTCTAACTTTGAAAGGAGACTGATTCTGCTGGTGTAAATAGGAGAAAGTCCATAACTCTCTAAAATAAATGATTTGTATGAAAAAAATTTTGATACTGTAATTACAAAAAAAATCGGACCAAGCAGCTTTAAATTACACTTTAAAAAAAATGCGCATCATTTTGTACAATGAAAATGGAGCCCCCACCCCCCACACCTTGGGATTGGGAGCATGTAATAGATGGAAGTGAAAATATAAAAAAAATTAGCTGAAGGATTAGAGTTTTCATGATTTTGAGAATTATCATCTTTTTTTCTGTTTGCTTGTAAAGATTTTTTTGATGAGGCTGCCATCCACCCACCCTTTCCCTCTAAAACAAATTATGCTACGTGTACGATCCTGGAAATTTACGTTACCTTAATTATAGTGATTAAAAAAAATGTTAGCATTCATTCAAATAAGTGCAAGTTACAACTGTTTCCTATATCTTAAGAAAAGGTAATTCGATGTACTGCTTAAAAAGCTTTGCAACATTTTGAGAGGGTTTTCAGCAGATTACAATAACTTCAGTTAGAGTAATTTCCCCTGATTGTGACGTCAAAGTTCGCGTGGTTAAGTGTCCTCTAACTCTTTAAACGCCCATGAGAAATAAAAGTACGCAAAGTATACTGTTTTATTTACTTAAAAAGCATGATGTTCTTAAAATTACACATCTTAATTTATGCTTCTCAAAAGTTTTAATTTGATTCTCGCGAGAACGTGAGATTGATAGATAGGAAAAATCTATCAATCGGATCAATGTATAAACCTTTGTTACGTCATTCGATTATATTTTATTGAGAGTGTACTGAGGTGAACTTTATAGGTAACATTGACTGTATGTCGTATACATCGTTATTGTTTTTATTGTCTTGCTGATTCTCGTGAGAGTGTGAAGTGATAAAAATGTCAATGATAACAAGGAATTACCGGGACGATTAAATGAAATGCATTACTGGTCCGATTTACTGACGCAAAAAAAAATCCGTGAATGAATGTGCAACTAGTCCTAATTTTCTATTCACACACGCCTTGTCGGTAGAGCTCGCTTTTAATATTGACATTCCTAACAAGCTTCCAGTATCATTTTCTTATGTACATGTACATGTATTCTAGTTATTAATGATAACATATTTGGGCACCTTTTATTTAAATTTTCTTTTATATGTTTTCCTTAAAAAGGAGAAACCTGGAATGTGCTTAAAAGAACCACCCTGCTACTTTTGAGTCATGTTTCTATCAAGAACACAGCTAAGAAGGGTGTATAATTATGTGAACGATAAGCTTTAAGTTAATTCACCGGAAAACAAATTTTCGCAGCTAAAAAGTACGAGTATTTGTTTTACTGCTGGTGCAAGATGTTGTCCGGTGCTATCCATGCGACAATTTCTCAGTGTACGATGTGCAGAGGATCCGTCGTTGTTTTGCTACAGGTCAAGAGGACCGTTACAAAAATAATATCTTCTTAATGTTAATGTCACTTTTCTGAAGTTATGACTAAATGGCTTTTAAGAAAATCCCGAGTCTACAAATCTCCTAAAATATAACCCCATTTTAACGATATTTAAACATATTTAGATTGTTAGTCAATATTTTAAAGAATTTTGGTTTTTCTATATATGTGTCTAAAGTGTTTAACTTTGTGATATTTAGTCAAAGAAGTGGATCGGTTCTGATCAAATGTAAACTGATGTTGTGAAGATTACGTTTACATTTATATAAAGAATCGCTATTTTACATAAACCCTCATGTTTAGAAAACTTTTTATTAAATACCTCTTAATATAAGTACTACTTGATTAAGTGTTACTTAAATTAATGGATAAAATACACAATCATTACGACTTAAAGCAATTACATGTATAAATATTTTAAATTATGCCTTTAGAAACATATACTGTCCATGTTTTCTGAATAACTAATTCTAAAGATTCTTGGGGTTAAATTAAAAAGAATTGTATCTAAATTTTTGTTCTTGCATGTCTGTAAACATTAACTTTAAATGTTAAACTATTTGTTCACAAGGTTTGCTTTTATAAAATCAAGGAATATAATAAATGCACTCAACATATCTATATCTTAAACTGACAAAAACAAAGAGGCGCTCTACGTTATACATTGTTTTATTTCACACACAGTCATAAAATTGGCTATATCCGCTCCTCTAGCATTTGATCTGATAAAGCATATCGTGAAAAGGAAACTCATAATCGTAGAAAGGCTATGACACAAACAAGTTTAGATTGTTTGTATAATTTGTTATATCATTCTATATGAATATCACATTCCTTTCTTCATTTACATCCTTGTCTCTGATAGAAACATCATAAAGCAAACCGTGAGAAGGAAATGCACGATAGTGGAAACAACGGAAACACGAGGAAAATCGTTCGCATCTACAGTGAATCGCTTTTATGCAAAAGTGACAATTAAAGAAAATAATATCGATGCTGAATAGTTAAAAATGATGGTTTTAGTCCCAGATACGTTCTACTGTACAATTGTTGCGTTCGTCTGCTATTTTCTCACCTTGCCTTTCACGCGCGTTTTCCATGCGTTCGCATATTGCTCATCCTTCACAGTTTTGGGCTAACCGATCCGTTTCGTTCGCGCTAACCGTTCATCAAGCGCTCACCGTGCAATCATAGTGCGTTCACTGTGCGCTCAGAACTGTTCATCGTTTGCTTACCATTTAGGTTTAATTCAACGCCTCTGCCATTTGAAACTCCGACGTCGAAAGATCATCTAAACACATAAAACCAAAAATGAGCGTTTACATTTACCGATTACCGAAAGATTAGAACGACGTTTTAATATCCCACGTGAAACAGTGTTGAGAAATAATCACTTTATAAAAAGGTCCAGTTTATTTCAATATATGTCCTAAAAATGAAAAATTGTTCAAGTCCAAAATTTAATATACGTATACCATCCTGAACACACATGTGTATTAAGAATCAATTTATGTCCTTTTATTATATTTTCAAAAGAGAAAAATAACTTTAATATTATATTTTATCTCTAAGATGTAGTCTAAAATTATTAAAAATGACACATTTAGTTTTTTTGAAGAGGAGAATGTATCTGCAAATGTCGCCAACAACGAAATTACTATTTTACATGTGATATCACACGATAAAGTCATGTTGTGGAATTCATTGTGGCCGACAGCTGCTTTTATTTTTTTTTTTATCCAAAATGCTACTGGAAAATTTGTGTCTTTCGCTCATTTTATAAAAAAAAAAAAATACGGGAAAATGCACTGAGGTATGACGTCACAATTACCATTGTATATTTCTAATCAGATAAGTATTTAAAGAATTTTAATGTCTAAGAATTCTTGAGTTAACAAATTTTGGTTATAATTTGAAAAATCACTTTTAAATCAGGGCAAAATGTGACTGAAACTTCATTTTTTTTTTTTTACAAATTTAACATAGTATATTTAGCAGCAAACATCTGCCTTTTAACTGCCACAAAAAGCTGCGTCGTTTAATTTACAACATGCCTTTGTTTGCGTATATATTTTGTACATTCAACACCATTTCTTATGGATTGTGTTCCTTTTAGCTTAATTCATATACACAAGGAAACGCATACACTTCAGTGGAAAAAACATTCCGGAAATATTTTGTAAACTATCTTGTTCGGATACTGTCGACGGGTAAAAGCATCATATTTGATCTAGTTTGTAATTACGCACATCGCTTGGGCGTTAAGGAATGTTATGGAATCTAGGCTATATGTAATTTCGAGAGGAAGCAAATCTTATCTATTATGTACAGCTGTACCTATTTGAGTGTCATTCTATTAACATGTGAGCATTTAATCATATGTAATCAGTATGAGAAGTTCGGCTCGCATTGTCGGCGATTTTTCTAATATTTTCTAATGAGGAATATTAAGCAGCTTGATTTTAAATGAATAAAACACTGAATCTAGACATTTTTTTATATTTAAGTTAAATCATTTAAATTTGTTTCACTTAGGGTAGAGATTCCAGTCGTACACTTTTACAGGGACACTCATGTATTTGGCCGTAGTTGAAATTTTCCAAAATGTAAAAATAATTTCATTACAAGGTGAACGTTAAAATGCAGGTATGCTATCCTGTCATCATTGAAAACATTCTTGATTATAATATGATATGTATGGTATGCTATGGATATTTTCAATTGCTTTAGCATACTTGGAAACACTTATTTAATTTGTTTATTTAGTTTATAAAGCTTTGATAAACTTTGTATGAATGGACGTCAATGTATGTATTGGCACAATTGATATCCTCCGGAACATGTTGAAAACCTCCAAAGACATGCAAGGAATACAAAATCTATCACCTCGACTAACATCATCACCTACATGAATTGTAATAGAAAAAAGAACTACATTTAGTACAGTTTTAGTGTTTAGCTCACGTATGCTGAAAGCTTAAGTGAACTTTCTCATCACATTTTGTCTGGCTCTTGTGTTTCCGTCTGTCCGTATACTTTTGGCATTTTCAATATATTTTCAAGAACCACTGGGCCAAAGTTCTCTTAAACAAAACGTATTTAAAGTTGTGAAAATTAAGGACCAAGACTTTTGCAACGGAGGATAATTGGGAATTTTTGAAAATGTTCTAATTTCAATTTAATAATATATAGAGAAAATGTTTAAAAATCTTCTCAAAAACTAATATGCTAGGAAAGCTGAAACTAATGTGGAAGCATCCTCATATTGTGTAGATTCAAAGTTGTGAAAATCATGACTTCGGAGGGTAGGGTGGGGCCACAATGGAGGGTCGAGTTTTTACATTAGAATATGCAATGTTGCAATTTAATGTCAAAGTACTGAATAATATTAATCGATGATGGAAATAAATTGTGTTTAAGGATGCAATCAAGAGTTTCTGAAAAAAACCTTAATGTAATTACGCATCGTTTGTTTTAAAAATTAATATGTATGATGTCAAAATTGACCTCAATTAAAAGTATTTTGATCAAAATTAGAATTTAAAAAATATCCTGCTATATTAACATATATGTACAGTTAAAAAATGACGTTCATTTTGGAGGGTTAGGGCATTCTTGCCTTTTTAATAAATATTGCGGTTTTACAATCTATCCACAATCACATAAATTTATTTACATTTTATATAGTACTATCTAAGACCATTAGGGATAATATATTTTTTTTTTTCAAATATGTTTAAGGAAGACTGTATATCAAAAATATTATTGATGTTTGTATAATTTTACCATATTTCTTTGTCACATACATGTATCATGAATTATGATGTTGACAAAAACGATACAAGAGTAATTCTCGATGAAATATAAACAAATTATTAATCTTTACGCCCTAAAAAGTTATCATGTTCAAGAAGTAATTGTATCGCTTAGAAAGAAAGTTCAGTTTTGTTGTTTAATAGAAATCTGACTATAGCTGGATTCATTTGGTAACATGCATTTAGACATCTTTTTTTCATGTCGTCGGTTTTTTTTGTTTACTTAAAAACAATCATGTATTCAAGTATGTAAAGTTTTTAAGTTGATTTCACTTGCTTTTCTTTAATACAGTATACAGTTAGGGTTTTGGGGATTTGACAGAATAAAATTAGGAAGTTAATACCAAAATATTTGTTATGCCATAACACAAACATGCATGAAATAAGTGTACAATCCCGCCGAAAAAGTTGGAAATGATTATTCAACTCTGATGAATAAAATACAACTGATAAAAAGAAAAATATGTGCTTCATCAATAGCGAGAATTCTTGATAAAAAGTAAACTAAAATATTAACTCACCGTACGCCTCTGTTACATCTAACATACTGGACCACATGGACAGGAAACCAAGAAGACACATATCATGAGAAATCAGATAGTACATCGTAGAATGATGCCGACTTTGTATTCTCAAATCTTGCTGAAAAACTGACGATATTTAAAGGATAAATTGATTTTTTAAAAGGTAAAGGTTAAAGGGGACTTGTGTAAAAAGGCGTTGTATAGATAAGGAAGTTAGAGAATGAAAAACCAGCAATAGGATTGCCTGATTTTTTTCCCCTCTAGATCAATGCAATTGCAGAATTTCTGTATTTGTTATTTTTTCGGTGAAAGACAAAAATGGTTCTGTGTTATTTCCTGTGCTATCTTCCTTTTAATCAATATGAATAGTAAATACTAATAATGCAGACATTGCGATTTCTTACCGTTGCTGTTCTTAGATTTTAGGAAAGCTTATTCCTTTAATTGTGATTCAATGTTAAACATGTAATAACAATTCAACAGGTTTTTCTTATTTTCTTAATCAGATGTATAACCCAATCCGGATTTTATCTGAATAATGAATTTAGAATTGTTTACCATAACTGTAGATGTATAACATTGTATATCACGCACACGCTTTTAATTGTACAAGTACATGATATTATATGTTTTAAATCGATAAACGAAATATTTCTGATTTATTATTATTAGCGATACATGATAAGCAGCACACTTTTAATTCGAAATAATTGCCAATTTTCCATTGGTCTAAATTCCTTTACATAGAGAAACATGTAGCTCTTGAAGTCTGGAGGTGACAATACAACTTAAAATCATATATCTAGTTTGTTAGAATGTTAAGACAAATTGCTTCATTAAATCATAGTTTTTGCTACACAAGTACTGCTACAGTACAGAGCGTTAAAATTCTTACACTATCATTTTATTTTATAACGTAAAACAAAGTAAGTTCATACATGTTAGTTAATATGAATGTTGGACAATAATATAGTTTATATGATATTAGGTATTTGCATCACCACATTCATATTTCTTTGATCTATTTCGGTAATAAGTAAAAACATCTCTGATGACGCCGTTTTGTCATAGACGTGTGTCTTTAAGGAAGAAAAACAACAGATTAGAAAAGTTGTACAAGTTAGTAACATGGCACTTTGTTTACACAAATAGTATTTTGCTTTTTGTTTCCACTATTTTAAAACAAGGAAAACTTAACAAACTGTACCATCAGGTATCAGGAGATATCGCCACCTCCATTTGTATTTACAATTATTGGTTCAAATTATAAATGCTTGCAATTTTTATTGACATGACTTGTTACTAAAACGATTATTCTAGTACTCCCTTTTGTGTGTTCTTGCCTTCAACATTATTTATTCGTACTGTCGAGATTGGGTTTAAGGTTGAATAACACACCTGGAAAAAGCCACTCAAATTAACAGGATTTTTTTTTATTGTGAAAGATATAATGATAAATAAACAGTACAAATGTCAAATAAGCGAACATTTTGCAGCTTGGGGATAAAAAAACGAATATCTTAAATATTTATTCCAGTAAGTAACAACAAAAGCCTTTTCAGACCATAAAATCCTTTTAATAAAACGAAATGTCGTTTTGATCAGCAGAAAGCCATTTTATGAGAATGTGTTATTCCACCTTAATTTAGTACAGTTTATATACAGATTATACAGAATATTGCGCTTCAGTAAAATATTTACAATGACATATTTTTCAAAATGTAAGTTGACTGATTTAACAGAAAAAAAAACCTGTTAAGTTAGCAAAAATGTTTAAAGAAAAGATAAATGAAGTACAGCTGTAGATTTCATACTTATGTTTTATGCACATATGAGATGTAAACATAACTCAGATGAAAAATAACCTTCATTAAGGAAAGTTTATAAGTGACTCTCTTAAAATATTTGTAAGAGGCTATTAATCAGAGACTTCATCCCCCCTTTACAAGAACAAAAAACGACAAAAACAAAAAACGACAAAAACAAACAAACAAACAAACCAAAAAAAAAAAAAACACCAAACAAACAAACAAAAACAAAATTAAAAAAAGAGAAAGAAAACAAGAACAAGATAAAAAATTAAATGTTGAAACGTTACAATGTTGTATGCATTTTTTATAATGTATGTTGGTCTGTAGACATACACCCCCCCCCCCCCCCCCCAACTGAAAACAATAAACCCTTTGTTATGAATATGCTTTATAACAAGATATAAGACCCCCTAAAAGATTTTTTGTTTTAGATGATTTTTAAAAAATCTGTTTATCTTTAGTTTGTATTATGAAATGAGCTGTTTTAACCCAGAAATTCAAAGTTATCTCTCTTTGTTCGACCATATCATTTATACTTTACGAACATATACATTAATATTTACATTAATAATTAAAATATGTTTAATTAGACAATTATAAAAAAAATGACTTTTAGTTAGGCGACTTGGCAATGCTATCGTTCGCAGTGCTTGTTGATGTTTTGTGATCAAAACAGCTGATGCCCATTGCTATGCAAAACATCCATCAGTAGCTTTGCGGAGTAAAAACGAAATTTACTCTGAGTTTATAAGTGTCTTCGATATTCTGAAGAATCACAAATGATGTGTGTGATGAAGGTCACACAGTAATAAATATAAAAAAAAAATGATTTGCTGCAGTCCGTGCATTCGTTTTGTAACGTAATATAAGATTGTCACAAATACACCGTGTATTTGGGCATGATTTAGGTTTAATAGTAGAGGTATTCAGTTATTATTTCTAAGATATGGAATTACAAACATTCTTTTTTATAGAAAGGTACTGGACCAATCATTCACTAGTACACACTTCCAAGAATCGAAAACATACTTTATATTCTCCCGCACTCTTTTCGTACGAATATCAATAATTATACTCTAATATAGTATTGATATATGCTTAATCAATTGAAAAATAACAAAAAATGAATATGGGTTGCTGCTCGTTAGAACCTTTATACAGAATATTTCATTACAAAAAACACACACACCAACACCAGCATATTGAGCACACATATTACATATATGATTTTAATAACAATTTACTGGTAGCCATTACACCTTCACTGCGTCCAAACGAGCGGTAGAATGCCCACAAAACCAGCGCTATTACTATTTATATCCTAATGTCACGTGACCTAAAAACAACACAGATCCGCCCCTTATATCACACAGCTCACACAAATTATACCCAAACGAACATAGTTTCAATGAAGAATGCCCCCCCCCCCTAAACAAAAACCATTAAGCTCATAATATTGATGTTCTAAACTTGTTTAGAATTTGACCGAAATCGTAACAATGTATAATCTGAACAACGATCATCGTTTCAAGCAATAAATTAGAGTTCACATGGCTTTTCCTACGTATAATTGCTACCAGTAAATTGTTATTATAATTATTATAAAACCATTTATATTGCAGTCAGATGCAGGTGTTGGTGCAGTGTTGTTGGAAAAGGAAGATGGAGTGAAGAAACTCGTTTTTACGCGCCAGAAGCTGAAGTTGCATCAGTTGTCCTACTATACGATCGAGAAGTCGAAGCTATTCAAGAGTGTTGAACACCTAACACTACGAAACAGGTTAGGTCATTCTTAGGACTTGTTGCTTTTCAGCTATTGCAGCTCCGCTGACAGATTTGACACGGAAAGGACAGCCTAACAAGTGTATCTGGGGACAACAGCGTTTACATCGCTGAAGTACGCACTAATGGTAACACCTGTGTTCAATTTACCAGATCTGAGTACCGGTAAACCATTTATAAAGATTGTAAATATTTATTGATGTTCTTTATTGATTAACTGATTGGACACACGACACGACGGCTGTCGTGACAGTATACTCCTTAAATTATGTCGATTCCTATTTGCGCGATTTTGTCGTTTTGTTAAATACAACGAAATAATTAACCTAAACATGTTAAAGTCTATGAGTGTATAACCAGTCAGTAGAGGATTCTTACCCCTCCATGGCACCTGATCCGACCACTAATTATCTGTATATGTCCGTGTTTGCTCTGCTCCTGTTTTGTATTTTTCCTTTTGACGATTTTGAACACTGATTGTTATCAGCACATGTCATGTACATGTAATGATTTGTCAATTCCTAGTCCTCTTATTGGCTGACATTGTGATGAAACGAATTGAAACTTATATATGCCTCCACTTGACTTACGAGAAAAAATATACCATTAGGTTTTCTATATAGTTGACCAAAAAATAGATTTTCCAAAACAAAAGGTTAATTTTATTTCTGTTATCTAAAGAAATTTGGCGTTTTGTCTGTTTGCTTAATTTTGACTTCACCGCTATGCTTAATGCAGGTGTCACTACTAACATCATTGAATTTCTCTAAATATATTTAACCAAAAAAAATACAGGTAATAAATGAGCTTTTGTAAAACTTCCCGTGAGCATTCTTAGAACAACACTTAGTATGCACTTTAATACCCCCCCCCCCTCAAAAAAAGCAACAGTGTTTGTTTATGTCAAAGCTACACATTGATTGAAAACAAACTCATGCGTTTTCACGCTACTCTGGCAAAACACGCATCGATATTTCAAAACACCCCGATTTATGACAATAGCAGAACAGCAGACATCTTACCAATTTTATTCGTCAAAAATCAGTCTATGTCCAAGGCGGAACAATTCCAAGGGAAATTTGGGATTTTAATTCGCCTCAGTCATGTTTTGACACCTAAAAATTGTCCTCGCAAGATAATATTTAGTTTGAAATGAAAGTAACAATTTGTCAATAATTCATAAATAAAATCATTTTTTGCAATTTTCTTTGATCGGTACGATGCATTGATGTACGTAGCTACCCTCAAAGTACAATATTTCTTCGACCTCCGGGCTGAGTGAACATTATTCTTTTCAGGCGCATGTGCATGTACATAGACATATTATAGCATTGGATGATTTTTTGACGTCGTCGTGTCAATAACTGCAGTCAGGTGAGCAGACAAATTGAATAACGCGCGTTAGATCGTAATGATAATTTGTCTTTTCACCTGACGACAGTTATGCATGGTTATATTTACATTCCATTACTGAAGAAATTAATTATTTACCTACATAAATCGATATATAGTGCAGATCACGATGGGAGTAAATAAGTAACAGCAAGAACAGCTGTTTTGTAAACCGGTTTAAACTGCTTTTCACATAGACTGACGAGCATGAAAATATAATCCATGATATATAACTCTTGAAATGTTGCTTTTAACAATAAAGTCAACTTTTTTGTTGAATAATTATAAAACATGGTGTTTTGACAACATTCATGAAATACATTTTTTAACCGATAACATAGATATCACTGTTTGAGAACAACTTATATAAATTACTCGTAAATTTATACGCAGTGAATAGGTGTTGCATTTAGAGGCATTTAAACATCACGGAATTTAATGGACAAACACAGTAGAATGTAAATATAAACTTATAAAAATAGAAATATTTCTGAATAGCAACAAAAAAAAAAAAAGAAAATTAAAACAAAAAAGAAATAAGGACGTAAAATCAACACCCAAGTTCAAAGTAAAAATAATGAGAATATTTTTTTTCGTCTGATATGTAGAGAATAGAGCAGAATGTCTTAACTATTCACCATTTTGTCAGATATGGTTCATTTTTTTTTTTTTTTTGGATTTTCATTTTTTTTTAACAAATTGTAAAAAAGTTGGCTAAAATATGGAATTATATTATGGAACGCACACATCATTATATTCAATTGATATATATAATAATCTCAATGAACAGTAAATAACACTGCAGCATATGAAAAAAACGACTTTATTATATTTCAGAACTCAAACACAAATATCGTTGTTATCCTTTTTTTATGAAAGCAAATATACAAACATCGTTTTTGACATACATTATTAATTGATTACTGTAATACAAACATTAGCGCAGTTTTAGTACTATAATATTATTCGTTATTTTCAAAATACAAAACAGTTATATACATTATTAACATGAACAAAACATCAATCAAAATTCTAATTGATCAGTAGTTTTTTTTTAACTCAATCCCAAATATCAGTTAATATCCGTTGCAAGAAAGCTGTGTAAAATATAATCTAAAAATATCATTAATATTTGATTGATTAATCAAAAACCTCCAAATCAATTTCAAAAACACATGACTTTTTTTGTATATTTGCTGAAATTATCATTATTCTTTAATTTCCTTCCATTTTTAACTTTTCTAAGGGCAAATGACTTGAAAAACTTTAGATTGTGTTAAAGAATAAGTTCTAAACTACACCTGTCATCTCCTGGATCGAATAATATGGGTCAGTGTTCCTGGACCATCCGAACTCAGTGTAACTATTAACAGTATAATTGTTTCCCGTAACACATGAGTTGGCTGAGCTGGCGTCATTCCTTAATTCTATTGCATTCAATAATGGAGGGTTCCTTCTCATTGAAATTCTAAAAGTATGTAAAAAAAATATTTCGTTTATAATTGATGTCAAATTGATAAGTTTTAAATCTTTAAATGAAATAAAATTCGCAGTTTTTGATATCGTATTTCACCTTGTCTGTACAATATAGAGAATAAGTACAACGATGATTAAAATCGAGACACTGAGTCCACCGATCAGACCTTGCAGTACAGGAGTCTGGCTTTTAACTTCGACATCAGTTGAGGATGCTATGACAAATTTTGAATAAAATGTCAATTTAAAATAAAATGTTAAATCTTACATCAGATAAATACCCTCCAATTATACCAAAATCTCACAAACTTAAAAAGTAAAGCTGGTTTGATTTTTGTTTTCAATTTGCGGTCATTTGTTTTGTTTCTTTTAAATCAAAGTTAGGTTGCATGAATGTAGATAAATATATACAAAATCAAACTTATTTGAGAAGATATACACATGATGAATCTCTGCCATTCAGTGAACTAATATGTGAGTGATCGGTAACTGCAAGGTGACTGAATGCCATAGCTATGCCATTCAGTCACCTTTCCAGACCAATCAGTTAACATTCAGTTCACTAAATGGCAGAGGTTTATCCTGTGATATTTTAACTTCATGAAGAAAAAAAATAAATGTATGCAATGTATTAGGATCAATTTGGGTGAGTATTGAGATTATTTATGATAGCAATCCAATAGCATAAACATTAATGTATAACATATTTAACTAACCATTCAACATTTTGATCATCTAAAGTGCATCATTCATTCATTTTGGATAATAATAATCAATACTTAATATACAATTTTATAGCATAAAGATCGAACATTGCTTATTTTTACTTATCATCAAACCCATTCTGTAAGCAACGTAACTTTTTAAAAAAGGTTTATATTTCTAGATCAATCGAGCTAGCTATATTAGCCAGACGACAAATTAC